>NC_072768.1:4860014-5169308 GCF_022539595.1 Amphiprion ocellaris
TGCAGTAAATATTCTGGAATAAAAGTAGAGCTATGTTTTATTTTAGAGAGTACCTTTGAAAAAACTTAGATTTCTTATATTTCTCAACTATGCATCATTTTCCTATGGATTCTCTTATAGAATGCTTTTCTCTGCATCTCTGACAGCCTCTCTCTATTTCTTTCTCTTGCTATCACACAGCCTGTAGATGGCAATCATATAAAGCTCGAATCTTAAAGCATGTTCAGTAGTCTAAAGAAAAGTTGGAAATTCAAGCATATGTAGAATGTCAATATGGTGCTGCTATTATGTATTTTTGTCATTACTGGGCAAATACACGGCTATAGACACAAACAAGGTGATATCCAAGATACCATGTTAATGGTCTAGAGGTGCATGGAGTTATAATGATTTACAGCCCTGTGATAATAATCTGTATTTTACCTGCAACTGTACCGCGAGGTGTGCGTTTGGAGAAGCTCTTGACTGCCAGACTCTGTCCACGCTGTTTGCGTCTCCAGGCAGTACGACACTTTGAGTCAATGCTCTGTTTGATGCGATACCAGTCTGATTCAGAGATGCCAAATTTGTGGAACAAGTGACCTGTGAAGACATGGAGAGGTCAAAGGTGACTGCATGTGGTATACACTATATTGTTTGTGTAGTCATATCATATCTTTAAAGCTGGCCTTTCCCAAGGCTTTTTAATCAGTTTTCTGTCTTTTCAGTCTTCTTGGATACGAAATGTTTCCCCCTGACATTTTCCTCCTCTCTGTTTCAGTATGGTAAGAAATGAAATCTAAAACTCTACTAAACTTGTGGGTATCATAAGCAGCAATACAAAACTTAGCACATAGAATAATTCATTAATCAGAATTTTAAAAGGATAAAAACGTAAGGTGGACAATTTCTATGGAAAATATTATCTTATAATGAAATTAAACATAAAAATGAATGCATAGTAAGTTTGTTGTATAGCTCACACAATAATAATACATTACAATAATGCTTGCAGGATGTAAAACTTGGTTGGAGCTATAATGCAAAACTTGGCTGCACAAGAGGAGATATACACTATACATGTACAAATTAAGCTGTCTAACTGCTAACTGGACAGGCTGTTGTCAACTGAGCCATGTCATCTGTAACCAATGCATACTTTTTATTAAAAGTGAAGGAAACAACTGTTCTGATTTTGTTTATTTCTATTCCACACCTTCTGACAAGTTAACACAGGTCTGTGACTGTCCTTCACCCACTCTCTCAGTAGAGATATGTGCAGGTGAGACTGGATGCGGCTGTATTTAGTGGCTGCGTTATAAACAGTTTAAAGGGAGTGAGCCACTTGACAGTTCATTTCTACATGGGTTAACAACACAGCTACAACCTGAGGATAGAAAATGAGACAGAGGGGGAGGTGAGGGATATCTGCGGATAGAGGAATGACAGAATACGGCAGCCCTTTCGCACCTGATGGGTCCTGTACAGGCAGGCAAGGCAGGTGCTTCATTCCTTCTCGTGATTTTTTTAGGCAGGCAGAATGAGTCACCCAAAAGTCACCTGGCACTGCTCCAGCCTGTACATACCTCTGTGTCAGAGCAATTCTGCATGGAACACACACCCACATTGCTGAGAGGAAATACAGGTAACTGAGTATACAAACCTGTGTTTATAGTTCAAATGGCCACACTCAAAGGCAGGGAAAAGCCATGATATTGTGTGTGTGGCAGGGATATTTTTTTTCAAGTGCATTCACTTTCACACGGCCTCTAGATGCAGACGTTCATAGTATTGCACTTGGTCGTTCACAGTGAAAGTGGCACAGAGAGTTGTGTAACAAAAGTAAAAAGGAGAGTGAGAGAAAGAAGTACAATACCTGACTCTTTTCTCACCTCTGCATAGTTGGCCAATCATGGTCGGAGTGGGAGTGACAGCTGGATCTTTTCTTTCAGAAACTTAGAGCTAATGGTCAGCACAGGCCAACGCTATAAAGGTGTAGGAGTAGGGAATTTCAAACGCTATCCAACCATTTGACAAGCAGTTTGGACAGGGCATTAATCCCACTTTATGTCTACATATGCCATGGGAGGATTTATTAAACTCTATAAGATAGGTTACAGCTAAGGATACATGATGATATTGGCAACATTAATGGTATCAGAAAATGTGTAAAACAAAATACCAATGTCAGTCCAATATAAACACTGATGGACAGATAACACCTGATCGGGTAGAAGGTTTGTTTGAAATAGTTACACTGAAATATATCAGGCATGTTTTACATCAAAACTGAAATTGTTTTGTTTTGTCCAGTCAGTTTGTACCTTTGAAAAGCAATGCATTGCATCTCTACACCAGCCAGCACGCCATCACAATATTAGTCGGCATAATAAGATGGTAATTCCATTACACGAGAACGTTAATGTCTGCAATTAGGTGGATAAAATGTGTGCATATATCAGCATCTGCAATCTGCTAAAATGAGTTGGAAAATATCTGCAAAAATTCAAAAGTCCTTGTAATAGCTGACAGCTCCTCTTAACACTGCAATAAGAACAATGTAAATATAGTATATGGCCACAGGACTTTCATAAATATCCATCTGTCTACCAGTGTAAATCTGACTCTGCTTAATCTGGAATCAAAGAGTTCACTGAATTTAGAGTGACTCCATTAAGATCTTTCTTGCAGACATGTGCTTGTCATTTAGAGTCTGGTATGTTATAAAATGTGTTGCACATTAATGCGTGTGTGCAATGATGAATGCATGTTGTTGTAACCCGCCTTGGGAATACAGACTGCAGTCTATTTCTGTGTTCTATTCAGTGCTGCGCTGCAATGAAATGGGGATGAAATGTGGGATGGTCTCAGAGAGTTCATTTGATGCCATAAGGAGGCAAGGCTTTAAACCCAGCAGAGTGAAAGTCATTAGTGTAATTCTTACCAGGGTTTCCGCCAGTGTATTGCAGGCCCGAAAACCTGCCGGACCTAAGTTGACCCCCTGAGGTTTTTTTAAAACTACAGTTACAGTGAAGTGACTGGGAGCAGATATAACAGTTAGAAAGCTCACCAGCGACATCTGTTGGTTAAAAAGTGAATACACTACAGAAAAATAGCTGGTCTGAGATCAGTGTTGTTTACCTTCATTTTACAGTGACTTTCAACACTTGGCACATCCAGCTATCACAAGCTGACGGTACCTAACAACCTTAGCTAGTTAGCCAAGCAGCCAGTAGCTTTGCCAGGGTCAGTTTGTGACATTTAAGAATAATGTCAAGGATGAAATGTCGAAGTCAAAAAGCCTTAGACAGCTGGTGATGGCAATGGAGAAGAGACTGTTAACATGCGGCTGCAGTGGTGTATTGGCCATCGGACATACAGGACAAATCCCAGTGGACCATCAACCCCACCTGACTACCCGGCACAACTTGGCAGAAACTAAGCAGAAACCATGTAATAATTATGAGTTAAACAGTGGTGACCAAATTCTGCCTTGGCACCTACTACAGGGTTATTTTGATGATTCAGTTTTCACAAACTGGCAAGTTCAAACTACTCAGAAACACTTGCCAAGGACGTAAGTGTCAGTTCTGATGAATATTTATAAGAACATATTTTTTTTGGATCTCTGAGATGTTGAGGAAGTCTGTCAGTGCCAGCAGCAGTGTATTAAAGAAAGTTGTTTATGTAACTAATTTGTCAGAGAATAGTGTTTACCACGAGATCGACCTCCACTTTGTCAAAAATGAAGTGAAGCAAAAACTTGTCAGTAGTAGAGGCTAATGGTTTTAGGACTCACAGCGAATGCCATAGATCATGAGTGGGTCCAGCTGCTTCTTTCCATGTTTTCCCTGCCCAGACAGATTTGACATGGCTTGGACCTCCCGGTGGAACAGATAGTCTAGCAACGTCAGAGCCATTTTCTCTGCTGTGCGGCAATTTGTGCTGATGTGAAGCATGTCAGCTGGAGACACCGCACAACGAACTCGCATCTCTGGGTTGTTCTCATCTCCCAACCAGGTGCCGGCTGGATAATCATCTGAAGAACAGAGAGGGAACAGTTCTCAAATCACAGCTACACAGGAGTCTTTCATCAAATCTGTAGCCTGTTAATAATACCAAGATGTGGGGCAGCATGCCAATTCTACCTAGCCTTCCTTCGTGGAAAAAGCAAAATATATCCATTCTATATTAAGGTGTGGAGTCACGGGCTGACAAATACTACACTGGTACAGAGACATAGAGATGACTCATGAAATACAACAGCACACCCATGTGGTAGTAAAAGAGACATGAGTAAATTGTGGGAAAAACTTTTATTAAATGTATTGAAAAAGAGAGTATGTGGTTTGGCTGTTTGTTCATAGCGTATGTTAGACACATGGACCATCTAGCTTAAGCTGACTCAGAGTTTTATCATGGTAACCCAGAGTTGCAAATAAATGAATAGTTGTTTGGCTTTGAAGATAACCAGAACTTCCCATCTACTTAAAAACTACCCAACCAACAACCACAGCAAATGTAACAACAATATGGACTCCATTTAGGTTTGCCCAGTTAAAATGAACTATTTTCTTTTGAGTTCAGCCAGAACCACTAAGTAAAGCTACTGAGAACACGAAAGACCAATTACAGCAAGCATCCACACAGGCTGAGGTAAAAAGGCAGAATCATCAAACTTGACACATAAGCAGGGTTTTCTTTGTAGTTAATACAGAGATCAGCTGAAAGAGTCACATTAGCTGCATTAACACTATTCTGCTATTAGTGAAATGGCTGATGTGACCTTGTCAGTGTGAGAAGCCACCAAAGAATTGAAAGTCATGTGAGTACAGCAAAGAACAACTTGTTAATGTTAAGTAACATGTTTCAGTTGAACGTCGTGTTGCTTTTTTACTGGAGAAATTCTGCCCTAAAGTCTGATATCGTTCATTTAGAAAGGAAAAATGGGATTCTGAAACCTGTGGCTTTTCATATAGCTACTCAGTCAGAGAGGGTTCTACTTAACACTAGTGACAATGCCTGTCATTTGGCTTTTAAGTGAATGCAAAATCTATTGACAAATGGTACCGAGTATACAGATGTAGAGGTTTAAAAGCAGTCACACCAGCACACATTTAAGTGTGTCCATTTCTATATCAACAGTGTGAAGTCATACCTTCTGAATTGAGTGTGATGAGTGTAACATTCTGGCCGTTCTGTGCACTGCTTGACTGACCACCATTGGAAACAGTGTCACTAGCCTCTGAGCCACTGTCCTGTTCCTCCTGACTCTCTTCAGGGCCTGGCACCTTTACTAGGATTGTGTTCTGTCGTCTTCTGGTCACCGTGCTGCAAAGAAGCACAATATACTGATTCCATCGCCTGAACTGAAAATTGGGTTAAGGCACTGAGTGAGGTATATTTTAATTACATTACTTTTCAACAAGGCAGTTTGTTCGGACAGATTTGCGACATACAGTACGCTGTCAATGTGAGCCACTCACTTGCTGAGCAGGTTCTCCAGTGGAGTGTCTTCCTGGCTTGAGCCTTTTGGGTGTTCACTGCTCACTATCACATTTGTTTGAGGGACAACACTGAGAGAGAAGAGAAAAAACACACATGCTTTTTACAATACACTTAAAGATAAACTTATGTAATATGGTTCTGCTATTGCTTACAGCATACTCATAAGAGATCTTTTAAAAATTGCTAAAAGGATAATTTATCTGCATATTAACAGAATACATGCACATTGTCCTTTTAATCTATATGACTGACTGGTGGAAAGTGTGTCAATAGACAAATATTTAGAGCTAACCATCGCACTTTGTTCCAAGTTTGAGTGGCCCCTTGAGGTGATCCAGCAACCATAGGAACCTGGATAGGACTCTTTGCACAGGGTATCATGCCGTCTAGCTTGCGTCCAAGGGCTTTACATGTAGCATCCAGAGAGTGTAGCTTTGACTCAATTCCCTCCAGTCGCTGGCCGACTGATCCAGTGAATGAAACCAACAGGTTCTGGGAACATGAATAATAAAATATGATAATTTATCCCCAAATTAAAAGAAAACATCTTATCCACTAGTTCTAAAGATATAAACAAAGTATGAGCTTTAGACTTCACCCATGATACAAACCTTCATAAAAGCTATATCTTGATTACTGTTGTTGTTGTTTTCCTGGGTGGTGCTTAATTTCTTTCTTTTCTTCTGAGGCCTGTCTTCATCGTCTTCATGATTGTCCAGCATGTCTGACATGAATTAAATATAGAGACATTTTAAGACAACACACAACAGCATTCTTGTTAGAATTCACTTTAGGATTTTCAGGTCAGAGGTCTACTGAGTACTGAGTATCTGCCGAGTTCCAATTCGATAGACAGTGTATGATGCACAGACTCCACATAATAAGGTTTCATAGTTACCACACACTTAGCCTAGACCCAGTTACCATCAACACTTCAGTTACTTAAAAATAAGCTAAATTGTTACTGCTTAAATATCTATGTTTCATAGTGCTTTACTAATCTAATAGATAACCTAACCTCAAAAATGCAAAAGCATGTCAATATCTGGCAATTTTCTGTACACTGATTAAAATACAGAGAAAAACAACACATATGTTGTCAGATTCCATCATATTAATCTTACCTGTACGGGCGTCCTGGTTAAAGTCCTCCACTGTGATTTGCACAATATCATCCAACTCTTGCTCAGTCATTCTTCACAGCTGAAGCAAGACAGCAGAATAGTTACTTACATGTTCCTATAAGACAGAACACATCTGTTGCTGCCTCTTCATTACTGGAGATAATGCACCTACAATTTGCCTTATTAGAAAAACAGCTGAAGGCATCTAAAACTCCATTCTGCAATTCATTTCTTAAACGATGTTTTAAACAGTGTTTCTTACAGGGAAAAGCTACTTCAGCTAAAAATAACATCTTGTGTCAGTATCACTTTTCAGCACAGAATACATTACAGCACATTTTTAAATTGCTCCATGCAAGTGTATCCTGACTAAATAGATTAGTTCTATTTTAATCAGTCTAGCTGTCTGTGGGATTTTACTCACATTTTTCACACATAACCACAACCCTCGGCACCTTTTTAGGCTTCGTCTATTTTCTTCTGTTTTACACAATGACTGTGCATTGGACTCTGAGCCCAGCCAACATTTAGGTGACCACAAAGCAGTACTGTGGTTGAAGGCAATGATAGAGGACTGAAGTTGCAGCTGCTGGGACACTGATTTCACTGTACAGCCTGTGTAGTAGAATGTGAGAAACAGTTTAATTACAGAAGCAGTAAAACTGTCAAGACATGTAAAGTCACCCTCAAGCCTGCTAAGATAGTCGTGGTGCAAACAAGCTTTGAAAGTGTAGTGAAATGTAATCAGACTATAAGACCACATTAATAATACTCATATTCCTTTACTGTAAATGGGTGAGTTTGCATTGGCTACTGAGGAGCCATCATCCATTGCAGTCTAGAGAAGCAACAATCCTCAGCAGCTGGGAAGATAATTTATGTTGTGTGCGCGCCAAGGTTTAGTTATATAAGGAAGTTTTATTGTTTGGTGTGCAGTTCCAGTGTGGGGATCCATCTCCTGTTTCCTGATCCCCTGTGTGTATCTTTGAAGGAATTTATATTTTATGAACAGTATATAAATTCCACATTTGTTCTGTAGTGAAGATGGTATTTCAGTTCTACTCCATTTTTGTGTCCTTTCTAGACCTAACATAGACTCACACCCCACATTATTAAACCCTTTACTATTCTGGACAGTGTAACTACATATACATTTTTACTTGTCTTGTAAAACTTGACCCAATCGTATTGTAGCACTTACTGTATACTGATTTACAACACTTTCTTTTTATCCTTCTTCAGCAAATGTTATAGTGCTTCCTGTAATGCGCAAAAACACCACGTCAAATTCCCTGTATGTGAAAACGTACTTGGCAGTAAAACTGATTCTGATTCTGTTCCTGACATGGAACCTGAAAGAAACACCTGACTCCCACATTCAAATCACAGAGAAAACCCTAATAAAGAAAAAAAATAGGGAGCTCTACACTGGGAGATGAACAATAATACTGATACAACAGAGAAACCCTTCCAATCAGCTGCCAATAGACATATACTTTAGAGGCTCTTTGAGAAATCATTGAATTTTCACCATCACATTTTGTTTACGTACCTTTTTTTCTTAAAGGCAAGTCATTCGGGTGAGTAATTGGTTATCAAAATAATACCTTGTTCCTTCCATACTTTGATAATTTATGAACAAAGCCCAATATACACAAAAACTGTTAATAACAACTGACTGCATCAAACCAATGACAGTTCCTTTTCCAATCAGCCTTTTCTTTCCTAGCAAAGCATGGCAGCAGTATACTTCTGACTCCCCTAAGACCTTACATTTTAGTATTTATTACACATACCTCACTGCCGACTTAATGTTAGGCAGCTATTTCATCTTGCCCTGACCATCAGTGTTAACCCTATATAGATTTTGTATGTTATGAGTTATGCTAAATACTGAGAGGCCTCTGTGCTGTGCATGGTTCAGCAGCTGCTTTTCATTGATTGAACTGTTTTGATTGCCTGCTTTTATTTACCTTTTTATTACCATTATAATCCTGCATGTGCTGTCATGCTTTAAATTTGTATCTAACCTATCTAGAGACTGCATACAGCACAACTGCTACACTGAAAGAGCTTTTATGTTCCCTGATGATATTACATTTGTCTGCTTTGGACAGTGTAAAGTCCCTATTAGTAAGATGGAGTTGTACTGCCATTGCCAGTTCCTTCCCACAGTTTATGGAATGCATCTAAGGATCCATTTAAATGCCATTAATCACATATTCTGAGTGATGGAGAAATGCATTCATTATATTTTCATGGTTTGTGTAGTCATGAGAAAGAGACACGACCCAGACACAAATAATGTCAGTAATATTGTGTGTATGAGAAAGGGAAAATATACAAAAAATCAGGTCTTCTCCTGAGTCTGCTGTTCTTGTTTTACTTTCAGAGATAAATCCGTATAGACACACGGGTGAAATTTCGTGCTGATAATTAAAAGTACATTGTAATCACTCATGACAGCTGGTGCGAGCTGTCCTGTCAATGGCGGGTTATTTTAGCTACTCTTAGCTTTAGCAGTAGCTAGCTAGCTGGTGGCAGGACATTGTACAACTGATTGGGTAAAATCCCTTGCCTAAAATGCTACTTTCTGCAAATTTTACAATGAAAGCATCGCATAGTCTTGACAGTCTCTATGCAAGGGCTAACAATGTTAGATTAGAACTCTGTAGGTAATGCTACGGCTAGCTAACAGGGCGGGGGTCTCCACGATGTTAAATATAAAAGAATAAACGTCGTAAACTGTCCAGCTTGGCGCATTTACTGACTATGTATTATGCAATATTAGTCAGTGTGCCAGAACTAACGTTATTACTTCTGTATTTCGGCAAAGCTTTCCATTTTGCATTCGCTAAGTAGCTCTGACAGCTAGCAGCTAACATTAGCTGGCGCTACAATATCGGATTTGCGTGCTAACGTTAAAGCTAAAGCCCCGCAAAGGAGACGCTATTTAAGCTAGCGTGGCGGTTAGCATGCTAGTAGGGCCTAAAGGCCGCCGTAACGTAACGCAAGAAACGTTGAATGTTGAAGAAATAGCTATTAAATGTGATTTCGGTTCAGCTTCTTTACCCAACGCTCGCACACAACGCATGTACCGTGTAAGATTGGGTTATATTACCGTGTGAATGATGAATTCTCGTGTTGTTTGTAGAGATTCCGATAACGGCGTCGTTCCTCGCGAGAGATGAGCCCTTGCCTTCGTGTGTTCCTGACATGGAGAGTTCCTCGCTCGTTCAGGGGGGTCCAGGCTCAGTCATGCAGCTGTGTGCAGCTGTTGGTCACCACTGTCAATGCCACACACAAATTCAATTATAACATTAACCAACAATTGTACATTCCCTTCATTATAACAGGAAAAAAACACATTTGACACTGTTAAGGTAATTCTTTCATATGACTCATTACAATATATTAACTTGAATTGAAATTGAATCATTACAATATATTAACTTTATAAAGTAAAGTAGTTTTTTTCTATCACTGCCATGCACTTTATAATTAAATGTTAATTTGATTATTCTGAAATACTAACAATGATAATTCTAAATGTTCAGCTGCACTTACAAAACATCTGTTCGCTTTAACCACCTCACAGATAGACGCAGTTATCATTGGTTGTTAATAAAAATTGATTTTTTTTGATTTTCATTTCGTGTTGATGTGTCAGAGCAAGGCTGTTTTTCATCCTTACAAGTAAACCATGAAGTGAAGAAAAAGGGAAAATAGACGAGCCAGCCAGGAGTCGAACCTAGAATCTTCTGATCCGTAGTCAGACGCGTTATCCATTGCGCCACTGGCCCGCACTGGAAAGTACTTACCACAACAGACCAATTTAAAGGATTATTCCAGAAATTCCAAATTGTAATTGTTAATTCTTGATAATATGGTACCATGCTCATACTGTGGACAAATTTGACGTCCAAAATACAGATAGAATCTTCTATTTTCCCCTCTTGCAATCATAGACTGCATGTAAAACATAAAAATACTTTCTATATAGGCTATTATTGGGAATAAAAACTAATTAGACCTAGTTAAAAGTAAGCAACTAAGGCCATTGGCAGACCAATAAGCCAATCTGAGCTAACCAACACAGACAAAAAGACAGGAAAAGAAATATAAACAAATACTTTTTTAAGGTGTCTAAATAAGCAATTGTAATTAGCTGACCTGTCAACCCAGCATAGACCGAGACTACATCCGCTGCCTGTTCCTGTCACATATCGGTGGAGTAAATCCATCGTGTGACAGCCAATCACATGACCAGTCTGCTACCAAGAATTGCGAAAACTAATTTCATTTAATTTTTGGCCTGCCAATATTTAGCTAATCAGAAAGAGCAAAGCTTCAACGATTGGTACAATGGAAAAAAAATGTTTGATTGGAACCTAAAACCTCAACACTGCTGGCTACTAGTTTCTGCTGCCAGTACATCTGTGACTCACTCACCTAAATACACTGAGGTCACTATTTTTGGTAACGTGGGAAGAGGTAGAGGGAAAAGTGGGCGACACCAAGGTTAAACTTAAAAGCTGCATCATATGCATTTCTTTGTGTGTTTTCCATGATTAGGGAGTGTGCATGACGTTTGATTTAATTTGAACACTTTCATTGGTCCACTGTGACCTGTTTAGCAATTTCATTGGTCTGATGTGACGAGCAGTGGCGTGCACAGAACGGCATTTATTTTAACATCTTAATAACACACAAAGGGTCAATAAAACATTGTACCGTAACAATTGGTAAATTAAAAGAGATCGACATTAGGCTACAACAAGGCAGAAAGCTACTTTTTCTGTTTGCCATTTAGCAAATAAGTCACAGCAAGTGTTGCCTCTACCTAATGTAGGCTAATAATAAACCTAAACAAACTAAATATTCAGTTATAGTAAACTATATATATATATATATATATATATATATATATATATATATATATATATATATATATATATATATATATATACACATACATATAAATAATTGAAATTGAAACTTATTTATAAAGATATTGTAGTAAACCTGTTGACGTGATAGATCCACACTTGACTCACACACTACTTTATATTAAATAACTCAGAAAGCCTTGGAGTCTTGTCAGTCTTTTCTTCAGGAGAAAATGATATCATTTGGAGCAGGTCATGTGACTTCTTTGAGAGGTGTTTTTGTAATGGCTAACTTAGTTGAAAGTGATTTCTCGGATTCAATTTGTTATTATCCATAAAAAATGATATATTGCCAAAAAATATCCGTCATGATTATCTCAACATAATAAAAACAATTTTTGACTAAGCTCACTTTATTATTCTTGAGCTAATTAGAAGGTGGTTGTTATTAAATTCGGGCGGCTATTTAGTTGACATTTTAGTGATATCCGGTCATTTTTTTAATTAATAAGTTGTTGTTTCCATAATAAATAATTATGGAATTTGTAAATACATGATCATAATGAACATAAAAACATCAGCTTTTTACTTTTAATAAAAATGTATGCAAGATATATCCCGTGGACTTCAAAAATCTCGTTATACATTGTATACACTGTATAATGACAATAAAGAATATTCTATTCTATTCTATTCTTCTAAAAATCACAGTTATATATCGACTCCACTCTCCACATGTGGGAGAAGACAGCAGTGACGCGCTTTACGTGCACTACGTGACGTCAGAAGCGGCGTTTCTGCTCATGCTCGCGAGGACAGGAGGAGGTGAGCCCGACCGCAGCTGATAGATGTGTTGTAGTGATGTAATGTTGCCTGTTTGGTGACTACGGATGGCTGTTTGTGCCAGGCTCTGCGGAGTGGGTCAGTCTCGGAGGTGCCGGAGGCGACAGCGGAACAACCAGCAGGACCAGGGCAGCGATTCGGACATGGACGAGGAGGAAGAGGAGCGGATCGTAGGCCAGCGGCTCGGCGACGCAGGAGGCTGCGGAGGCCCGGACCGCGGCGTCGCCACTGCAGGGCCGAGTGACGCCGGAGAATATGTCAACAGAGGAGGCTTTCTGGACCGCAGGAGCACCGGACCTCCACACCCCGAGTCGTTAGTGGAATTACCGCCGGAACTCTTGGTGGAAATATTCTCCCTGCTGCCCGGAACTGTGCTACCGAATGTTGCGCTCGTCTGCAAGAAATTCAGACAAATCCTCAACACGGAAACCATCTGGAGAAGGCGGTGCATGGAAGGTAAATATAGCGATTACTGGACGTGGTTTAGCTGATAACTTCCAAGTAAAGCGGTGACTCACAGATGCTTGGAGAGGACCGTGTTGTCGTCGGGTTGTGTGTGTGTGTGTGCGTGCGTGTGCGTGCGTGTGTGTGTGTGTGGCAGCTCCGGTGTCACGGAGATGTTTCCCCCTCTAAAAGCGTTTCTATTGATCTGTGCGGGAAACATGAAGAGAATTAGCCAGCTGTAGTCAATGCAGTAGAAAATAGACCGAGGCCTCCAATGTCTGTCCAGCTGATAGGAGTGTTGATGGAGGCCCGGACCGAGCCTGGATGAGGCCTTGAGCATTGTTGTGATCACCGCCCCCTATTACCATCACAGTGTTTTAATGCTAAACAAATACATAACAGGTACATAGTTCAAGGCGTAATGCACTTCTTTAATTACACAATGACCCTCCAGGCTCACTGTTGGTGTCAGACACGATCAAAATGAACATAAAAACCATTAGTATTTTTACTTTTAATAAAAATATATGCAAGACATATCCCAAAGTCCCTCAATTATGTATTGACCCTCATGTCTTTTTTTTCCCTCTGCAGAGTTTGGCATGAAAGAGGATCTGAGGAAGATGGAGGCAGGAGGAGTGTCCAGTCAAGACCTCTATGTAAAACGTCAGTTTGACAGCTTTCATGTCAACCATTCTGATTGATCACATCAAGTGTTTTGTTCATTCCTACTCATTTGGGTCATCATTCATATTTTCTTGTGTGCATGTGGGTTAGGTGTCCAGATAAATATCAAAATGTTGATTAGGATTTGCAGCAGATGGGAAGCATTCCTGACATTTGTGGGGGGGGGGGGTTTCTATTATTGTAGTTTCTCAGCCTCTTAAACAGACTGTTGATGGTGGAACTTTTTAAAATCTTTTTTTTTTAACGTATTCTCCCCCATCTGTTTCGCTTTTGTTTACCAGCAGAGATTTAGATCTTATGTGCTTTTTAAAATACCAGCTGCCGCTAAACATATTAGGCAAAATGGTGGCAAGAGGCATGTTTGATTACTCTGGCACATTTTACTGCATTGATCAGAGCGCGGCGTTGGACTGAGCCCGTCTTGGTCCGTGGCTGCTCTACACATGCCTGTGTTGTGCCTGTGCAGGTGTCAATCCGCGGGTGAAGTCTGGGCGCTTTATGAAGCTCCTCCCGGACTACGAGCACATGGACTATAGAGACGTGTACACACACTGTATGTACATGGGCCTCAGAGTGGATGGCTGCAGCATGAGGGGTTGTATGTGTGGGACTTAAATTGTGTTAATCTGTAAGCAAACAGTTGTAGCAGTGTTATGCATCCTGTGTTAATGATACATGATGCTAATAATTCTTCCCAGTTTGCTTGCATATTAAGTATGAAATGGGAGGGGAGATCATTTGGTGTGCTGTGTGTGTTCAGAAACTTGGTTGACAGGAACATGGACACTTTACACTTTCATCTCATCGACTTCATTCTTGGGTGTGTGGGTTTTAACATCCTCTCTGGTGTTTTTAACCCTGCACTCTGTAGTTGTTAGTAAACCATGAGTTTGGCGCTGTAGAGACTGATTAGTACGATGTGCTGTTGTGCTCTTGTGTTGCAGTGCTTCACCCGTACAGGCACATCTTGGGTCTATGGCAGCCTGATATAGGCCCTTATGGCGGATTGCTTAATGTCGTGGTAAGCACCGTTTCTCAATCAAGACATTTGCATAAAGACAAGAGAATCAGTGACAGCAATTTAGAATGTGTTGATCATCTTTCGCGTGAAAAAATTACTAAACGACGCTCATTTATAATACAGCAATATTCTAATGCAGGGGTGTCAAACTCATGAGACAAAAAAATGAACCAAACAACACAAGAGAGACAAAAACGAGAAACAAAACAACAAAAACATGAGACAAACATCAGACAAAAAAGAACAAAAACAAGACAAAATATTTCAAAAACGAGGCACAAAATGACAAAAGAACAACTAGCAATCTAGTATTTTACTTTATGATCAAAGCAACTTGTCATGGTCTAGAAATTATTTTAAATTTACAATTTTTCAAATTTACAATCTGCAGTCCATGTCTTCTCTGTAATTTTTACACTTTACAAAGTCGCCCCGCAGGCCGGATTGAACCCTCTGGAGGGCTGGTTTTGGCCCGTGGGCTGCATGTTTGACACCCTTTTTCTAATGCTTTGATCAGAAAACCAACAGAATGTTAAAGCAGGTAATTTAGTCAAAATACATTTTCCATTCAGGTGGACGGGTTGTTCATTATCGGCTGGATGTATTTGCCACCTCATGACCCTCGTGTGGAGGATCCAATGAGAAGACGGCCGCTGTTCCGTATCCACATGTGGGAGAGCAACAAGGCCACTGTGGAGTGTATGTATGGACACAAAGGTCCCCACAAAGGAGACATACAGGTGAGGGCTTACAGAGCTTATCTGTGCTTGAAAGAAATGAGCTCCGCAGAATTTGAAAGATATTTCTTGACACAGATAACTAATCCCACTTTAATTGAGGTTAGTAGCTTATTGAAGTAGGCTACCCTGTAATATGTGTCAAATTCTGTTATTTTTAGACGGGAAAGAAGGATGAATTTTCAACAAAATGTAACCAGACTGATCATCACCGCATGCCAGGAGGCAGACAGGAGGTGGGTCAAACTGGGAAAACTGTTGCTGCCTGAAGCCTGTTGACTGCCTGTTTGAATTATTATGTTTTCAAAGCCTATGTACTCTGATATTTTTGGAATTCAAAGACTGTTACCAGCAGCATTTTTTGATTTGTGCATGTGTGTAGGAATTCAGGACGTGGTTGGAGGAAGAATGGGGCCGCACGCTAGAAGAAATCTTCCATGAGCACATGCAGGAGCTCATCCTAATGAAGTTCATTTATACCAGTCAATATGAGTATGACTCTCTTCCTTACATGCACTTTCTCTGCTGCACTAATCAAGTTTCAGCCAGTTTAACAAACTCAATAGCAATTAACTTGCATCCTAAACAGTAATAAGTCTTGGCAGCATCTCAAGTAAACCTGTGGCTTTCCTATTCTTTCCTGTGACAGTAACTGCTTGACTTACCGAAGGATCTACCTGCCTCCGGCGATGCCCTCAGACCTGCTACAGCCAGGCCTCTTCAAAGGCACCTATGGCAGTCATGGCTTGGAGATTGTCATGCTCAGTTTCCACGGGAATTCTGCAAGAGCCACTAAACTCACTGTAAGTTAATAAAAAGAAAAATCATTATCAAAGGCTGTCTTTGTCTTAAATAACTCCTGCATGTTAGCCCTGCAGTTTGGTGTAACTACGGACTGTTTACAATTCTATGAGCATGATTTTCCACAGACAAAGCTTTTTTGGAAATTAACTGTTTAGCCAAGTTCCTTTTGAAATCAGATTTTTCACAGGCTGTCCTTCCTGTACATTGTGCCTTTGAGTGGAACATTCTCACATCTTTGACCTGCTGCATGTGAGATGAACACACAAAGTTCATCTCTCAGTGCAGACTGTAATTTTACTCTGTCCTGCAAGGGAGACCCCAATGTCCCTGCAGGACAGCTCACACTAGATGTTGACCTGAGTCGGCCCGTGGTCCTGCCAGAGTTGGAGCAACAGCGCAACATTGAGGAGCTGTCTCGGCTAGTGCTGGGGGTGCACGAGGAAGTGCAGAGGGAGGTGGAACAACAGGCCAACGGCACTCCTGCCACAGTCAGACAGGCAGCAGAAGGGGCCTGTGGCGGCGCCAGCGGGGCAGAAGAAATGGAGGCAGACCATGTTGCCTGTGTAGACAACTGCCAGTCTGGCCCTAGTGGCAGCAGCAGCAGCAGCAATCCTCCTGAAGCCCTACCCTTCATCCTGCCTCTTGGGGTTATGGCTCGCAATGAGGTGTACCCTCGCACCTGCAGGAAATGGTAAGCTAAAAGAAGCTAGAAAATGCATGTAGTATAAATTCCATAGTGTATCAGTGGAGCAATTTATTCATTGTAGCCTTTTTGCTACAATATGTCTGTGGCTGAACATTCTGCTGAACATTGTTCAGAACGCTGAATTAGTTTTCTAGTCAAAAAAACAAAGCAAAAAACTGTCACGTTTGACCAGCCAGCAGTTGGAAGGTCCCTGAGAGCTGACCTCAAAACAAAGCCAACCCCTTCAGCTCTACCTGTCTGTTTAATGAAACAACTTGCTAGACAAATGCAACTGCAGAAATGTTTTATTACCACCCTTAAGAATATGCAGATTTCATTTCTTAAAGAATTACAGAGGTTCCTCGCCATATCACGGTTCACATTTCATGGATTTTTAAATTGCATTTGGTATCACGGATTTTTCACTACATTGTGGGATTTTGCAATATATTCGTATTGTCAGATAATTATTATTGTGGCGAGCTGCGTTGAAGAACATCGCTGGGGTAAGAATATCTGCCATTTACGCACTCTGCAATTGGCAGATGCTTTTATTTTGACACACACAGAGTGACACTAGAGAAAATGTCAGGAAGTCATCAAACACACTCACAGTCCTGGCAACATAACACTGAATCAAACTAACTAGGCTGACTAAAACACAAACACTAATAGCACTGTGATGCTACCATAAACTACAATATTGACATTTAAACCCCCAGCACTTTGAACTCCCATGGTGCATTGCAGCACAACAGTTCAGTCATAGCGACCAGCTCTGCAATCGCTACATTATTTTAATTATTTTTGCAGTAAAATAACCATTTTCTAGCCTACAAAATTGAAAACAATGTCAAAAATATATAAAGAATAATAATTAAAATATATTATTTTAAAAATTTAATCAAAATAAAATGCATAGCATGCAGCACTGCGCTCTGATTGGTTCAGCAACTGTTGCACTTCGTGGATTTTCGCCTATTGCGGTTGGGTCTGGAACGTAACCCCGCGATATATGAGGGACCACTGTAATTCTTCTGAGTTGTCATTATCAGAAACTAAAATACTATAGTCCTGACCATTGTTTTGCTTGTAGGTTTCTGTATACAGTGTTTGTTTGAACAGAGTCTACCATTGAAACTGATATCCATCAAAATCTAGATTAACTAATGAAGTGATGTATCTCTGTTTCAGCTTCTATGGGACAGGTCTAATCGCTGGTCATGGCTTTACAAGTCCAGAACGCACCCCGGGGCTCTTTGTGCTGTTTGATGAGGACCGTTTTGGTTTCATCTGGCTGGAATTGAAGTCTTTCAGTCTGTACAGTCGCCTGACGGACCACCTAGCCCACGCTCATGCCCCAAACATGGAGCGGTTTGAGGCCATGCTGCGTAACATGCAGTCCTGGACATCCTGATGCACCAAGCTTTAAGTCTCCTCCCACAGTACAAAGGCATAACAACAACCATCACACACAAATCACCTCTGTCCTCCGCTGACTTTACAATCTCGATAGCTCGTGACCTTAACTCTCCAGGTTCTATCTGTAATGTCTTTCAAACATCGGGTTTTACTGTCTAACTTTAGCTTGTTATGTCACACTGATGCGCCTGTTCCCATAAAAGCACTGTTAAAGGCCTCCCAAGTCACCGTTTATCACCTCACCTCCATATGAACCTAATCCTCCAGTACAGCATGATAACGGGTCACATAGAAGTTTATTTATTTATTTATTTATTCCCTGCAGTAACAATAATGAATGATTACCAACTATACCACTTATTATGGATAAAACTGTATGTGCCTCTGATTTTAAAACCATGTCTGTACTTGGTAGCGCTTGAAGAAGATGAAGGTGTCCAATGTATTCTACTATATAATAGTATTATACTGATTTCCGTGCCCAACATATTGAACTGCATGCTGCATTTTCTTTAAATCTAATCGCATTACACTCATAACCACTATCTGAACATGATCTGTTATCATTTAAAGCAGCATGCCTTGCTTCTTATACTTTTTGTTCTTGTTGTTGTTGTTTTTGGGTTTTTTTTGCTTTGGAGACATCAGAATTTTTCAAAATAAGACAGCATCTCAGGTGTTTTTCTCTTTGCCACAAGTCAGTGAAAACAGGACTTACATGTATAACAAGTGACATTCATTGTATTAATTTGTGTAATAGGAATACTGACTGAGTTTTACAACTGGGCAATTTTCTAACTGTTGACCCGCTGTCTTATCACACACTGTAGCTACATCAGCCAGTTTTGGGCAGACAGATATATTTTTGCCCTTTCAACTAATGAGATAACTTTATCAGTGGTAGGCTTCAGCACTTGGTCCTACTCCAACATATTATCGAAGTTGGAAAGTTGTATTGCGATAGAATAACATAATCTATACATAAGCTGGATTTGATCAAAATTATACAGTTCATGTGCTTCTGTAATTATGGTCTGAAATGGAAACTTCTCTCACCCTTGAAATGTAGTGCGTTTGCTGGTTGTTTAAATGGCTGACACAGTGTTTGCCTGGCTTTATACCTGCAAAGCTTTCCCTCCATTTATTTTGAACTTGAGACCAGTCTAGCTGAACGATATACAAACTATCAGCTCAAAGTGCATCTCAAAGTACCAAGTAAGTGTCTGTACGTCTCATTACGGCCTGATGGTGGTGCCCAGTAGCTTTCCTACTCCAAGTGCACTTTTCTGGGCAGTATAGTGAATCATTCAAAACCCACTGGCCAGCACTTTTATAACAGACTGCAGCTTTACTAACATTTGCAAAAAAAAGAAAAAAAAACTCTGCTTAAAGCGTCATTGATTTCTCTTTTCTTTGACACATTTTATTGATTTCATCTCAAATTTAATATATTTGTTTTATACATTCTCCTATCTGTAAACCCAGCTATTTGAATGATTTGCCTTTGAAAAGTGTTGCTTTGTACTTTTTTTCAATGCCATTTGCCTGATTTTGTGGAAAAACTTAGTTTGACCTATTGAACTGCTCACATCAGACTTCAGGGAGCTTTTCAGCTTAAGCGCTCTTCTCAGTAATAAAAAAACTGAAAGGAACATTTTTGTCACATCTATTTATTTTCAGAGTGGTTTGTATGTGTATCTTATTGTAATACAGGATAGCTGTGTGTAAAGTCATTACCTGCTTTGTAGAAAAACAAATTCACTGATTATCTTAAGTCATACCGGTGACCAGTGTGTTCCCAGTTTTGTGTGACGATGGTACTAACAAAACCACTGAACAGTAATATTCATTTAATATTAAAATCCAGATCCATAAATATGGAAACAAAAACAGAAGGTAAATATTCCCTGAAGCTATCTGCCTTGAAAATTCTGTTAATTGATAGACGTTTTCACATCTTTCTCGGTTTTATTTTTCAGTGACCACAACCATACATCTTTTTAAATTTAGTTGTGTAAGTCCTATATATAAAATGTATGGTACTTTGCATAACCTCCTAAAAAGTGCCTCCATTTAAAAAAGATTTAGGCCAGGTTTAGTACAGTGTGTCAGGCATTTTCAGCTCTTTTTATTGTGGTTATTTATAATTATAAAAAAAAACTTAATAATGGAATGAGATGTGATCATTTTACAGCTTGCTCTGCTTCATATTTTCATATTTTCCAGCAGCCCTAAGTTCACTGATACATTTTCCATCTCCAGTGCTGGATAGAATATAAAGTCCGAGTCTCACAGATCATGTTTACACCAGCTGGTAAAAGTAAATCAACTTTGAATTTGTGTTCCTATGTTGGTACAGATCACAAAGCAGTAGAGCATAATGCAGTATATACTAACTATACTTAAGAACTTGGGTCTGTTTACCTGAAAAAAGCCCAGAAGTCCCAAACAACACTGGATCAGAACCACAACCACATCCTGGTGAGCAGCCAGAGTAGATCCATCATACACTGAAGCTGAACCCATAATGAAGGCCGCACCATGGATCCAGACCATGACCTGGTACAGAAATGACAGGGTTCCATCCAACACAAGAGATTTGTTGTGATACATCTTGAATGATCAACAGTTACAGTCACTGGAAACACAAGAAAACTTAAAATGACTTGTCAGGTAAGATGTTTTTTCTAGAGTGAAAATACAAAAATGTCCAGGTCTGAGGACATATGAAAAACATAAAATTCAGCTAAAATATCTTACAAAACTTAGTTTTGGCCCCCAAATACTAAAAAAGTAAAATCTGAAGGAAGTCTGAAATGGCACAAACTGACCTCTATGTAATTGTGCAAAGAAAATTGCTTACTCAGCCTGCAGTTCTGTAGCAACACCGAGAAAACGGAAATTAGAAAGCAGAAAGTTACTTTTACACTGAACTTCATGGTTGTCTTGGTGTGGACTCTGCAACGAGAACCTGCACAGAGAAAACATCATCTCCTATACTTATAAACTTTGCTCTCTTAACCTTGATAAAGTTAAGCAACAATTCATCATGGACAAGCATATATTCTGACCCCTTACTACCACATGTTTCTGTTGTTTCTAAGGTTAGGTGCAAGATGTATGCTAATGCATATTCTGAATACTTCAGACACATCGCAACCATACAGTCTATGATTGCAACACCCCTGTGTCTAAATGGCTCATGGGAGATGTTGACAAAATCACAAGTTTGAGCACCTCATCAAACTTGAAATCACCACTCCTAATTCTGCACTGCAACTACAGTCTGTCCTCCAGCTACACACCCAACATACCCAGGAGGTTATTTAACACACTACTTTGTCCTGAAAATCCCTTTCCTCTCCAAACAATTCTACAGAGAACAAACAAAGAACCATTGTGAGTTTATGACAAGCTCATTGTGCTATTTCACATGGTTAATATTTCACTATCACTATGTTATCATGGTTATTTTGGGTATCTCTTTTTTTTCATTTAATTACCGTGAAGAAAATGGAAATGTTCACAGAGTGAATGGACGCAGAAATAAGGTCACAGAAAAAAGTGTTTGTTTTTCATCAAGCAACTTGCTAGTGCTGACATTTTGATTAGACTTGCCTTTGTTTTGTAACCTAACCCTAACTCATCTATCCATTCATTCATCCACCTACCTAATCATCATCATTTGTAACAAATAAGTGGTTCAAATGGCTTTCTGGATCCTGTGTTTAAATTTGCACTCCATATCAGATGTTCTGTGAGTCAGCACTATCAACTTTACTGTACTTGCTTTAAACCAAAGTGAGTATCTATGAGTGGTTTGTAAAAAATAAAGTCTACTAGAGCACCATTGGTTTATTTTTGACACGTAATATATAAAATCTCAAATGCAGCCTTTTGTGTTGTACAATCTATAATCTGTACATTCAAGTATTTGAGTGATTTGCCTAGAAAATATTTTGCTTTGTCTTATTTTCAGTGCCATATGCCAAGTTTGACCTCCTAAAGTGCTCACATCAGAATTGAGAAAGCATTTTAAGTGCAAGTGCTCGTCTCAGTAATAATAAAACTGAAAGGAATGTCTTTGTCACATCTGTTTTTTTGTTTTGTTTTTTACAATTGATTGTATGTGTATCACACTGTAATACAAAAGAGCTGTTTCAATTGTCACAGACAAAAATATGTGCTTTGTCATCATTTTTCATGAAGAAAAACAAATTATCATCTGCTGTCTGTATATACAGTTCTCTTAACCCATGCTCACTTTTCTTTTCAGAGCGAGGACCCAGGAAACCCCTGCTTACAAGCGGGACTGCAGACATGTGTCAGGCAATAGTCAAAGCTAGACTGTATCAACATTTTAACCAACATCAGTCCTGATCATAATATTCATCCATTTTTAGTGCTGTAACTTTTTCAATTCCATTTTTTTACTATATATTTACCTATAGTATATATATAGATTTCATATGTTTCAAGGGGAACAATTTTGTCTTTAAGGACTTTAATGTAATTTTTTTGTACACAGTGTAATATTGATTTATTATGAGAGTTAATTTAAAAATTTCAAAAGTTCCATATCAATACGTAACTTTGCCAAATGCTATGCCAAATCCATGAACACAGCCAACTTATCAACAAAAAAAATCAAACAAGCTTAATTCTAATTAATAAAAGGGTTAAAAAAAAGATGCAAGAACTTCACAGTTCACTGTGCTCTATGTTCTCATTATGTTGTTGGATCTTCTCTGGGAGGGTCTGAGTCATAAAAACAAACCGATCCTTCTTCAGGCCTCGACCAACTACCTGCTCCTTCAAACCAATTGCCAGATACTCCTCTTCTGCTCCATACTTTGGCCAATGGACAAGACCATCCCCATTAGGAGACCTAAACATACATTTACACAGTTACAAATGAGTCTGCTATCTTCATGTATACTATAACTTATAATGAGCACTAATTCCTACCCTGTGCGAGCAAAGTTGCCCCAGTAGCTCATCATGGTTCTGCTCAACTGTTCCTCTTCTTCAGAGCATGCATCTAAAATGATAATTATCAGGTAAAACATTTTGTGCTCCATTTTATACTCCAATAGATACATATATTGGAACATTCCAAGGTCGCCACCATTCTAATAAATTGATAATCACTGTCCGTACACAGTTGGGGGAGTAACTAAAGCGACTTTTCTGAATACTCTGCTGTGCTATATGTCCAAGCTAGGCCTGTACAGCTGGTGTTCTGTAGTTTCTTATTCAAGCAACACATGCTGGTTCATTTATTCATTAATATGTGCCTCCTTGGCCTTTCTTGACTATACCAGCCAATATTCATAATTGTGAATTCTTTGTGAGTCTTTAATCATTATTGAGACATCCACCCTCCGCAACAGCAAAAGCTAAAAGTCCAAAGCACAAGTGAGCATTGTGCAGTACTAAATCCGTTTCGGTTCCACCTCAGGCCTCCCTGACTGGATTGTAGGGAACTTACATGAATTTAAGGGCAAAGATGATATTATTGGGAATTATAATATGCCTTTTATATCAACTGGGCCTATTATTAACATACATGGAGCAGAGTCTCAGGGCTTTCATTGTAATTCTTGTACACCTCTGTCCTTTACTGACCCACATAAGGATCCCTTTGTTTTAGGATCTATTTCTAGTGTGGAGATCTGTAAAGCATTGAAGGCTATTGATCCAAAAAAAAGTCTTCAGGACCTGACAATTTGGATCCCTATCTCTAAAAGCTTACTGCCAATTTTATTGCTGAGCCTATTGATCATATTTTAATTTAAGCCTCCAGATTAATTCTGTCCCCAAATCCCTACAGCTACAGTGTGTCTTTATGGAGACAATGCAATAAGGTATTCAGCTGCCTCTTCTCTGGTCCACACTCATGAGCTCCAGACTGACTTTCAACAGCTACAGGCTTCATTGCAAGATTTAATGTTGGTTGAATGCCAAGAAAAACAAATTTATGATCTTTTCCAGTGCTCAGCCCCAGATTGCATACTACTACTATTATGACTTAGAGTGGTGACTTCACTGAACAATTACTTATGTAAAAGCAATGTTTACCTACAAAAATTCTTGTGTGCATCATCCAGAAAAGCCATAACCAAAAGCTGGTTACAGAGAGACCCCCCAATTATGGACCTTTTCATAAGAGTTGTCCATCACATACACTCCATGGAAATCATGACCTATACCCGGTTCCCAAGAAACCCTCCATCACAGGACTGAACGACTACAGACTAGTAGCGCTGACATCTAAGGTCATGAAGTCCTTCGAGAGACTGGTCTTGAGCCACCTGAAGTCTATAGTAGGACTCCTGCTGAACCCCCTGCAGTTTGCCTATGGGGCAAATAGGTTGACAGATGATGCAGTCAATCCGGGGCTGCACAACAGCCTGCAACATCTAGACGGCCCTGGCAGTTATTCAAGAATCCTGTTTATGGTTTTTTCCTCAGCATTCAACACCATCATCCCTGAAATCCTCTCCGCCAAACTCTCCCATCTCAATGTGTCTCCATCCATCTGTCAATGGATCACCAGCTTCCTGACAGACAGGAAGCAGCAGGTGAGGATGTGTCCTATCTCCACTACACTTCTCCCTCTACACCAATGACTGCGCCGCCAAGCACCCAGCTGTTAAACTCCTGAACTTTGCAGATGAGACAACAGTCCTCGGCCTGATCCAGGACGGTGATGAGTCTGCATATCGGCAGGAGGTTGAACGGCTGGTGATGTGACGCAGCCAGAACAACCTGAAGCTGAACACGTTCAAGACTGTGAAGATGATAGCGGACTTCAGGAGACAGTCCTTGTCACTGGTCCCTCTCACCATTAGCAACGGCCTTGTGTCAGCTGTGGAGTCCTTCAAGCTCCTGGGGACTACAATCTATCAGGACCTGAAGTGGGAGACAAACATCCACTCCATCCTAAAAAAGGCTCAGCAGATGTATTTCCTGCGACAGAGACACTACTGCCACAGGAGCTGTTGATCTAATTCTACACTGCAATCATCCAGTCTGTCCTGTGCACCTCTGGATCAGCCACACAGTAGGGCAGAAACAGACTGCAGCACCCAGTACGGACTGCAGAAAAAAATCATTGAAGCCCTTTTGCTGTCCACCCAGGAACTGCTCTCCACTAGAACCAGGAAGAGGGCAGGGAACATTATCAAAGGCCCCACTCGACCTGGACATAAACTGTTCTCCCCTCTCCCCTCCGGCAGGCGCTACAGACCCCTGCGCACTAAAACCACCAGACACAGGACCAGCTTCTTCCCCACTGCCATCATCCTAATAAACGGCTAAGCCGTTCCTCCACACCTGTACAATATACCAATGTATATGTACATTATTTTTTCAGTACAGCATTCTCTGCTTTTTGCACTGTATTATCACTGTAGCAATTATCATTTTTGGACTACTGTGTTTATATATTCTTTTCATATGTGTAAATATCTGAATATACTTTTTATCTTTTTTATTATCATTATTATTTTTTCTCTTTTCTTTTCTTTCTTTCTACAGTTATTTTATCATTCTTTTTCCTTACTCCTAGGATGACACTAACATCCGAATCCAAATTCCTTGTATGTTGTGTACGTACTTGGCCACTACAGCTGATTCTGATACCCGTTGTCTACAAAGAGACAAAAGGAAAGAACTTTGGCAGATATGGGACTGTTACCTGTTGGATGCTGGCAATGAATAAGTGATAAATAAGTAAGTAATAAATAACTATTTCTGCTCAACATATAAAATTTTAAATACAAAAAGTTTTAAAAAGAAGAAAAAAAGAAGGAAACCCAAAGACAGTCAAAGTATCTTGTCTGTTGCACTTACCAACAAATTTGGAATGGGTAGTTGTGAAGCAGAATCCAAGCACTAGAAAGATTTCATCTGTATGGTCACATCCAACAAAACTAGGCCTTTTATTCTGCAGGATTTTGGGAGGGTGCTGAAACTCATACAGGTATACAGCAGCACCTGCATCTAACAGGAGACAAATAGGTGGAATATTTGATTTGATTATCAAAGCGTGTGTAGATATTAAATATCACTATGCAGACAAATATGCATCATTTTGAATAAAAATTACCTCTGTGAGCAATTGCAGCTTTATTGACTGGAATGGTAAATAAAATATCTCCAAGCATCTCAGTCATTCCGTCTCTGTTTTTCACACGGTCTTCACCAGTTCCAATGTATTCATTCGTGATCAAATCTCTCTTGAAAGCACGTTTAGGCTTGAAAAAATTAACAATGCATCTGTCAAAGAAGCTTGAGCATCTTGAGGAAGAGTCATATTGTAATAACAAGCAGCGTCTGTCTTACATCAGGGTTGCAAAAGGACAGCACGTTCATGAATTCTTCCCGATCTATTCCTTCCGTCCAGTCAGGGAGATTAATGTACTAAAGGAAGACCAAACAGTATCCAAAATTTCAGAGAAGCGCACAAGGAAGCGACACCAAATTTGAATCATCTGGAGATCAGTAAGCTCTTCATTCACTCAAAATTCTGAAACACTTCAACACTTACATTAGGGATAGCAAATCCCCCTTCGTGCTTATTAACGCCAGTCATGTATGGGACAGGGAAGATTTGATGTTTATGGAACAGCTCGTGCACCGGATCCGTCAGAAAGTGTCCATCAACATTTACCCAGAATACCATGTTTTTGCTCTTGAGAGAATAAAATATGTGAAAGTTGAGACAGGATTAAAACAGTCACTTGAAAGAAATGCTGCCCAAGACTTCAGGCTCACATTCAACTAATCTGGTCTCAGCAGTCTATATTAGTTTTGCACACAGTATCTCACCTCTGCAATAGCCGCTATAGTAGTAACATCAAGGTTTCTCACACAGTCCCCAAACTTCTCTGTGCTTTCAGTGCTACAACCAGATGCATTTGCAACCATCTGAGGACAGAATGAGGGATCGTGGTCACCAATTCATAAAAAAAAAAGTTATTATATTCTCGACAAGGAACACAGAAATAATTACCACATTACTTACTAACCTCCATCGCTGGCAGATGATCGTCTCTCACAAGAAAGTCCATTGCAGCTGTACCACTCTCAGCAATGGCACAGTGGAACAGGCCATCAGACAATGGTGAGAGGAGCTGTTAGAATATGCAGAATTAACTCTGAAAATACATAACTGCTCAGTATAAATGTGTTAACTGCAAATTGATTCTTACCAGGACAGATACAATCACTGCTCCAGCAGATTCCCCAAATATTGTAACTGAATCTGGGTCTCCTCCAAAGTTGTGAATGTGCTCCTGGACCCACCTCAGAGCTTCTATCTGATCCAGCATCCCAAAGTTCCCTGATACATGCTCATCTCCAGTGCTGGAAAGAATATAAAGTTAATTATTTTCATATGACGTGACTTCGCTTTTTACTTGCATTCCCACTGGAGATGCAATACAGACAGTAAAGAGAAAACTGCTACTTGACAACTCTCTGTCTGAGAGGACCAACCTCTCCCCCGAACAAGTGTGTGACCTCCTTAACCTTTGCCTCAGCACCACTTATTTCCAGTACAACAACAGTTTCTACAGGCAAAAACACGGCTGTGCCATGGGATCCCCTGTATCCCCCATTGTAGCTAACCTGTACATGGAAGAAATGGAGATTGTGGCACTGAAAACATACAGTGGCCACTCCCCGAGGCACTGGTTCAGATATGTGGATGACACATGGGTCACCATCAGGAAGGGTGAGGTCGAACCTTTCACAGAACACCTCAACTCGGTGGATAAAAACATCAAGTTCACAAGAGAGGATGTCCAAGACAACTGTCTGGCGTTTCTAGATTGCGTGGTACGCATTGAAACCAATGGGGAACTCAACATTGGGGTCTACAGAAAACCCACTCACACAGACCAGTACCTCCTGTTTGATTCACACCACCCACTAGAACACAAGTTGGGGGTGATCCGTACCTTAAAGCACAGAGCACAGAACATCCCATCAGAAGCGGATGGAAAAAGAAGGGAACACAAACATATTCACTCTGCTCTTCAAACTTGTGGCTATCCAAACTGGGCTTTTATCAAAACAGCAAAAAAGCGCAGGGAGGATAAGAAAGACGAGGACCACAAAAAGAGAAACAACATTGTCATCCCCTATGTGGCAGGAATTTCAGAGAAACTCAGGAGGATCTTTAACACCCACCAGATCCCAGTACACTTCAAGCCCAGCAACACTCTGAGGCAAAAGCTGGTCCATCCCAAGGACAAAATTCCAAGGGAGAAACAGAGCAATGTGGTGTACGCAGTGCAGTGCAATGAGGAATGCTCTGACCTGTACATTGGAGAGACTAAGCAGCCATTACACAAGCGCATGGCACAACACAGGAGGGCCACGACCACAGGCCAGGACTCAGCAGTCCACCTCCACCTCAAGGAGAAGGGGCACTCCTTTGATGACCACAAGGTGCGCATTCTAGCCAGAGAGGACAGATGGTTTGAGAGAGGGGTAAAAGAAGCCATTCATGTCAAACTAGAACGGCCATCTTTGAACAGAGGAGGGGGCCTCAGACACCACTTGTCTCCCACTTACAACGCCGTTCTTAGAGCCCTCCCAAGGAGGTGCAGCCATCTGTCCCACCTGCAGTCAGGTGACCCCCAACCACCCTCCTAGAGGGAGGGGTAACGACCGCCCATCAAAGGCTAACGACTCCTAACGAGTCTGTTGGTTTCGGGTCTTTGTCCACTTGTTTTTGCCACCACCCTCCTGGTGGATAAATATCTGGTACTCCCCACCAGGCTTTCAGAACTGAAGAAGCCTCTTGGATGAGAGGTGAAACGTTTTCGACTCACACGAGGTTAGTCCAGTTGCCATAATTTATGCTTGCTTGAGAAATATAAAGTTATAATTAACCAGATCATATTTACACCAGCTGTTAAAAGTGAGTCAACTTTGAATTTGTGTTCCCTTGAAACGCAGATCACATTCAGTGCAGTAGAGCATAACCACAGTATGTGCCAACTTTGCTTGGTAATTTGAGACTATTTACCTGAGAAAGCCAAGAAGTCCCAAACGATACTGGATCAGAACCACAACCACATCCTGGTAAGCAGCCAGAGCAGATCCATCATACATTGAAGCTGAACCCATAGTGATGCTCCCACCATGGATCCAGAACATGACCTGCCAAAGAAATTAAAGGCACTGATCTTACAACAAACACAACATTTTTACTTAATTCTTTCTGATTTCACCATGCAGGAGTCTTAAATAGGTGACTTTAAACTAAACAAAGACTTGAATTATAAAACTGACAGTGACAAATATAGAAGATTAGTTTGAGATTAGAGGTAAGCTCATCACAATCTGTGTACCAGAATGATTTTTTCAAAAGCATTAAAAATTGACTCTTCCATGAACACTGTCTAAACTTTCCCAAAGCTGAATCTCAGTCACTGAACAGCATCTCTTAAAATCTGCAGCAAAGAGTTCTTACTGGAAGCTTGGCATCTTTAGCTCTGTTTGCAGGAGTGTAAATGTTGAGGTAAAGACAGTCTTCTGAAATGTCGGGCAAATCTTCCAATATGGCACTGGTATAAGAAAACAGATCCAGAGTATTCTGTTTATGTTGAATGCACCTGAAAAACAGACATTTTCATCAATAAATATTGTGCATAATTCCTCCAAGTGTGGCATTCAAACACTGCAGCACATGTGTCTTACATGGGTGGCTGCTTGGTGGCGTCTCTCACTCCTTTCCATCCCTCTACAGGCTGAGGTGGAGCCAGTCTCAGGGAAGGACCTATGGGTGGCTTGGCAAATGGGACACCCAGGTAGGCATGGACTCCGGTCTCTTTGCCCTTTACACTCACATACTCACCTCTCAGGCTCCCGAGCTTTGTGTGGACTTCAGGTGCTGTCAGGATATTACAACTCAGTCAGAATCATGACAGAACATTTCACAATTTAGTAACTTCCCAGAAGAAAATCAAATTTCCCCAAATGTGCAACATCTGGTTGTTATGTCTTATGTTTGTACAGATACAAGTGTGTGCAGCTTTTTCATAGCAGTCTTTTTTAATTTAAATTTTATTTTTACCCTCAAAAATACATCTTACCTGAGAGCAAATTTTAAGGGTACAATATTTCCAGAATCATAACTCCCTCAACCATAAAAATTAGTGAAGACATAGACAAAATTGTGTCGGGCATAGCAAAATGATTGAATAGCTCCAGCAGAGGCCAGTTCTCTAACTATTGGCCCTTGAAAATGGAAAAAAGGTGCAATTTTCAAAACAACTGTAGTATTTGTCTCCCAGAAAGATCCCATATGTAGAAATATATAGCTGTGTTCACATTTCCTACAATAAACTCAACCTTTGGTCAACATGTCACCAGCTTGTGAGGCCTTGAACATCAGTAGAATTGCATGTGGGCCAAGTATAATAAGCCAAGGTTAAATTTTTGGTCATTTTGACATGTCAAAATAGTGATGCAGACTCATGCGTAGATACCAGAAAAATTGGTGTCCATAAAGGTCTATATTGTCATTATATGTACAATTAGAAATTACTTTCACGTTGTCTTCATGTTGAATTTCACCAACAGTAAATAAGGATTATTTTGCACATATACCTAAAATGCAGCCAAATGAGCCAAATGCTTCATACAAGTGACATCCAGCTGATAATAACTCTGTGGTACAGCATCAATATCTTATTTCACTTGTCTTGTTGTTAGAGCATTTGCTGTGATGTGTTCCAATAAAAACTAGATTTATTGTAATGTGTGTTATCATCAGTGTTTCAACCCACTTCCAGCACCTGTATGTGAACAGCAGGTAAGGCAAAATAAGCCTTACATGTAATGAATTTCAATATGCTAAATAATTTGTAAATTTGCACATTGAATGGCAAAATATAGACCCTTTGACACATCAGTTTTTGTCATTGTACAAATGAGGCCACATCACTATTTTAGCCTCTCAAAACTAGCAATAAAATGAAACATTTGCTTGCCTTTGCTGGAGTCATTCAATCATTTGGATCTACTTTAAACTGATACTGGATACTGAAAACTTAAAATAGCTTTCTAGGTAAGATCTTTTCTTTTATTTGTCCTTTTTTTTTGAGTGAAAATACAAAAATTCCCAGGTCTGAGAAGACATGAAAATCTCAAATTTCTGCCAAAATATTTCTGAGAACTTATTTTTGTTTACCAAAATAGAAATAAGTGAACTGTGGACTAAATCTGAGATGGTGCAGCAACACCACTATCTGAAATGACATGAACTGACCTGTGCAAAGAAATACTTCACTTACCCTGCCGCTTTGCAGCAACACAGACAAATAAAACAGAGATCACAAAGCAGAAAGTTAGCTTTGCATTAAACTTCATTGTTGTCTTGGTGTGGACTCTGCAAAGTGGATGCTCACAAAGAAAACGTTGCCCCTTATAAAACATTCCTCTAGTAACCTTGATCAAGTTAAGCCACACCCCAGCAACAACTGATCATGATTAACCATGTATTCTACCACCTAACTACCACATGGTTCTGTTGTTTCTCAGGCTGGGTGAAAGATGTGTGCTCACTGATATCTTTAACGCTTGACAACCAGTGGCAACGCCCCTTTTTCTAAATGGCTCATTGGAGATGAAAATCACAAGTTTAAACACTTCACCAAACTTGAAATCACCATTTCTAATTCTGCACTGCAGAGCCTGTCATAGTGCCAAACTCACCCAGCAGGTTATATAACCCGCTACTGTGTCCTTGAGCACCGAGTACAAAGAGCCCCTGTGCATCAATAATAAGCTAATTCTGTTATTTTACTTGGTTAATGTTTCACAATGGTGAGTGTTTCATGGTTATTTTGGCCACTTTGGCATCTCCCAGTCATCTATCCACCGTCTGCAACTCGTGCAAAATGCTGCAGCACGTCTTTTAACAAACACCCCCAGTTGTGAGCACATCATCCCTGTCCTTTATGCTCTCCACTGGCTTCAAGTCCAGTCCAGAATTCTTTTTAAACTTTTGTTGTTTGTTTTTAAAGTTCTTAATGGTCTTCCAATCAGCAGCTGTTTGAAGTACCCAGGTATAAACGCTGGGGTGACCGGGCCTTCTCTGTAGCTGCACCCAGACTCTGGAACAAGCTGCCCCCCGACATGCACCATCACTGACCTGGGTCTTTTTAAATAACAACTCAAAACCTTCCGATTTAAAATGGCTTTTCATCCCTAGCGGCATGGTGACATTTTCTTACTTTTATTTCTTTTAGATGTTATATTTTGGTGCTGTTTTATTGCGGTTTGTTTTCTTGTTTTATTGTATAGTTTACAGGCTGCACAGTGGTGTAGTGGTTAGCACTTCTCGCCTTGCAGCTAGAAGATCCCTGGTTCGTGTCCCGGCCTTCCCGGGGTCTTTCTGCATGGAGTTTCCATGTTCTCCCTGTGTATGTGTGGGTTTCCTCCCATAGTCCAAAAATATGCTGAGATTAATTGATTATTCTAAATTTGCCTGTAGGTGTGAGTGTGATTGTTTGTCCTGTTTTAAGTTACTGTAATGTTTTTAAGCTATTTTCTTATTTTACTGTGAAGCACTTAGGTCACCCTTTGGGCTGCTGTAAAGGGCTATAGAAATAAACTTTGACTGACTGATTGGCATTTGATTTGCACTGCATTAGATAACTGTTGAGAAAATGGAAATGTGAAGATAGTGTATGGAAACACTAATGGAGTAACATCAAGTACTGTCAGCCTACCAGCTTATGTGTTTCATTTAATAACTTGCTAGTGCTGACATTTCAATTAAACCTGTTGACCTAGTTATTTGACCTAACTGTGTTTATTTTGTCATCATCTGTAACAAACAAATTGTTGGAACGGCATTCTGGATCTTGAATGGATCCTGAAGCGCTCCTTTAGCAATAAAATATTACTGAAAAAAACCTTTATAGTACACTTGTTTATTTTCAGAATTTCTTGTATACGTATGTATCATGCTGTAATACACAACAAGTGTTTTCAGTTATCACCTAAAATGATGATATACTTTTACACTGCTACTGTATCACACAGTATTGAAAACAAGTGAATTTCTTCAGTCAGAAATTTCTGTATGTATTTACCCTCTCTAGATTTTAACTCCCCATGACCGTCACCACACCATTTTAAATTCAGTTGTGGAATTTGACATTTCTTCAGAATTCGATACAATGCATGGGACTTTGTATAATCTAAAAACAGAACAATCAAAGTACTTTGATTTGTTAAAATTACAAAAAAAAAAAATCACAGATTTAACACTGTATGTGAGACATTTTTGGCTGATTGAACTCTTGTTAATTACATGTAATAAAAAACTAATGGAAAAGAGTGAAGCGATGCGATCGTTTTATAGTTCACTGTGCTTTATATTCTTATCATGTTGTTGGATCTTCTCTGGGAGTGTCTGAGTCATAAAAACAAACCGATCCTTCTTCAGAGCTCGACCAACTACCTGCTCCTTCAAACCAATTGCCAGATACTCCTCTTCTGCTCCATACTTTGGCCAGTGGACAAGACCATCCCCATTAGGAGACCTGCACACATACATACAGTTAAAACATTTTTGTGTTATCTTCATGCATACTATAACTGAAAATGAGCACCAATTCCTACCCTGTGCGAGCAAAGTTGCCCCAGTAGCTCATCACGGTTCTGCTCAACTCTTCCTCCTCTTCAGGGCATGGTTCTAAAGTGATGATAATCTGGTAAAATATTCTGCACTTCAGAAGACACAAAGATGGCTGAGGTATCTGGTGGTCTGTTGCACTTACGAGCTAATTTGACATGGGTAGTTGTGAAGCAGAAACCTAACACCCCAAAGATTTCATCTCCATGGTCACTTCCAGCAAAACTAGGCCTTTTCTTCTGCAGGAATGAGGGAATATGCTGGTACTCATACAGGTATACAGCGGCGGCCGCATCTAGTAGACAAATAGGTGTGATACTATGTTTGACAGGTAATATTAAAAGTTGCTTCTTAGATTTGCAGAATCTTGCATAAAATTACCTCTGTGAGCATTAGCAGTTTTAATGGCTGGAATGTTAAAGATAAAATCCCCAATCAACTCAGTCAATCCATCTCTGTTTTTCACACGGTCCTCACCAGTTCCAATGTATTCATCTATCATCAGATCTCTCTTGAAAGCATCTTTGGCCTTGAAAAAATTAACAACATATCTGTCAAAGAAGCATGAATATGTTGACGAACAAACATATTGTAGTATCGGGCAGCCTCTGTCTTACATCAGGGTAGAACATGGACATCAAGTTCACAACCTGCTCACGATCTAATCCTTCTGTCCAGTTTGGAGAAGCAATGCCCTAAGGGAAGACCGAACAATAAAAAAAAAAGAGAGAGACTGAATTTCATCTGGGGAGGATCAGTAAGCTCTTCATTTAACCCTCATCAGTACACCTGGGATCCATGTGGACCCCAGGGGTATATAACTTGTCATATCTTTTTATTTGCAAGTTGGATTTTTCAGTCCCTTTAGGTAGTTGTCACCCACCTAGTTGCCATCACATACACCAAAGCTTATTTGATTCCAACCAGGTTTGTGGTGTATATACAGAAAAATTGTGCATCCATCCATTATCTATACACCATTTATTCCTAATTAGGGTCGCAGGGGGCTGGAGTCTGTCCCAGCTGATTCGGGGTGAAGACAGGGGACAGTCACCAGTCTGTCACAGGTCTACATATACAGACAAACAATCACACACACATTCACACCTTCTGGAAATTTAGAATAATCAAATGACCTCATCATATTTTTGGACTGTGGGAAGAAGCCAGAGAACCTGGAGAAAACCCACGCATGCACAGAGAGAACATGCAAACTCCATGCAGAAAGATCCCGGGAAGGCCAGGACGCGAACCGTGGATCTTTTAGCTGCAAGGTGAAAGTGCTACCCACCACACCACTGTGCAGCCCCCAGCCGGACTGTGCATCTTTTATTTATGTATGTTTGTGTTATGCTGCTCTTGTGATGACTGCTTCAGTTGCGTTGTGTTTCATTTCCGTTCAGGAGTTCTTAGACTAAAATTGTAAGCAATACATGTCAGTAATCATCAATAGCAATCATCTGAACTATGGCAATCAAAGTTTATTTCTATAGCCCTTTACAACAGCCCAAAGGGTGACTACAGTGCTTCACAGTGAAAAACAAGAGAATAACTTCAAAACAATACAGTAACTTAAAACTGGACAAACAATCACACTCGCACTCACACCTGGATCCAAGTAGCAAAGAAGGCAGTTTTAATCAAAAGGACCATATATATGCAATTCTACTATGAACGATTAATGTCTCCTTACTTTGTACCATCAGAGGTATAATGAGACATGTTAATTCCATTTCCTGCACATGAAAATCATTTCCTGCACCAAAAATCACAAAAATATGAAAATAGTGAAAATGCTGTGTTACTCTCATTTCATTTACTCTTGAATAAAAGCATCATAAGTCCCCCAAATTTCATTGTTTCTTTCATATTTGTATCTACAGATGACACACGTTTTAAGAAAACAAATATTGAGAGGATATGGACAGGTACAGAAATGTGAAACAGATGAAATACTACTGGGGTCCAGCTGGACCCCAAGTGTACAGATTAAGAGGTTTTGCCACGTGTACTGATGAGGGTTAAACACATTTCTGTAAAAGAAAATGGCACTTACGTCGAGAATTATAAATCCCCCTTCATCACTATTCATGCCGGTCATGAATGGTACAGTGAGGAGTTCATGTTTTTGGAGCAGCTCATCCACAGGTTTCATCAAGAAGTGTCGATCAATATTTACTGGAAATTGTACACCCTTGAGAGAATAAAATGTGTAAAAGTTCAGACAGGATGAAATAAAGTGAAAAGGGAAGAGTTCATAGAAATGTTGCAGAAGCCTTCAGGCTCATATTCAACTAATCTGTCCTCATCAGTCTTGCAAACAGTGTCTCACCTCCCCAAAAGCCACAATAGCATCAATATCAAGGTTTCTCATGCAATCCGCAAACTTCTCTGTACTTTCGATGCTACAGCCAGATGCATTTGCAACCATCTGAGGACAGATGTGAGGGATCAATGTCAACAGCTTAGTAAAACAAATGTGTTGTAACATGCTCAATAAATAAGCACACTGCTTACTAACCTGTGTTATTGGCAGAGGGTTATAATCATTTGACACAAGTAAATCCATTGCAGCTGTACCACTCTCAGCAATGGCACGGTGGAACAGGCCATCAGACAATGGTGAGAGGAGCTGTTGATTCACATAACAAAAAAAATAAAAAGTTGCGTGAATAGAATTGCCTTTGCACTCACATAACTGCAAATAATAACGATAATAACAAAAATAAAAAATAAAAATGTTTGTGTAAAATACTTTATCTGCAGATTGATTCTTACCAGAAGAGACACACTCACTCCACCAGCAGATTCCCCAAATATTGTAACTAAATCTGGGTCTCCTCCAAAGTTGTGAATGTGCTGCTGGACCCACCTCAGAGCTTCTATCTGATCCAGCAGCCCAAAGTTCCCTGATACATGCTCATCTCCAGTGCTGCAGTGAATATAGATAAAATATATAGAGAGAGTTGACTACATCATGTTTACACCAGTTGGTCTAAGCGAGTCAACTTTCAATTTGTGTTCCTGTAGCATAGATCACATTAAAAGTAGTAGAACATAGCCACGGTATACACTAACAGTGCTTAGCTACCTGAGTCTGTTTACCTGAGAAAGCCCAGAAGTCCCAAACGATACTGGATCAGAACCACAACCACATCCTGGTAAGCAGCCAGAGCAGAGCCGTCATACGATGAGGCTGACCCCCAAACGAAGCCCCCGCCATGGATCCAGACCATGACCTGGTAAAATCACAAAAGGGGTTGATCATTTCTCCAGGGTAAAAAGGATATTTTGACTTTATTCCTACTTAGCTCATCACAGAAGAGTTTCAAACAAGTGGCTTTAAACTAAACAAATGAATCATAAAACATAAAACCGTTGGTGACACAAAGAAGACATCAGTTTGAGTTTCGAGGTAAGCCTATTGCATTCTGGGTCTAAATATAGGCATCATTAATCATATTCATATTATAGATCTAAACTTTCCCTAAGCTGAATGTCGGTAACTGAACAGCATCACTTGAAATCTGCAGCAAAAGTTCTTACTGGAAGTTTGGCATCTTTAGCTCTGTTTGCAGGAGTGTAAATGTTGAGGTAAAGACAGTCTTCTGAAATGTCTGGGATATCCATCAACCAGCCCTCGAACTTGGCAAGTACTTCCAAAGAAAGCTGTTTATGTTGAATGCAACTAGAAAAGGCATTTTAATCAATGAATGTTGGGCATTTGATCAACAAATAATGGACATAATTCCTCCAAGTGTGGCATTCAAACACTGCAGCACATGTGTCTTACATGGGTGGCTGCTTGGTGGCGTCTCTCACTCCTTTCCATCCCTCTACAGGCTGAGGTGGAGCCAGTCTCAGGGAAGGACCTATGGGTGGCTTGGCAAATGGGACACCCAGGTAGGCATGGACTCCGGTCTCTTTGCCCTTTACACTCACATACTCACCTCTCAGGCTCCCGAGCTTTGTGTGGACTTCAGGTGCTGTCAGGATATTACAACTCAGTCAGAATCACAAATGAACACATCACAATTTAGTAACTCCCTAAATATGAGAACCAGCTCCTTTCTCCATACATGCCAACACCATCATACTACCACCACCATGCATCACTGATGAGGTGGTATGCTTTGTATCTTGAGCAGTTCCTTCCCTTGTCTTCCAGTCATTCTGGTACAAGTTGATCTTTGTCTCATTTGTCTATAGGATGTTGTTCCAGAACTGCACAGCCTCTTTTAGAGGTTTTTTGGCAAATTTTAATCTGGCCTTCCAGTTTTTAAGGCTCACCAATAGTTTACGCCTTGTGGTGAACCCTTTGTATTCAGTCTGGTGATTACTTCTCTTAACTGTTGACTTTGACACAGATATGCCAACCTTCTGGAGAATGTTCTTTATCTGGCCAACTGTTGTAAAGGAGTTTTTCTTAACAAGGGAAAGGATTCATCCATCACACTTGTTTTCCGTGGTCTTCCGGGTCTTTTGGCGTTCTTTCTTTTCAAGTATGAACCAAAGAGGTGATTTGGCCACACCTGTTTTTGCTATCTCTGGTGGGTTTGTCTTGATTTTTCAGCCTAATGAGGACTTGCTTCACTGATAGTGACAGCTCTTTGGACTTCATATTGAATTGACTTCACCAGATTGCAAATGCAAATACCACCCTTGAAATGAATTCTAGACCTTTTATCTGCTTCTTGTAAATGAAATAATGAGAGAATAAGACATCTGGCCATGGAGCAGCTGAGCAGCCAACAGTCCAATTACTTATGATCCTTTAAAAAGGTGGAGGGCACATATAAAATGTGTTGTAATTCCTACACTGTTCACCTGATTTGGATGTAAATACCCTCAAATACCCTCATGCCCCTGCTGGATCCATTCAGCCATTTGGATCTGAAGTTTGTATGTCTCCTCACCTAATTTCATGGATTTGGGTCCAAGATAACAAATAAGTAAAATCTGAGGTGGTGCAGCAACACTGCTATCTGAAATGACATGAACTGACCTCAATGTAATTCTGCAAAGAAATTAGTTTACTCACCCTGCAGTTCTGCAGCAACACCAAGAAATAAAACAGAGATTATTAAGCAAAAAGCTTGCTTTACACTGAACTTCATGGTTGTGTCGGTGTGGACTCTGCAAAGAGAAGTGCACAAAGAGAACATTGCCCCAAATGAAATGTTTCCCTTGTAACTTTGACCGAGACAAAGCCACACCCCCACCATCTGCATTGTATAGCCTGTCAGCCTGCTATGCACATCCAGAAAGTTATATAAGCCCCTGCTTTGTCCTCAACATGCCCTTTTCCCTCCAAAAAATTGCACTGTGAAGAAACACAGAACCAATATAAGTTAATGAATGGACTTTACACCTAATTCTGTTGTTTCCGTAGTAGCTTTTTTACAGTAATGACAGTCTTGTGGTTATTTTTGATATCTTTAATTTATACTGCATTAGATTTCTAAGTGGGGGCTGCACAGTGGCGTGGTGGTTAGTGCTTTTGCCTTGCAACTAGAAGATCCCCGGTTCGTGTCCTGGCCTTCCCAGGATCTTTCTGCATGGAGTTTGCATGTTCTCCCTGTGCATGTGTGGGTTTTCTCCAGGTTCTCCAGCTTCCTCTCACTGTCCAAAAATATGCTGAGGTTAACTGATCATTCTAAATTGAACATAGGTGTGAATATGAGTGTGATTGTTCACCTGTATATGTAGCCCTGCGACAGACTGGCGACCTGTCCATGGTGTCCTCTGCCTTCGCTCCACATCTCCTGGGATAGGCTCCAGCACGATGGTAAATTCTGGCTGTTGTAAATGTGCTGTATAAATATATTTGTTTAGTGCAACATAAAGAGTGTAATCCTACTATCCTCACACAGAGACACAGTCCCTGTCAGACATACCAGAAACTTCAGTTAACAGCAAGAATGATAAGTGGAGGAAACAACTCTGTGTAGACTACATACCGACCATCTGTGTCCACAAAACACTTGCAGAGAAGAGGGAAGCACGAGAAAAAGGAGGCTTTGCCAGCAGTAGTCTGTGAGAGGGAAACAGAACAGTACAAATAAAAGCACCGCCTACTGACTGATATGTTTTCCAGGAAAGACCCTAAACATTCTGGGAAGAATATGAGTATTTATAGCTGCTTTTCAAAGCCATTGCATTGTTTTTCATGAATTCATCCTCTACATCACAACAAAAGTAAATTTATTATTACTTGATTATTTATTTGTTAAATAATCAGTCTCTCTTTGTGAATAGCTGAAAAGGACTACATCTTGTGTTACATGATAATTTAACTAGATGTAAAATAAGAAACTTAGATCTAAGCAGCTTAAGGGACAGTGATACTGACCTCACCAGAAAACGTCACAGGAGAAAGATTGTTCTTGTACTATTTTTCAATACAGTCCCCTTTAACTTAAATGCACTTGGTTCACTGATGTTCAAGCTTCGCAAACTTCACATCTTGAGCCATCAGATTTTCCTCAACACCATACATGACTTCATCATCACTGTGAAAATGAAAACTACGCAAATGTGATTTCAGATTAAATTTAACTTAACCATTTTATTCAGTACTTATTCAATGTAGCTTTTAGGCAAGTGTAAGGTTGCCTGTAATACTCTTGTCTGCAAAGACAAACAAACTTGTTTTCAACATGGAACGTATCAAACAAATATTTAATACTTGCGTCTTCATTTTTGTCTTGTTTTCAAAACAATATCAAGCCATGCACAAATACGTACAATTTTCTACAACATATCTTAATCTAGAACAGTGGCCTCTTTATTTCTATTACACCACAAATATTTCTTGTTTGATAAATCTAATCTAACTGAACTTGGGTGAATTTTCTTTTTTTTCAAAGGTGTATTATTGTAAAAGAAAAAACCTGGAACCACTATTCCATAAAATAGAAAGAAAAAACAATGCCAAATATCAGCATCTAAAATGCAATGAAATATAACATGTCAATGTATCTTCAAAGAGGTCAGACACTGAAAGGCCAAACTACAAGTATTTCCCTGACAAACTGCTGACGCAAAATACTTTGTTATTCAAAGCTCACCACCAAGGATAAACACATGAAAGGGTCGTTTATAAACACTACAAACAACATGGCCCTTAAAAATTACATCATGGGAAGTGAGTTTAAAGTAGAGTTTGGTTGCATTTTAGAAGCATGAGAGACTGCAACATTTTGTGACCTAAATGTGCACGATGGGGTCTCATTATAATGCCCCCTCTACTTATACACATTTATTTTAATTTATATTCAAGTTGCACATTTATTATGCAATTGTGTGTTTTAATTCTAAAAATTGGCACTAAAATTAAGTGTGTACATTGCCAGGCCAAGTTGCATACGTGAGATGGAACTTTTTCATAGACGGGGTGCATAATTTGAAGTGGACACTCCTCTGTCACATCAGTAGCTCTCATCCAAGTGAGCAGCGGTACCGCGGTATGTGCCGCTATGTCAGAGCTAACATTAGCTAACATTGATGGAACATAAACAAAGCTTCATGTAGCCTGTCTCTTTATCGTTTATGAGAAGCGCAAGGCCAACGTAAAACACTACCACATGCCTTTTCCCTATATATACATGTACACAAACATATATACATATTCACAAACTACAGCTTGCTAAATTTATCTTGCTAACTTCGCTAGCGCCATGTAGCGTTAGCTTACCTTTCTTTATGCTTCCTCTCCAAGTGTCGATAAAAGTTTGATTCCAGCCGCCTCAGTAAGCGTTGCGTTGCAGAATTTGCATATAGCGCTGGGTTTTCTTTTTGACGCTGATTTACAGACAAACTGTTTATGGTTAGAAAAGCCAAACTTTATTACAGCAGAGTTAGCTGACATCTTTCCCAGGGAGCGGACTCCTTCTTCCGTCTCCCGCATTAACTGTAGCGGAGTACGTGTGAAGAGGGGCGGGGTAGGTGACAGGTCACAGCCCGTAAAAATAATCGAAATTAAAAATCAGTTAAGTTATTGGTTACATTGGAGGCGGGGAGTTTTGCATCCAATCACAACAAAGCTGTTGCTGAACAAATGAGACAGTTGAGAGGTAGTTCAGTGCTGTTGGTGAAGCCATGGTCTCGGCTGGTCTCGCAGTAAAAATCCCGAGTCCTCTGTGCCCGAGACCGAGACAAGACCGAGTAAAAATGCGGTCGAGTGCGAGACAAGACCGAGATCTTCAAAAAGTGGTCTCGAGACCGAGACCGATCTCGAGTACTACAACACTAGTGTTCTCTCCCAGGATAAACATGTAACATCTTCCTTAGATACATCATCTTCTTCTTCTTCATTTCCCCTTCATCAACAGACTCATTGTCATCAGAGAGGTCAGAAACATGGAGGAAAAAATTAGAATTGGTCATATGTTGTGACTCAGTCCGCCTGCTAAGGACCAGAGATGATCAGACAGCCTTGTCAAACACAAAGTCAAAAATCAACTCTGGATCAAAGCTGGAGTCTTCAAACAGTTCTCAAGAAAGAGTCTTCCAGCAGTCTTCAGAGTCTGATGAGAATAATGTTTATTCAATACAGAGGCTGTAAGAACAAACATGAGCAAAATCTCGAGATTTTAACTGACTGCACAAAGAGTTACACGGTCTTTTATACCTATGCATGTTCATTACCTACAGTATGCTACTCTACTGTCTGAACCCTGATCTCCTAACTCTCCCTCAAACCTGATTCTGAGGTCCACTCTTCCTTACTGTCAATCTCCTCAAGCTCACTGTCAGAAGAAATGAGTCTAAGTGCACAATCATGTTCCTTACACCCATAAAATGTTTGTGCATGCATTTCCTGTGAGTAAGACTAGATAGTACAGCAAAAAAACGATTATGGTGATAACTATGCATCCCTGCACATCTCCATCCATGAGCATGTTATTGTTCAAACAAAAGTGGTCCAACTGTCATTTTAGTATAATAAAAATAAAGACAAAAAGTGTCTTTACTCAGTCAAATATGCTTCTTCACTTATTCATGCACATCAGAGATATTATTTTAACAAAGTTATTTAAGTTTAAACATGTTAAAAAGTAAAGTTTATCTTACCTTCTGCTGGCAGTGTATCCAAGGCAGACTGTTCCACTCAGAGACGAAAAGTCAAATGACCACCTCAAATTCATTCTCTTATCAACAGACTTTTAATATGTTTTCTTTTCAAAAACGTAAAGTGGGCCAAAATAGTGGTTTGTTGCCTGAAGCCAACACCATGCCATAGAGGGTTAGGATAACTGACAAGTGTGCTTGTTCTAGCTTGTCAAGTAAGTAAATAAAATTTATTTATGTAGCACCTTTCACAGACACAAAATCACAAAGTGCTTTACAGTGAAAATAAAACTAGAATTAAAACTGAATTAACAATAAATTGGGGAAAATGGGAGTAACAGCTAAAATACAGTGCAGCAAAACAAATACTACCAGTCAAAAGTTTGGACACACTTTCTCATTCAATGCTTTTTATTTATTTGTATTATTTTCTACATTGTAGATTAATACTGAAGAGTAACACTTTTTTGTTTACAACATAATTCCATGTGTATTCTTTTATAGTGTTGATGTCTTCAGTATTAATCTACTACGTAGAATAGAATTGAATACAACCATTGAATGAGAAGGTGTGTCCAAACTTTTGACTGGTAGTGTACAAACAATAAATACAATAGAGCAGCTACAGGTCAACCAAAACCCTGTCTGAATAAAAACGTTTTCAGCTGCCTCATAAAAGCTTCCCAGGAGTCGACTGATCTCAGCTTTGGTGCGAGAGCTTGGAAAGCACAATCATCACAGGTTTTGTGCAAAGACTTGGTGAGTTTCTCTACTTCATTACTGAAAATGTACTGGTTGGACAAACCATGCAAAAAAAAAAAGCTGTCACTTTGGCCTTTGTGTCTGTGTCAAGTCAATGTATACAGATCCTTAAATTCTTAAGTAAATACATTACTATAAAACCTTTGGTGAACCGAGTTTGTAGTGGAAAACACACCTATTTACTCATTCTGGTCAAACTGGTCCAGTGCAGATCAGGTTACAGAGCTAGACCCTGCTTCAAAGTTTGAAGTACAACACAATCTGCTTTGGTCTTAGTCATCTTTCACCTTTGGACACAGAAAGCATGTAGGTAAGAGGGAAGCTTGTCACCTCGATTCACACCCAATGAGAACATCCAAGGTAGGACATCAAGACGACAATGTATTCATTCCTAAACGAAGCACATTTGGAGAAGACGTAGCTATTGTAATGAACCTTTTTTTTCTAATATTATGATTGAAGTAATGTACTGCTGCCACCACCTTTTAACCCGGTCTGGTTCAATGTTCAAAGGCCAGAAAACATCCACCATGCATGTATTATACTGTGTGTGCACTAATGAGGTAAGTTCAACTGCTGTCAGCCCACGTGTTTCATCAAATGCTGCCATTCTGATATGTCCTCTAACTGTATTTATTTTGTCTTGATGTATTGGTGATTTATGTATAAAAGAATTTCCATCTATCCATTCATTCATTCATCCATCCACCTGACCGTCATCATCACCTGTAAATAAAATTTGGATCCTGTTTGCACTCACATATCAAATTACTGAGTCAGCACTATCGACTTCGCTGTACTTTCTTTGAGTCTATTTAACTGCTCACATCAAACCTCAGGGAGCTTTTCAGCTTAAGCGCTATTCTCAGTAGCAATAAAACTGAAAAAAGAACCTCTTTGTCACATCTCTTTATTGATGGCATATTCATTTCACATTAGAATCCATATTATTATGCACTTTGTAGATCTGCAAACAAAAAACTTCCCTGAAGTTATCTGCCTTCGAAACGATGTCATTGGACTGTGTTCCTGGAAAATGTATTTGACCCCACTAGGTTTTAACTCCCTATTTCCACCACCTTTTAGGTTCAGTTGGAAAATCAGTCAGAAGATCATTCTGAATTTAATACAAAGTATGGTACTTTCCATAACCTAGAAAAAGTACAAAGTGCTTTTATTTGTTGAAATTTATTTCAACACAGTATGTATAAGACATTTGGATGACTAAACTGTGTTTAATTAGAAAAAAACTGACGTGGGAGAAGAGATGCGACTGTTCTATAACTCGCTGTGCTCTAGATTGTCATCATGTTGTTGGATCTTCTCTGGGAGGGTCTGAGTCATGAAAACAAACCGATCCTTCTTCAGGCCTCGACCAACTACCTGCTCCTTCAAACCAATTGCCAGATACTCCTCTTCTGCTCCATACTTTGGCCATTGGGCAAGACCATCCCCATTAGGAGACCTACACATACAAACACACAATGCAAGTTATAAACAAGTTTGTGCATCTCCATGTCTATATCCAACTCCTGTAAAAAGTATTTAACCTCCTTGGAAGTTTTCTCCTTTAATTGTTTTTCAATATTGAATCATGGTCAATTTAATTGTGTTTTTTTGAAAACAATTCACAAAACAAAATACTCTTCTAGGTCAAAGTGAAAGCAGAGTTCTACAAATGAAAGTCAATTAATTAAAATTTAAAAACATAAACTCAGTCCTCTGAAAGAGTTATAACCCTAACCGTACAATGGTGTGTTTGTGATGATGTGCAGCGTTTGGTGTCTCGTTAGGTGGCCAAAAACTTAAACTTAATTTTTATCAGACAAAAGAACCTTCTTCAAGTTGACTTCAGAGTCTCCCACATGCCATTCGGTAAACTTAAGTCAAAATCTAATGTGAGCTTTTTTCAACAGTAGCTTTCTCTTTGTTACTTTCCCCATAAGGTTATTATTATTATTATTATTTTTTAATTCTTTATTTTACCAGGTAAGCTCAGTTGAGAACAACTTCTCATTTACAATGATGACCTGGCAAGAGGTCCCAGCAGGAAGATAGATAACAAATAAACAAGTACATATACAAAAAATTACACACAAGTGTTAAAACAGAGATTAAAAACACCCTAAATTAATGCTAGAAATTCAATGAAAACATTCAGCATGTGCAGTGGTCGACAAGGGTCTGCTGCAGCTTCTGTTTAAAAATGTAAGGTGATGGAAGTGATGGCAGTTTCAGAGATTTTTGGAGGGAATTCCAATCAATCGCTGCAGCAAAGCGAAAGGAATTCTGCCCAAAGACAGCGCAACAAGACAGTGTTATAACTAGTCAAGAACAGGCAACAGTTGTTGTACACACAGTCGCTCCAATCTCAGCTGCGAAAGCTTGTGTCTCCTTCATAGCTGTCTGGTGGCCTCCTTTGCTAGTCCCCATCTTGCACAGTCACTCAGTTTTTGAGGACAGCCTAGTCTGGGAAGATTTACATATCTGCCATATTCTTTCCCCTCCCTAGTGATGGATTTAACTGTACTCTATCTATACACTGTTTAACCCTCATGAGGGTCGTGGGGAGCTTGAGTCTATCCCAGCTGACTTAGGGCGAAGACAGGGGACACCCTGGACAGGTCAGGAATATTCAGTGACTTGGAAATTTTCTTGTACACTTCCCCTGACTAATGATTTTCAGTAATCTTTTCAAAGTTGCTTGCGGTGTTCTTATGTCTTCATAGTGTATTTACAGCCAGGAGCATTGATTCACCAGTGACTGGACCTTCCAGATGCAGGTGTCTTTATGCTACAATCACTTAAGACTCATTCACTGCACTGACATGATCTCTATTTCACTAACTGTGTGACTTGTGTGACAACTGGCGCACCTGTTGTTACACAAGTCACACAACTGGCTGCCCCTGTGTTAAACTAGTTGAGTCACTTTGAAGGGGTGACTGCTTGTGCAATCACTTCATTTGCATTTTAGATTTTTAATTAATTGACTTTTTTATAGAAATTTCTTTTAACTTTGGCACGAGTTGTCTTTTTGTAAATTCTTCTCAAAAAAGCCAAATTACATTGATCATGACTAAATGCTGAAAGACAATAAAAGTGGAAAACTTCCAAGAGGGGTAAACACTTTTTACAGGCACTGAAAATGATAATAAGCAGCAATTCCTACCCTGTGCGAGCAAAGTTGCCCCAGTAGCTCATCACGGTTCTGCCCAACTGTTTCTCCTCTTCAGTGCATGATTCTAAAATGATGAAAATCTGGTAAAACATTTTGTACCCCAGAAAACACAGACAGCCGAGGTATCCGGTGGTCTGTTGCACTTACCAGTTAATTTGGTATGAGTAGTTGTGAAGCAGAATCCTAACACGGCAAAGATTTCATCTCCATGGTCACTTCCAACAAAGCTAGGCCTTTTCTTCTGCAGGAATGAGGGAGGATGCTGGTACTCATACAGGTATACAGCAGCACCTGCATCTATTAGTAGACAAATAGGGATGATATGTGTTTATCAAAGTGAGTGACAGTAAACATTAAATAGTGCTTCTAAGATTTGTATAACTGTGTCTAAAATTTACCTCTGTGAGTATTAGCAGCTTTAACTGCTGGAATGTTAAATAAAAGATCCCCAATCAATTCAGTCAACCCTTCTCTGTTTTTCACACGATCTTCACCAGTTCCAGTGTATTCATCTATCATCAGATCTCTCTTGAAAGAATCTTTGGGCTTGAAAATAATTAACAACACATCTGTCAAAGAAGTTTGAGCATGTTGAGGAAGAGTCATATTATAACACGAGACTGTGTCTGTCTTACATCAGGGTAGAGGCCGGATATCACGTTCACAACATGCTCCTGATCTAATCCTTCTGTCCAGTTTGGAGGAGCAAAGAACTAAAGGAATACAGAACAGCAATGCAAAAACATTTTTTTTATCTACTGGAGATCAGTATTCTTTTATTCACTCAAATGTCTGTACTTACATGAGTAAGCAGCCATCCCCCTTCATCATTATTAACACCAGTCATGAATGGCACAGTGAGGAGTTCATGTTTACGGAGCAGCTCATCCACAGGTTTCATCAAGAAGTGTCCATCAGCACTTATGGGATATCTAAATTGTGGATTCTGGAGAGAATGGACAGTTAAGACAGAATAAAAATAGTCAGTTCACAGAAATGTTGCAGAAGCCTCCAGACTCATATTCAAGTAATCTGTTCTCAGCAGTCTAGATCAGTGTTGCACACAGTATCTCACCTCTGCAACAGCCACTATAGGAGCAATATCAAGGTTTCTCATGCAGTCCCCAATCTTCTCTGTGCTTTCAATGCTACAGCCAGATGCATTTGCAACCATCTGAGGACAGATGTGAGGGATCAATGTCAAGAATTTAGGATAACAAATATGTTGTGAAATTCTCCATATTGTGCAAATAAAAAATTAGCACACTGCTTATTAACCTGTGCTGCTGCCAGAGGATTATTTGAGACAAGTAAATCCATTGCAGCTGTGCCACTCTCAGCAATGGCACGGTGGAACAGGCCATCAGACAATGGTGAGAGGAGCTGTTAGAACAGATAGAATTAACTTTGCAATGACATAACTGCACAATCTGTTCAAAACTAAACTAAACAAAAATACAGTGTATGTAAGGTACTTTATCTGTAGATTGATTCTTACCAGGAGAGATACACTCACTCCACCAGCAGATTCCCCAAATATGGTAACTAAATCTGGGTCTCCTCCAAAGTTGTGAATGTGCTGCTGGACCCACCTCAGAGCTTCTATCTGATCCAGCATCCCAAAGTTCCCTGATACATGCTCATCTCCAGTGCTGGATGGAACACAAAGTTAGAATCTATCAGATCACATTTACACCAGCTAGTAAAAATGAGTCAGCTTTGATTTTTTTTGTTCCTATGTTGCACAGATCACATACTTCTACAAGTTTTAATCGATGATAGAATCATTGAAACACAAGCATCTTTGTCACAAAAAACAAGCACAAACTTTGGTTCTTTTGAAATTTTGTCATAGGGCTTCAGGGAGTAAGACAAAAACCAGCCCTCTTGACAGAAGTGGAACAGTTAAACTAAATTTATTGGCTTTCTAACACAGACTTCTTGCTCTATTATAGTCCATAGGTTCTTGAAGAGGTTTCAGTCAGGACTTTGGAGAGGTCAGTCTCAAACCTTAATTCCAGCCTGATTTAGCCATTTCTTTACCACTTTTGACATGTGGTTTTGGTCATTGTTTTATTGGAACACCAAACTATGTCCAAAACTCATTTTAGGTTTTCCTGATAAATGTGGAGATAATTTTCCTTCTTCAATAATCCATTAATTTGTGTAAAGCACCAGCTCCACTGACACCAAAACCACCTCACAGCATAATACTGCTACCACCATGTTTGATGGTAGGTTTGCTTTCCAGGGGTTAAGGTCCTCACCTTCTCTCCTCTAAACATATTTCTGGTCACTGTGGCCAAATAGCTAAATTTTTGTTTCATCTGAACACAGAACCTTCCTCCAGAAGACCTTGTGATCAGCAGCAAACAACAGGTGACCCTTAAGGTGCCACTTCTGGAGGTTTTTTTTATGACACATGGGTTTCAATGAGGCTGCACAGTGGCGTAGTGGTTAGCACTTTCGCCTTGCAGCGAGAAGATCCCTGGTTCGCGTCCCGGCTTTCCCGGGATCTTTCTGCATGGAGTTTGCATGTTCTCCCTGTGCATGCGTGGGTTCTCTCCGGGTACTCCGGCTTCCTCCCACAGTCCAAAAATATGCTGAGGTTAATTGATTACTCTAAATTGCCCGTAGGTGTGAATGTGAGAGTGCTTGTTTGTCTATATATGTAGCCCTGCGACAGACTGGCGACCTGTCCAGGGTGTCCCCTGCCTTCGCCCGAGTCAGCTGGGATAGGCTCCAGCAGCCCCCGCGACCCTAGTGAGGAATAAGCGGTGTATAGATAATGGATGGGTTTCAATGATTCCATCACAGAAAACTCAGTTACAGGTGCCATTGGAAACTGTTACAGGTGCCATTGGAAACTGTTACAGGTGTTTTAAACATCATGCCTGTATCAATTGTGCATACTTTGCAACTTGAGTCTGTTTACCTGAGAAAGCCCAGAAGTCCCAAACGATACTGGATCAGAACCACAACCACATCCTGGTAAGCAGCCAGAGCAGATCCATCATACACTGAAGCTGACCCCAAAGTGAAGCCCCCACCATGGATCCAGACCATGACCTGGAAAAAATTAAAATGTACACATTTCTTCTTTACAGCAAAAAAGGACATTTTTACTTCTTTCCTACACAGCTCACCACATACTAGTCTCAATCAAGTGACATTAAACTGAACAAAGATTTTCCACAAAAAACTATGTTTAGAGTCAGTGCTCATTACAATCTAGGTCTAAATACTGGCATCACGTTGGACCTGCAGGAAAGAGTTCTTACTGGAAGTTTGGCATCTTCAGCTCTGCTTGCAGGAGTGTAAATGTTGAGGTAAAGACAGTCTTCTGAAATGTCTGGGACATCTGCAATCTCGGCACCAATCGCTTCAAGAAGATCCAGAGTAATCTTTGCATATTGAATACACCTGAAAAAGACATTTTTGATCAACAAATAATGGACATAATTCCTCCAAGTGTGGCATTCAAACACTGCAGCACATGTGTCTTACATGGGTGGCTGCTTGGTGGCGTCTCTCACTCCTTTCCATCCCTCTACAGGCTGAGGTGGAGCCAGTCTCAGGGAAGGACCTATGGGTGGCTTGGCAAATGGGACACCCAGGTAGGCATGGACTCCGGTCTCTTTGCCCTTTACACTCACATACTCACCTCTCAGGCTCCCAAGCTTTGTGTGGACTTCAGGTGCTGTCAGGATATTACAACTCAGTCAGAATCACAAATGAACACATCACAATTCAGTAATTTAATGTCACAGTGAAAGATACCTAAAGCTCCTAACTGACAAATGTAATTCCTCCAGATATCCACCATTCGGTTTTAAGTGGTACCTTATGTTTATATGAAAGTTTCCAATTAATTGTGGTCATATACACTACCACTCAAAAGTTTGGGGTCACTTAGAAATGTCCCTATTTTTGAAAGAAAAGCATTTTTTTCAATGAAGATTAATCAAATCCAGTGTAGACATTGTTAATGTGGTAAATGACTATTCTACCTGCAAACAGCTGATTTTTAATGGAATATCTCCATAGAGGTACAGAGGAACATTTCCAGCAACCATCACTCCTGTGTTCTAATGCTACATTGTGTTAGCTAATGGTGTTTAAAGGTTCATTGATGATTAGAAAACCCTTGTGCAATTATGTTAGCACATGAATAAAAGTGTGAGTTTTCATAGAATACATGAAATTATCTGGGTGAAAACTACGTAGTGTACAGGTTCAGGAGCAAGACCAGACCTCAATCAACCCCCTTCCCATAGTATGCCTATATATACCTCTCTGTCATTCCCACTTGTTGGTTCTCGCCTCTTGTGCCCCACCTACTCTTCCTATACTTCTGCCTACTTTTCCTGTCTTCTCCTTTTCCTGGATGGTCCACTGGCCCAGGAGCCGCTGCTGATCTCAGACTAAGACTCAGGTTTTGGGGGAAATCACACCACATCAGCTCATCACCAACATAATGATTGTTTGCATCCAATAAACCATCAAGCTTCAAATCAATGGTGTGGTCCTTGCTAGTGAACTGTAGGAGGGATTACTATAGTTTCCTGTCATCTTGGGAAACATAACATACATTGATGAAGTCCTGTTTGTTCTTTTATCACACGCCGTAGAGCAAAGTGCGTAAAAAAGGTGTGTCGTGAGAATCACTGTGATATTTTCGGACGAATATTGATGCTGAAATATGGAAAAAATTCTTCACAGAACTCAAATAACTGCTGCTTGTGAGCGTATATCTGTTAATATGAAGGTTCAGTTCACACTTGTTGAAAGTTAAACAGAAACGTTACTTGGTCCGACCAAGGACTCATCATCAGTGTAGTCATAGCTGCATCTAATGCTGAATATGAGTGTCGTCTGCGATATCAATGTGTGAAGAAACAAGTTGAGCATTACTGACCCTGCTCTAAATTGTCTTTATGTTGTAGGATCTTTTCTGGAAGGGTCTGAGTCATGAAAAAAAACCGATCCTTCTTCAGAGCTCGACCAACTACCTGCTCCTTCAAACCAATTGCCAGATACTCCTCTTCTGCTCCATACTTTGGCCAATGGGTGAGACCATCCCCATTAGGAGACCTGCACACATGTACACAGCAAAAGTTACAAACCAGTTTGTGTATCTCCATGTATACTATAACTTATAATCAGCACTAATTCCTACCCTGTGCGAGCAAAGTTGCCCCAGTAGCTCATCACGATTCTGCCCAACTGTTTCTCCTCTTCAGTGCATGATTCTAAAGTGATGATAAGCTGGTAAAACATTTTTGCACCCCAGAAAACACAGCCAGTAGAGGTATCTGGTGGTCTGTTGCACTTACCAGTTAATTTGGCATGGGTAGTTGTGAAGCAGAAACCCAACACCGCAAACAGTTCATCTGCATGGTCACTTCCAACAAAGCTAGGCCTTTTCTTCTGCAGCATTGAGGGAGGATGCTGGTACTCATACAGGTATACAGCAGCACCTGCATCTATTACCAGATAAATAGGTGTGATATTTATTATGTGCGACAGTTAATGTTAAATATCGCTTAGATTTACAAAATTGTGCATAAATAATTACCTCTGTGAGCATTAGCAGTTTTAATGGCTGGAATGTTAAAGATAAAATCCCCAATCAACTCAGTCAGTCCATCTCTGTTTTTCACACGGTCTTCACCAGTTCCAATGTATTCATCTATCATCAGATCTCTCTTGAATGCATCTTTGGGCTTCAAAAAATGAACAACACATCTGTCAAAGGAGCTAGAACATGTTGAGGAAGAGTCATATTATAACATCAGGCAGCATGTGTCTTACATCGGGGTAGAACATGGACATCACATTAACGATCTGCTCACGATCCACTCCTTCTGTCCAGTTGGGAGGAGAAAAGAACTAAAGGAAGACAGGAGCAGCTTTTAACTTGCAACACGTGCACAGAAGTAAAGCAAAGCCAATTCTTGATCATCTGGAGATCAGTAAACTCTTCATTCACTCAAAATTCTGTACTTACATTAGTAAGCATCCATCCCCCTTCATCATCATTAACACCAGTCATGAACGGTAGGGTGAGGAGTTCATGTTTACAGAGCAGCTCATCTGCAGGTTTCATCAAGAAGTGTCCATCAACACATACAGGATATCTCAAATGTTCATTCTGGAGAGAATAAAATGTGTCAAAGTTAAAACAGAATGAAAACAGTTAAGTAAAAGGGGAAGAGTTCACAGAAATGTTGAAGAGGAATTTAGGCTCACAGTCAACGAATCTGTTGTCATCAGTCTATATTAGTTTTCCACACAGTATCTCACCTCTGCAATAGCCACAACAGTATCAATATCAAGGTTTCTCATGCAGTCCCCAATCTTCTCTGTGCTTTCGATGCTACAGCCAGATGCATTAGCAGCCATCTGAGGACAGATGTGAGGGATCAATGTCAAGAATTTAGGATAACAAATAGTTTTGACACTGTCAATATTGTACAGACAAATAATAACCACACTGCTTACTAACCTGTGTCATTGGCAGAGGATTATCGGTTACAGCTATATCCATTGCAGCTGTACCACTCTCAGCAATGGCACGGTGGAACAGGCCATCAGACAATGGTGAGAGGAGCTGTTAGAACAGATAGAATTAACTTTGCAATGACATAACTGCACAATCTGCAAAAAATGGTGTATATTTAAAATACTTTTTCTGCAGATTGATTCTTACCAGAAAAGATACACTCATTCCACCAGCAGATTCCCCAAATATGGTAACTAAATCTGGGTCTCCTCCAAAGTTGTGAATGTGCTGCTGGACCCACCTCAGAGCTTCTATCTGATCCAGCAGCCCAAAGTTCCCTGATACATGCTCATCTCCAGTGCTGGATAGAATATACAGTTAGAGTCTCACAGATCATATTTACACCAGCTGATGCAACATAGTCAACTTTGAATTTGTGTTTCCATGTGGCACCATTCACACTGACAATAGTAACTTGAGTCTGTTTACCTGAGAAAGCCCAGAAGTCCCAAACGATACTGGATCAGAACCACAACCACATCCTGGTAAGCAGCCAGAGCAGATCCGTCATACACTGAAGCTGAACCCATAGTGAAGCCCCCACCATGGATCCAGAACATGACCTGGTAAAGAAATTTAAAAAGTTAATGTTTTCTTTAAAACAAAATTGACATTTTGACTTCATTCCTACTGATCTCACCATATAGGAATCCCAATCAAATGACATTAAACTGAACAAAGCCTTTCCTTACAAAACTAAACGGTTACAAAAATAGAACATTTCAGTTTAGAGGTAAACACATTGTAATCTGGGTCTAATTATTGGTATCGTTTCAGGCCTACAGCAAAGAGTTCTTACTGGAAGTTTGGCATCTTTAGCTCTGCTTGCAGGAGTGTAAATGTTGAGGTAAAGACAGTCTTCTGAAATGTCTGGGATATCTGCAATCTCAGCACCAATCATTTCAATAAGATCCAGAGTCATCTTTATGTTTTGAATACACCTGAAAAAGACATTTTTAATCAATAAATATTGTGCATAATTCCTCCAAGTGTGGCATTCAAACACTGCAGCACATGTGTCTTACATGGGTGGCTGCTTGGTGGCGTCTCTCACTCCTTTCCATCCCTCTACAGGCTGAGGTGGAGCCAGTCTCAGGGAAGGACCTATGGGTGGCTTGGCAAATGGGACACCCAGGTAGGCATGGACTCCGGTCTCTTTGCCCTTTACACTCACATACTCACCTCTCAGGCTCCCAAGCTTTGTGTGGACTTCAGGTGCTGTCAGGATATTACAACTCAGTCAGAATCACAAATGAACACATCGCAATTGACAGCAACAAAAGAAACAATAATTTATTAATATTTCAGTGGACAACACTTTCAGCAGAATTCCTCTAAATATGCAACACTTGTCATATCATGTCAAGTCATGTCTTGTGTTTATACAGTCACAGGTGTATACAAGGATGTGACAAGTACACCAGTTTTAGTATTACACTTTCCACTGGGTTACAGTCACATATAGTTGTAGAAGTGAAAGTAAGTGTATCGATACAGCAATGTCAAAATCCTCCATTACAAGTACACGTTCTGCATAAGAAATCTTACTTCAGTTCATAAGAATTAGCAGAAACATGCAGTTAAATTATTTTAGCCTAAGTACTTGTTTGGTGACTCAGGCTAATATATATTTAGAAATGACAAAACTAAATTATTAATACTGTACAGGGACGCCAGATACCGTTCAAAAGCTTGGGGTCCCCCAGGCAATTTCATGTTTTCCATGAAAACTCACACTTTTATTCATGTGCTAACTTAATTACAGAAGGGTTTTCTAATCATCAATGAGCCTTTCAACACCATTAGCTAACACAATGTAGCATTAGAACACAGGAGTGATGGTTGCTGGAAATGTTCCTCTGTACCTCTATGGAGATATTCCATTAAAAATCAGCTGTTTCCAGCTACAATAGTCATTTACCACATTAACAATGTCTAGATTGGATTTCTGATTAATTTAATGCTATCTTCATTGAAAAACTGCTTTTCTTGGGACATTACGAAGCCAATCGAATAGCTGGCTAATCGGGCCGAGTATCCAGAGCCCAGAAACTGCTATTCAGGCCAGTCCTAGTAAGAAGGAGGTCTGACAGACAGCAGATAATAAAAGATTAAAACTTGAATGGGAGAGAATGTCTGAGTGATCATGAGATAATTCACATGGGAAGAATTAAGAAAGTTTTGATGCACAAATCTATTTTCAGATTTTGGACTGCTCCCTTATCTTTGATTTTTGGTGAGATATTAGATCATTTGAAGATTCCGTAAAATGAAACCATGTGAAAAGGTCAACTGGAAAACTGTTTGGTGGAGCTTTTAACCACCAGAGAAATCTGAAATGTGACTCTGACTGCACTAGAATTTAGATAGGAGTGAGATATCAGAAGCCACAAAGGTTAGGAAGCCACTAATTTAATATTTAACTAAGTGTTATATTATCAAAGATTAAGATTCAACTTCATTGTTTTTGCACCAAGTACAACTAAATGCAGTCTTTGCATATCCCAGCTTGTTAATAATAATAATATGTTGGGCCTTGCTCAAGGGCTAACAGCTCCAGGCGACAACTTGGCAGTGCTGGGTCTTAAAATATGGAAATCATTTATTAAGGTAAGCTACCAAACACATGCTATTTAAATCTTTCTCAACTTCAAGGACTTGGCGACTATCTCTGCTTTTTTACTAAAAATGTATTCTGCAGATGCTGTGACTGCTGGTTGGACAAAACAAGCAATAAATGAAGTCACACTGGACTCTACAGCATGATAAAGTCTAGAATTATAGATTCTTAAGTCTTAATTTAATACATAACTGATGTTAAACTTTTGACAGGTCAAGTTTGTCGTGGAAAACACACCGATTTACTCATTTAAACTGGTCCTTTGAGAGACACCAGCTTCAAATTACTGTAGCAATAGACTGAACGATTGGAATAAAAATTTATGTGTGTTGACATATTAACTTCAAATAGGTGGGCAAATTTTCTTGTCTATGTTCAACCTTGTGAATAAGCAAGTTGAACAGTACAGCTATGAGTCTCTGTTATCCTTCTCCTTTATACACAGTGAGCTTATAGATAAGAGGTGACCTGGATGGAACGCAGAACCTGAGGACAGGTAAACTGGGACATCTGGGTAAGAAGTCATTCATGAGATACTTTTTTATTTTTAAATATGCAGCAATTGCTCCTAAATAGCGCCGCTGGATCTACATCTGATGTGTAATGTAGATATCTATGAGTTTACTCACCCTGCAGCTCCGCAGTAACGGCGAGAAATAAAAGGCAGATCAGAAAGCAGGAAGTTTGCTGTGCACGGAGCTCCATGGTCGTCCTGGTGTGGACGCTGCAAACAGGGATCGTCTCTTATAAAACGCTTCCTTGTTACTTTGACCCTAACAGAGCTGCACATAAGAGGCGACAGTATTCAAGATGCGACGTGATTCCGCAGCTTTTACACCACAGCAGCATCTGATCACAAACTAGGCGTTTTTTTCTGCCCTCAACTACCACGTGGTTCACTTGTTTCTCAGATCAGGAGCAAACACATCATCATTGGTCAACACTTCACATCCTGAGACAACTCCTCTGTGTCTGACGGGCTCATGACAGATAAAAAGTTACTTTAAGCACCTCAACAAACGTGAAACCACTAATCCTACCTCTGCATTGCATAATCTACATAATTCTGCTGCACACACCCAGGAGGATAGAAATCCCTCCTCTTTGGCCTGCAAAGCCCATTTATCTGTAAACCATTGCACTGAGCACAAAGAGAGAACCACTGAGTTAAACAAACAAACAAAAAATCACTTTTACTTGCATTGCATTAAATTGCTATTAAGTGCCATGACGAGAATGGAATTAAAAGCAATCTTATTGCACGAATGCATTAAGAAAATGAGTTCAAGTACTGTCAGTGTCCTTCCAGTTTCATCACGGACGACAAGATGTTCATTTTAACAGACGTTTATTTCCGACGTGATGCCGAAGTGGTGAAATGCCATGAGAACTGAATCAACAAATATGGGTCTGAGCACAAATTCAGAAAATGACAATTAAAAGAAATGCATTGGTAAATATTTAATTGAGGGACTTTTGAAGTCCATGGAATATATCTTGCATGCATTTTTATTAAAAGTAAAAAATAATATTTTTTATGTTCATTGTGATCATGTCTTTACAAATTCCATAATCATTTATTTTGAAAACAATCATTTATTAATACAAATTGACTGGCTATGACTAAAATGTCAGCTAAATAACCGTCGCAATTTAATAACAACCACCTTCTAATTCGCTAAACAATAATAAAATGAGCTTTTTAAAAAACAATTTTGATTGTGTTCTTTTTATTAAGTTGAGATAATCATGACACATATTTCTTGTTTTGGCAATATATCAAATTTTAGATGGAAGATAACAAATTGTATCTGTGTCTGAAAAAAAACCCACTTTCAACTAAGTTACCCATTACAAAAACACCTCTCAAGGAAGTGTGTTAATTCCAAATCACATGACCTGCTCCACATGATGTCATTTCCTCCTGAAGAAACGTCTGGCCAGACTCCAAGGTTTTCTGAGTTATTTAATATAAATTAGTGTGTGATCAAGTGTGGATTTATTGCATGTCAACAGGTTTGCTACAATGTCTTTATGAATAAATTTCAATTTCAATTTTACTCAACTGTAAATATAATATTTAGTGTATCTTTCTGTAAAAATGCCATGTGGTGTTTGGTTATAGGTGGTCATGCGGATTTTAGGCCTGAAAACAACAAAAATGTCAACTATGTTACAAAAAGTCCCACAATTATATATTGACATAATAAACCAAAACAACAGCACGATGTAAAAACAGGCATACGTTTCATACCTCATTGGCTGCAACAACTTTGAGGGGAGAAAACTTCCAGAAGAAAACAGTGAACTCTTCTTCAGTCCTCCCATGCACCCAGAGCATTAACAGGTGTGCTGAGATTGCTATAGTGTGTCTAAACTACCCAACCCCAACAAGGTAACATTTGTTCCACAGCAAGGTTCCCTTTTAAACAATGTTAACCACCGTGTGTTTCTTAATCTTTTAAGCTTTTTAAGCTTATTTATATAAAACAAAATAAAAAAGGTTGACCTACCTTGCTTTGTGCACATTGAAAGGCCACATCCTAAGTTTGACCTCTCGACCTGCTCACGTCAGACTACTGGGAGCTTTTCAGTTTAAGTGCTCTGTTCAGTAACAAAGAACTGAAAGGAGTCTCTGTCAAATCTCTTTATTTGTTGTAAGAGTTTAAGTGTGTATCACATTTTAATACATGACAACTGTTTTCAATTACTATCACCTGAAAGGATGACTTCATTTGTGACTGCTATTGTAGTACACCACATTAAAAAATAAATGATCCTCTTCAATGTGTAATGTTCATCTAATATTAGAATCCATATCATTTAGCAGATATTAACTATATAAACAAGTCTGAAGCTATCTGCATTCAAAGTGATGTTCCTGGAGAATGTATTTACCCTCTTTAAATTTTACCTCCCTGTGACTGTCATCACACACATTTTCAAGTTCAGTCATGGATTTCAATTTACATGTTTCACATGGCATGGATAAGGGATTTTTGGTTAACAAAATTGTGGTTAATTTTAATTAGCAAAAAAACCTGATGAACTAGAGTGAAACGATGAGACTGTTTTATAACTCGCTGTGCTCTGTATACTCAGTATGTTGTTGAATCTTCTCTGGGAGGGTCTGAGTCATAAAAACAAACCGATCCTTCTTCAGGCCTTGACCAACTACCTGCTCCTTCAATCCAATTGCCAGATACTCCTCTTCTGTTCCATACTTTGGCCAATGGGTGAGACCATCCTCATTAGGAGACCTACGCACATATACACAGTAAAAGTTAGAAACCAGTTTGTGTATCTCCATGTATACTACAACTTATAATCAGCACTAATTCCTACCCTGTCCGAGCAAAGTTGCCCCAGAAGCTCATTATGGTTCTGCTCAACTCTTCCTCCTCTTTAGGGCATGGTTCTAAAATGATAACAATCTGGTAAAACATTTTTGCACTCCAGAAAACACAGACAGCCGAGGTATCTGGTGGTCTGTTGCACTTACCAGTTAATTTGACTTGAGTAGTTGTGAAGCAGTTTCCTAACACTATAAACATTTCATCTCCATGGTCACTTCCAACAAAGCTAGGTCTATGTTTCTGCATGAATGAGGTAGGATGCTGGAACTCATACAGGTATACAGCAGCACCTGCATCTATTAGTAGACAAATAGATGTTATGTTATGTGTGACAGCTAATGTGAAACACTGCTTCCCAGACAGATTTTCAGAACCTTGTATAAAAATACCTCTGTGAGCATTAGCAACTTTAATGGCTGGAATGTTAAATATGACATCTCCAATCATCTCAGTCAACCCTTCTCTGTTTTTCACACGGTCTTCACCAGTTCCGAAATACTCCTTCATCATCAGATCTCTCTTGACTGCATCTTTGGGCTTGAAAAAAATTGCAACACATCTGTCAAAGAAGCTAGAACATGTTGGGGAAGAGTCATATTATAACATCAGGCTGTCTGTCTTACATCAGGGTAGAGGCCAGACATCACGTTCACCACCTGCTCCTGATCTAATCCTTCTGTCCAGTTTGGAGGAGCAAAGAACTGAAGGAAGACAGAACAGCTCTAAACATTCAACATATGCACACACAAGCAGAAATGATCCCAAGTTCTAAACATCTGAAAATCACTGAGTCCTTGATTCATACAAATTTTTAATGTAACACTTACATTAGTGAGAATAAATCCCCCTTCATCATCATTAAAACCAGTAATGAATGGTATAGTGAGGAGTTCATGTTTTCGGAGCAGCTCATCCACAGGTTTCATCAAGAAGTGTCCATCAATATTTGCATGAAATGTAAATATGTGATTCTTGAGAGAAAAAGATGTGTCAAAGGTGAGAGAGTAAAAATAGTTACATTAAAAAGGAAGCATTATTGCAGAAGCCTTCAGGCTCATATTCAGCAAATCTGTTCTCATCAGTCTATATTAGTTTTCCACACAGTATCTCACCTCCCCAGCAGCAACAATAGTATCAATATCAAGGTTTCTCATACAATCCGCAATCTTCTCTGTGCTTTCGATGCTACAGCCAGATGCATTTGCAACCATCTGAGGACAGACATGAGGGATTAATGTCAAGAATTTAGAAAAAATGTTGTGAAATTCTCAATATTGTTCAAATAAGCACACTGTTCATTGACCTGCATCGCTGGCAGAGGATTATTTGACACAAGTAAATCCATTGCAGCTGTACCACTCTCAGCAATGGCACGGTGGAACAGGCCATCAGACAATGGTGAGAGGAGCTGTTAGAACAGATAGAATTGGGTTTGCAATTTTATAACTGTACAATCTGCAAAAAAGGCAACATATTTAAAATATTTTATCTGCAAATTGATTCTTACCAGGAGAGACACACTCACTCCACCAGCCGACACCCCAAATATTGTAACTAAATCTGGGTCTCCTCCAAAGTTGTGAATGTGCTGCTGGACCCACCTCAGAGCTTCTATCTGATCCAGCATCCCAAAGTTCCCTGATACATGCTCATCTCCAGTGCTGGATAGAATATAAAGTTAGAGTCTCGCATATCATATTTACATCATGTGACACAAATCCGATTCAAAGTAGCAGAACATAACAACAGAATGGACAGTTGTGAACAAAAGTTGACATATACTTGTAAAGACCACATGTATGATGGCAGTCTTGAGTTTCCAATGACTTCTATAACTCCTAATCTATGACGGAATCATGGAAACTGTTACACGTGTTTGTAAACTTTTGTTCATGACTGTATCAACTGTGTATATTGACCAACTTGAGTCCGTTTACCTGAGAAAGCCCAGAAGTCCCAAACGATACTGGATCAGAACCACAACCACATCCTGGTAAGCAGCCAGAGCAGATCCATCACCTGCTGAAGCTGAACCCGCACTGAAACCCCCACCATGGATCCAGACCATGACCTGGTAAAGTAATGAAAGAGGTTCATCTTTTCTTTAAAGCAACTTGCTTAATTAGTTCTTACTGATTTCACCATGAGAGTTTCAATCAAGTGAGTGTAAACAAAGACCTGAATTATAAAACTGTTGGTGACATAAACAGAACATCAGTTTGAGTTTAGAGGTTAGCCCATTGCATTCTGGGTCTAAATATGGATATAAATATTCCTATTGCCATTATGAACTCTTCAAAAGCATTAAAACCACCTGCTCCAGAAATACTATCAAAACTTTCTCAAAGCTGAATCTTAGTAACTGAACAGCATCTCTTAAAATCTGCAGCAAAGAGTTCTTACTGGAAGTTTGGCATCTTTAGCTCTGTTTGCAGGAGTGTAAATGTTGAGGTAAAGACAGTCTTCTGAAATGTCTGGGATATCTGCAAGTGCCACACCGAAGACCTCAAGCATATCCACAAACATCTTTGCATTTTGAATACACCTGAAAAACAGACATTTTCATCAATAAATACTGTGCATAATTCCTCCAAGTGTGGCATTCAAACACTGCAGCACATGTGTCTTACATGGGTGGCTGCTTGGTGGCGTCTCTCACTCCTTTCCATCCCTCTACAGGCTGAGGTGGAGCCAGTCTCAGGGAAGGACCTATGGGTGGCTTGGCAAATGGGACACCCAGGTAGGCATGGACTCCGGTCTCTTTGCCCTTTACACTCACATACTCACCTCTCAGGCTCCCGAGCTTTGTGTGGACTTCAGGTGCTGTCAGGATATTACAACTCAGTCAGGATCACAAATGAACACATCACAATTCAGTAATTTAATGTCGGAGTGAAAGATACACGTAGCTCCTAAGTGACAAACGTAATTCTTTCGAATATCCAGTCTTTGGTTTAAATTTGTACCGTGTGTTTATGCGAAAGTTTACAATTGACTGCAGATATTTAAAAGATATCAAAAGCCCACGAAGGTTGGAACCCACTGGTTTAACCTTTAACAATGTGTAGTTTTTAAAATGTTAGTTCTTCTGTCTATTGTGTGAAATCTTATTCTTAAAAGTATGCTAACTAAATGTCTCAAATAAAAGTCATGGAATAGAAAGTACAAAACATCCCTCTAAAAATGTAATGCAGTAAAAGTATAAAAGCAGAATAAAACAGAAATACTCAAAGTGCTTTTTTGATTACATACTGTACATTAGTAAATTGTTGTGGTTGTTGATCACATGATTCAGAGGTCACACGGTGCATCATAGTGTCACCAAAATATCAGCACTGTATGAGGAAAAGCAACATTTCAACTGGCCTATTATCTCTCTGTTCACAGGTGGATTTCTAGCTTCACGCAAAAGTCCACTAGAAGAAACAGTTTCCATGCTAAAGGATTTGTACGTGGACTAATAATTTTCTATACATGTGTCTATGAGAGGTACAAGAGGTTCAGAATAGGACGGGATGAAGTGGAAGATGAACCAAAACTCAACAGGAACAGACTGAAGATCTGAATGAACACTGAGCAACCAGGACTGAATAGGAAGTTGGTCAGGACCATATTTTTGGAAGATTTGGGCAAAGTTGGTGCCCAAACTGCTCTCCAAAGACCAAAAGACTTGCCGTGTGGAGATGTGACAGGACGTTTTGGAGCTGCTAGAAGGCAACCCAGTGTTTCAGGACATCATTTCAGATGAGACGTGGGTCTTCCAGTACGACCCTGAGATCAAATGGCAGAGGATCCAGTGTTCCCCCGACCAAATAAATCCAGCATGTCCAAATCCAGGATCAAGGTCACACTCACTGGCTTCTTTAACCACCATGGCATGATTTTGTGCCAGAAGGGCAAACTTTGACCTAAAACTGTGAACCTGTTTTCATCGCTGTAATATTTTATTATTCTGAACATTTAATTGTATTGCATGATAGACTTGAAATTGTAGAGCAAAGTGCGTAAAAAAGGGTGTTGTAATTTTGCACATGAACTGAGTATCAAGTGTTTCTCTGATGTTTTCGGATGAATATTGATGCTGAAATGTGGAAAAATTCTTCACACAACTCTACTGCTGTTTGTGTGTGTCTATCTGTTAATGTGAAGCTTCAATTCACACTTGTGCTGTGTTGAAACTTATACAGAAACTTTACTACTTCCTACCTAGGATTCATTAACAGTGCAGTCATATCTACATCTAATGTTGAATGTGAGAGTGTAAAGAAACAAGTAGATCATTACTTACCCTGCAGCTCTGCAGCAACACAGGAAAATAAAATGAGGATCAGAAAGCAGAAAGTTTGCTTTGCACACAGCATTATGGATGTCTAGGTGTGGACTTCACAGATGAAGTGCACAGTATAAAAAACATTGCCTCTTATAAAGCCTCGCCTTCTTGTAACTTTGACCGAGATAAAGCTGCAGGTAAGAGGTGAAACATACAGAGGTGACTGTGCAGCTTTTACTCCACAGCAACAGCTGAGCAAAAAAGGCAATTTCCTGCCCCCTATCTACCATATTGTTCACTTGTTTCTCAGATCAGGAGCAAACAGTATGTCATTGGTCAACTCTTAAAATCATGTGACAACACCTCTGTGTCTGATAGGCTTGAAAAAGATTCTATTAAAATAGTTTAAGCACCTCAACAAACCTGAAACCACTACTCCTAACTCTACACTGCATAGTCTGTCATTCTGAGGGACAACCAGGAGGTTATAAATCCCTCCCTTTTGTCCTGCAAAGCCCATTTATCTGTAAACCACTGCAATGGGAACAAAGAGAGAACCACTGAGTTAAAGAATGCACTTTCCAACTTGATTCTGTTATTTGTATTACATTACACTCCTGATAAATACCTCAAAGAAAATGAAAATTCCAACATAGTAGAAGTGTAACTATGCTCAGTCACACACTGTCACTGGCTGGTTCAAAACCCCTCGACTCTGTAATGTGTTTATTTATTTATTTATTTTTTTTTTTTTAAGAAAGTGAAAGTCTGAAATGTTTTATCAGTTCTTTTTATTGTATCATCTGGTAAATCTAAAAAAAAAACACTCTGGTCAGCAGGCTCAGGTGTCTCCTGCACAGCACACTATAAAAAGAGCAGTCCATTCATTTAATCCAACTCTTGCTAGACAGCTATCCTACGGACTGTCTCAAGCTCTCCATAAACATATTTAAACAAATAACACCATATGTCATCACACTCCAGTGAACATCCGAGTAGATCGTAGTGTACCTGTACTCATAAAATAAACAGAGGAATATTAAAAAGGTAACCATTTATGAGCCTCTGCTGTGCTCCACAACTCGTGTACGCCTCTCAAGAACTGACAGTGTGACACCAATGTCAGTTACACACTGTAGCTCCAGACAGGGTGCTATTGAGCCAACAACAATGAATTTCATGAAAACCGCAGCAAGTGGAATCATTTTCCATATAGATACAGTGTTACAAAATCGCCAGTGAAGTAACTACAAGTACTGTCAGTCTACTTTACTTGGACCTGTAACTGTATTTATACTTTCTTTATGATTTCCTTTTTTAAAAGAAAAAAAATCATCATCTTTTGGTCTACCTTATGATCATTGACCAATGGTCATTGATCAGACTATTTTCAGCTTAAGTGCTCTTCTCAATAACTTTTTTTAAAACTGTAAAGAACCTGTTTGTCAAATCTGTAATTCATGACAGATGTTTATAATTATCTTTTTCTCTGCTATTGTAGTACACAATATAGAAAAACAAATTTACTTCTTCAGTCTGAATTTTTCATTTAAAATTGGAATCCAGCTCATTCAGCAGATACTAAACATACAAACAAAACAACAGGCTGGTACATTTTCTCTAAAACTATCTGCATTCAAAATGATTTTCCTGGAAAATGTATTCACCCCTTCCATGTTTTAATTCTCCATGACTACCACCACACACCTTTTTATTTCATTGTGATTTTTTATTTTTTTTAATGAATTTTATACGATGCATAGTAGTTTGCATTCGCTACAAAAAGTTTTTAAAAATTCAGTGCTTCAATTTGTTAAAATCACAGGTTTAACATGGTATGTTTAAGGCAATTTTAGCTGACTCAACAATGGTCAAAAATAATAAATAATTGAAAAAAAACCTTGGGATAGAGAAAAGTGATGTGACTGCTTTAAAGCTCGCTGTGCTCTGTATTCTCAGTATGTTGTTGGATCTTCTCTGGGAGGGTCTGAGTCATAAAAACAAACCGATCCTTCTTCAGAGCTCGACCAACTACCTGCTCCTTCAAACCAATTGCCAGATACTCCTCTTCTGCTCCATACTTTGGCCAGTGGACAAGACCATCCCCATTAGGAGACCTGCACACATACACACAGTTTAAAACAACTTTGCATTATCTCCATGTATACTACAACTTATAATCAGCACTAATTCCTACCCTGTGCGAGCGAAGTTGCCCCAGTAGCTCATCATGGTTCTGCTCAACTCTTCCTCCTCTTCAGTGCATGATTCTAAAGTGATGACAATCTGGTAAAACATTTTGCACTCCAGAAAACACAGACAGCCGAGGTATCTGGTGGTCTGTTGCACTTACCAATTAATTTGACGTGGGTAGTTGTGAAGCAGAACCCTAACACTATAAACATTTCATCTGCATGGTCACTTCCAACAAAGCTAGGCCTTTTCTTCTGCAGGAATAAGGGAGGATGCTGGTACTCATACAGGTATACAGCAGCACCTGCATCTATTAGTAGAAAAATAGGTGTAATATTTATTATGTGTGGCAGTTAATGTTAAATACTGTTTCCAAAACAGATTTGCATCACTTTGCATAAAAATTACCTCTGTGACCATTAGCAACTTTAATGACTGGAATGTTGAACAAAATGTCTCCAATCAACTCAGTCAATCCGTCTCTGTTTTTCACACGGTCTTCACCAGTTCCAATGTATTCATCTACCATCAGATCTCTCTTGATTGCATCTCTGGGCTTGAAAAAAAGAGTGACACATCTGTCAAAGAAGCTTGAGGCATGTTAAGGAACAATCATATTATAACATCAGGCTGTCTGTCTTACATCAGGACAGAAGATGGACATCACATTCAAAACCTGCTCCCGATCTATTCCTTCTGTCCAGTTTGGTGGAGCAAAGAACTAAAGGAAGACAGCAATAAAGATTTAACGTATACACACAAGCAAAATGATGCTAAATTTTAAACATCTGAAAATCACCGAGTCCTTGATTTATACAAATTTCTGTAAAGATATAACACTTACATTAGCAAGAATAAATCCTCCTTCATCATCATTAACACCAGTAATGAATGGTACAGTGAGGAGTTCATGTTTACGGAGCAGCTCATCCACAGGTTTCGTCAGGAAGTGTCCGTCAACATTCGCATGAAACGTAAATATTTTATTCTTGAGAGAATAAAATGTGTATAAGGTGAGACGGTAAAGACAGTTACATAAAACAAGAAGCATTATTGCAGAAGACTTCAGGCTCACATCCAATTAATCTGTTCTCATGAGTCTATATCAGTTCTGCACACAGTGTCTCACCTCCCCAATAGCCACTATAGCATTAATATCAAGGTTTCTCATGCAATCTGCAAACTTCTCTGTACTTTCGATGCTACAGCCAGATGCGTTTGCAGCCATCTGAGGAAAGATGTGAGGGATTAATGTCCACAATTCAGGAAAACAAATATGTTGTGAAATTCTTAATACTGTACAAATAAAAAATAGTCTAATTTCTTATTAACCTGCATCGCTGCCAGAGGATTACTTGACACAAGAAAGTCCATTGCAGCTGTACCACTCTCAGCAATGGCACGGTGGAACAGGTCATCAGACAATGGTGAGAGGAGCTGTTAGATAGAATTAAGTTTGCAATGACATAACTGCACAATCTGCCAAGAAGAAAAGGTGTGTATTTAAAATACTTCAACTTGAAATTGATTCTTACCAGGAGAGATACACTCATTCCACCAGCAGATTCCCCAAATATTGTAACTGAATCTGGGTCTCCTCCAAAGTTGTGAATGTGCTGCTGGACCCACCTCAGAGCTTCTACCTGATCCAGCATCCCAAAGTTCCCTGATATATGTTCATCTCCAGTGCTGATTAGAATATACAGTTAAAGTCTACCAGATCATGTTTACACCAGCTGGTTGAAATAAGTCAGCTTTGAATTTGTGTTCCCATGTGGCACAAATCACATTCATGTATGTTCTTAGTTACCTGACACTGTTTACCTGAGAAAGCCCAGAAGTCCCAAACGATACTGGATCAGAACCACAACCACATCCTGGTAAGCAGCCAGAGCAGATCCATCATACATTGATGCTGACCCCGTACTGAGGCCCCCACCATGGATCCAGACCATGACCTGCCAATGTAATGAAAGAGGTTCATCTTTTCTTTAAAGCAAAAGGGACATGTTTACTTTATTCCCACTGATCTCATAAACAAAAGAGTTTCAATCAAGTGAGTTTAAACAAAGACCTGAATTCTAAAACTGTTGGTGACATAAACAGAGTATCAGTTTGAGTTTAGAGGTTAGTCCATGGCAATATGCTTAAAAATAAAAGCATCATTATTCCTATTGCCATTGTGAATTCTTTAAAAGCATTAAAACCAACTGCTCCAGAAATACTATCAAAATTTCCCAAAGCTGAATCTCAGTCACTGAACAGCATCACTTAAAATCTGCAGCAAAGAGTTCTTACTGGAAGTTTGGCATCTTTAGCTCTGTTTGCAGGAGTGTAAATGTTGAGGTAAAGACAGTCTTCTGAAATGTCTGGGATATATGGAAGTGCCACACCGAAGACCTCAAGCATATCCACAGTAATCTGATTAGATTGAATACACCTGAAAAAGACATTTTCATCAATAAATATTGTGCATAATTCCTCCAAGTGTGGCATTCAAACACTGCAGCACATGTGTCTTACATGGGTGGCTGCTTGGTGGCGTCTCTCACTCCTTTCCATCCCTCTACAGGCTGAGGTGGAGCCAGTCTCAGGGAAGGACCTATGGGTGGCTTGGCAAATGGGACACCCAGGTAGGCATGGACTCCGGTCTCTTTGCCCTTTACACTCACATACTCACCTCTCAGGCTCCCGAGCTTTGTGTGGACTTCAGGTGCTGTCAGGATATTACAACTCAGTCAGAATCACAAGTGAACACATCACAATTCAGTACTTTAATGTTGTCGTGATTTGTGATTCTGACCGAGTTGTAATATCCTGACAGATCCTGTGGACACGTACCATGAAGCTTAGTAATGCAATAACAGACTAAAGCTAAAATAATAGCAGCTGATTGAAATGCTCAAGTTACTAACAGCCCAGTTTATTTTTGATTTCTTAAAATGTTCACAGCTGCGATATCCAATACACGAATATTGATGCTGAAATGTGGAAAAAAATCTTCACACAACTCAAAGTACTGCTGTTTGTGTGCGTCTGCCAATGTGAAGGCTCAGTATGTGTCGAAAGTTGAACAGAAACTTTACTATTTCCAACCCAGGATTCATTACCAGGGCAGTGACATCTACATCTAGTGTTGAATGTGAGTGTCGTCTCTGGTGTCAGTATGTAAAGAAACAAGTAGATCATTACTTACCCTGCAGCTCTGCAGCAACACAGGAAAATAAAACGAGGATCAGAAAGCAGAAAGTTTGCTTTGCACACAGCATTATGGATGTCGAGTTGTGGACTTCACAGATGAAGTGCACAGAGTAAAAACAGTATCTCTTTGAAAGCCTTCCACTCTTTACACTTTGACCGAGATAGAGCTGCAGGTAAGAGGTGAAACATACAGAGGTGACTGTGCAGCTTTTACTCCACAGCAACAGCTGAGCAAAAAAAGGCAATTTCCTGCCCCCTATCTACCATATTGTTCACTTGTTTCTCAGATCAGGAGCAAACAGTATGTCATTGGTCAACTCTTAAAATCATGTGACAACACCTCTGTGTCTGATAGGTTTGAGAGAGACCTGTAACTGTATTTATATTTTCTTCATGATTTCCTTTTCAAAAATTCATCATCTATTTATCTACCTTATGATTATTGATCAACAGTCAATTTCAGTGTTGTGCTCTTCTCAGTTTATTTTTACAATAGGTTGTATCACATAATTGATGACAGATATAAATAATTATTAGTATCCTTTTCATCTGCTATTGTAGTACATGACAATATAGAAAAACATTTGTTTATTAGCTGGAATTTTCCCTGAAGTTCCAGCTAACATGAAAAAACTGTCTGTTTAGAGAAATGTTTAGAGAAATGTTTCTGGCTCAGTTATGTGATAAATATTTTTTTTGACAAATTCTGTCCTTTCAATAAAACGACAGCTGACAGACCAAAATCTTTTTGGGTCATGAATTCAATAATAAATAAAAGGCAGAAGCAAAGAGAAAGATATTAAACTGTAAAACAATACTTGAGGAAATTACCCAGAAAAATGTAGGCCTCTTAAAATTAAGGCAAAGTACATTTAATTTTATAGGACTTTTAAAAAAAAAAAAAAAAAAAAAAAAAAATTTGTTCAGGCACTCAGTGACATCCTGATATCTCGAGTTATTACTCCAAATGAAAAGATGAATTTAAACTCTCTGCTGCACCACTTCTGTGTCTATTTGTTAACCTTTGTAATGTTTTTGTGTTTCAGCTCAGTACAAGCAGCTGCAGGGTCTCTGTAGCTTCCTTCACCCCAACTGGTCCAGACAGATAGCTGCCCTCCCTGAGCCTGGTTCTGCCGGAGGTTTTTCCTTCCTCACTGCTAACAGGAAGTTCTTTCCTCCCCACTGTTATTTACCAAAAAGAGAGAACTTCAAATAAAAAGTCTGTGTTTCTTTTAAAGTTTTATGTTTATTCCCCCTTTCTTTGATCTTAAGTGTAAGAACCATGTTTTATGGCTACAAATTATTTTTTGCTACAAAGTCAAACCATAAGAGTACAATAAAACCACTGGATACTAGAAGATGTCTGAGACCCCACCCTGAAACTGTACAGTATTTGAATAAACTACTGGATGAATAAAGGATAGTGTATTTGTTACGGTTTAGTGAGAATTTTTGTGAACCCAAGTGAGAATACACAGGGAGGTACACAGGTGGGTGTAATCAGAGCTCTTTTATTCTAAGACTCAACAAATAATCAATAGTTTGCCACTATGGCCAGGAACTCACAAGCATTGGGAAGGTTGGAAGGAAGGCAGGCTCCGGTGGCTTGGCAGTTAGGGACAGAGCTGGTCGGGGCAGTCCAGGGATGCACGTCCTCTATCGGGAGGCCAGCGCTGAGCCAGGACCTCTATCTGGAGGTCACACCGTTGCAGGCAGACAGCTCTGTTAAACAGTCCAGCAAAGGCACAAAGTCACTCATGGTGCCAACAGTTCTCCCACTGAACAAACAATGTACACAGTGCAGTGTGGGACTCACTCTTAAAGCCCTGGTAATGATGATGATCAGCCACAGCTGCTCTCACTCTGCGCTGATCACCAGCCAAGCAGAGAGATGAGGGCAGAAACTGATGAGCCAACATTACAACTACCTGTAACTGGATTCTGCATAAATTCAGTGGTTTAACAGGTGCAGCAATTCAAGCATTTTCCATATAATAAGTGCTACTTGGAAAATAATTTTTCTGATGTTCATAATTTAGGAAATGTCAATGATTGACACCAGCATTAATTCCGGTTGTTTAATGTTTTTATGCAGTGTCAGATTTTTAATAAAAACACACACTTGGGACCTCAAAGACAAAAACATATTTGTCCAAAGAAAATTACATATACTATTAATATTTTCAGTTTTTAATAATACAATTTTCTAGCCAGTGTCAGTCCTGATCATAACTACCAAATTTTCATTTATTTTTCGGATTTGAACTCTTTAAATGCAAATTTGTTTGCATCAGAACCTGTTGGTACTAAAAAGCAAAACAAAACACACATTTAAATTCTTATCCATATAATAATAATAATAATAATAATAATAATAATAATAATAATAATAATAATAATAATAACAATAATAATAATAATAATAATAATAATAATAATAATAATAATAATAATAATAATAATAATAATAAATATTATTATGATTATTATTAGTTTTTCTCAGTCGCTTTGGTACATTTCTCGAATCGTCCTCAGCATTTGCAAAACAGTAAATGAACAAGTAGGTTTGAGAATTTCAATTCTGATCTGAGAAATGTACCAAAGCGACGGAGAAAAACTGTAATATTGGAATCCAGATCATTCAGCATATACTAAATATACTGACAAACAAAACAACAGGCAGGTACATTTTCTCTGAAGCTATCTGTATTCAAAATGATGTTCCTGGAAAATGTATTCACCCCTTTCAGTGGTAGCGGTCATAGGGAGTTTTAATTCCCCATGACTACCACCATACACCTTTTTATTTCATTGTGAAATTTAGATTTTTTCTGAATTTTATATAATGTATAGCATAGTATAGCTACAAAAGTTGCAAATTTTCATGCTTCAATTTGTTAAAATGACAGGTTTAACACAGTATGTTTAAGGCAATTTTAGCCGACTCAACTGTGGTCAATTAAAATTACTGATTGAAAAAAAACCTTAGTATAGAGAAAAATTACGTGACTGCTTTATAGCTCACTGTGCTCTGTATTCTCAGTATGTTGTTGGATCTTCTCTGGGAGGGTCTGAGTCATAAAAACAAACCGATCCTTCTTCAGGCCTTGACCAACTACCTGCTCCTTCAAACCAATTGCCAGATACTCCTCTTCTGCTCCATACTTTGGCCAATGGACAAGACCATCCCCATTAGGAGACCTGCACACATACAAACAGTAAAAGTTAGAAACAAGTTTGTGTATCTCCATGTATACTATAACTTATAATGGGAACTAATTCCTACCCTGTGCGAGCAAAGTTGCTCCAGTAGCTCATCATGGTTCTACTCAACTGTTCCTCCTCTTTAGTGCACGATTCTAAAGTGATGATAATCTGGTAAAACATTTTGCACTCCAGAAAATCCAAAGACAGCCGAGGTGTCTGGTGGTCTGTTGCACTTACCAATTAATTTCAAATGGGCAGTTGTGAAGCAGAATCCTAACACGATAAACAATTCATCTCCATGGTCACTTCCAACAAAGCTAGGCCTTTTCTTCTGCAGGAATGAGGGAATGTGCTGGTATTCATACAGGTATACAGCGGCACCTGCATCTATTAGTAGACAAACAGATGTGAAAGTTATTATGTGTGACAGGTAATGTTAAATACTGCTTCCAAGACAGGTTTTCGTAATGTTGCAAAAGAATTACCTCTGTGTGCATTTGCAAGTTTAATGGCTGGAACGTTGCATGTAACATCTCCAATCATCTCAGTCAACCTCTCCTTGTTTTTGACACGGTCCTCACCAGTTCCCATGTATTCATCTATTATCAGCTCTCTCTTGATTGCATCTTTGGGCTTGAAAAAAAGAGTGACACATCTGTCAAAGAAGCTTGAGGCATGTTAAGGAACAATCATATTATAACATCAGGCTGTCTGTCTTACATCAGGACAGAAGATGGACATCACGTTCAAAACCTGCTCCCGATCTATTCCTTCTGTCCAGCCTGGCGGAGAAAAGAACTAAAGGAAGACAGCAATAAAGATTTAACATATACACACAAGCAAAATGATGCTAAATGTTAACATCTGAAAATCACTGAGCTCTTGGTTCATATAAATTTCTGTAAAGATGTAACACTTACATTAGTAAGCAGCCATCCCCCTTCATCAGTATTAACACCAGTCATGAATGGCACAGTGAGGAGTTCATGTTTACGGAGCAGCTCATCCACAGGTTTCGTCAGGAAGTGTCCATCAATATTTGCATGAAACGTAAATAATTGATTCTTGAGAGAATAAGATGTGCAAAAGATGAGAGAGTAAAAATAGTTACATTAAAAAGGAAGCATTATTGTAAAAGACGTTGGGCTCATATTCAGCTAATTTCTTTTCAGCAGTCTATATCAGTGTAGCACACAGTATCAGTATCTCACCTCCCCAATTGCATCAATAGTATCAAGAATATTCTCGGTATCAAGGTTTCTCATGCAATCCGCAAACTTCTCTGTGCTTTCAATGCTACAGCCAGATGCATTTGCAGCCATCTGAAGACAGATGTGAGGGATCAATGTCAAGAATTCAGGAAAACAAATATGTTGTGAATTTCTTGATTTTGTACCGATAAAAAATAATAAATTTCTTATTAACCTGCGTCGCTGACAGAGGACTATTTGACACAAGTGAATCCATTGCAGCTGTACCACTCTCAGCAATGGCACGGTGGAACAGGCCATCAGACAATGGTGAGAGGAGCTGTTGGAACAGATAGAATTAACTTTGCAAGGACATAACTGCACAATTTGCAAAAAATGGTGTACATTTAAAATACTTTATCTGCAAATTGATTCTTACCAGGAGAGATACACTCACTCCACCAGCAGATTCCCCAAATATTGTAACTAAATCTGGGTCTCCTCCAAAGTTGTGAATGTGCTGCTGGACCCACCTCAGAGCTTCTATCTGATCCAGCAGCCCAAAGTTCCCTGATACATGCTCATCTCCAGTGCTGATTAGAATATACAGTTAGAGTCTCACAGATCATATTTACACCAGCTGCTTAAAGTCAGCTTTGAGGTGTGTCCCCATGTGGCACAAATCACATTCAAAGTAACAGAACATCACCACATCGTATGTACTAACTGTTCTTAGTTACCTGAGAAAGCCCAGAAGTCCCAGACGATACTGGATCAGAACCACAACCACATCCTGGTAAGCAGCCAGACCAGATCCACCATACATTGACGCTGACCCTGTATTGAGGCCTCCACCATGGATCCAGACCATGACCTGGCAAAGAAATGAAAAGGTTTCATCTTTCCTTCAAAGCAAAAAGGACATGTTTACTTTATTCCTACTGATCTCACCACGAAAGAGTTTCAATCAAGTGAGTTTAAACTAAACAAAGACCAGAATTATAAAACTGTTGGTGGCAAAAACTGAACATCGGTTTGAGTTTAGAGGTTAGCCCATTACAATCTGGTTGCAAATAACTATTCACTGTCCCTATTGTCATTGTGAATTCTTCAAAAGCATTAAAACCAACTGCTCCAGAAACACTATCAAAACTTGCCCAAAGCTGAATCTCAGTAACTTCATCTCTTAAAATCTGCAGCAAAGAGTTCTTACTGGAAGCTTGGCATCTTTAGCTCTGTTTGCAGGAGTGTAAATGTTGAGGTAAAGACAGTCTTCTGAAATGTCTGGGATATATGGAAGTTCCATACCAAGGGCATCAAGCATACCCACAATAATCTTAGATTGAATGCACCTGTAAAAAAGAGACATTTTCATCAATAAATATTGTGCATAATTCCTCCAAGTGTGGCATTCAAACACTGCAGCACATGTGTCTTACATGGGTGGCTGCTTGGTGGCGTCTCTCACTCCTTTCCATCCCTCTACAGGCTGAGGTGGAGCCAGTCTCAGGGAAGGACCTATGGGTGGCTTGGCAAATGGGACACCCAGGTAGGCATGGACTCCGGTCTCTTTGCCCTTTACACTCACATACTCACCTCTCAGGCTCCCGAGCTTTCTTCAGGTGCTGTCAGGATATTAGATCTCCATCAGAATCACAAATGAATGGAGGACCGCTCACAGTCCTCCACCGATGAGTAACCTGGTTCAGACTATCCACCAATTCCATCTGCAACATCTTCCGCTGCTTCTGATGGTCCTGCCGCTGCAATGGATTCCCATCTGACACCCCTTGGCTTCTTACCACAACTATTACTAACCTTCCCAAATCCATTTTAGACATTAAATGCAGATGGCCAACTTCCCCTGTAGGGTAGGTTGAAGTTGAGGTTGAGGCTGTGCCAAAATGCTGTTATTCATTTGTGAGATGAGTAACTCAGAATAACCTGCTATTGGCATGTGCATTACAAAGCTTTTTTAAATTATTCTTTTATAGTAATTTGCTGCTGTTTAAAACCTTTCGTGTGTATTTATTTATTTTATTTCTCTCTTCTTCTTTTTTTACTTCAGTGGCTCTGGTCCAGATTTCTTGCTGTTTTGTACCAGCTTCAATTAAAAATTATACTGTACTTGAATCTTTATCTTTCACCTGTGGACACTGTGTGCATGTAGGTAAGAGGTAACTTTGATTCAAGCCAAAACCTGATAACAGTTATGGTAGGACAGGAGGTCAACAATGCATCCAGTCCTACATTTTAAGAAGATGTAGCTTTTGTTCTTTACTATGCAGTCATATCTGGGTCATTCCAGAGCTGGAGGACATTTGGGTTTCAAAATCTTTGAAAAATACACCTTCTCTTCTACAATTTTCTGCTACATATTCATTAAAAATAGCTGATAGACTGTCAAAGGCTTGATTGGCTCAGCTTACACATCAATGGTAAAATTTTTGCTACAATTTTTCAAGGCTGACAATGTTATGAAAATATGAAAACTAGAAGAGAGGACATACCTTTGGCCTCCCCATTCTTTTGGAAAACTGTTCGATGATGTCAATTCAGGTGTTAAATGTGATTCACTGTTTTCTTTTTCTCCTTCTACAAGCTATAAAGTTTATAGTAAAAGGGTTTCGTGCATGTTGTGGGACACGCATTCCATGCATAATAATTGTCATTTCAAATATTATGCTGATTAAAAAAATGCTCCCACAATTACGAGACATCAGTGAAAAAAGTAATACCAAAAAAAGGAGATTTAAATTTCAATTTAACTGTTTTATTTGAGATTCAATTTCAATTCAAATATTTTCGAACATTCTTTTCTCCTAACTTTTTTAGATTTGGTCTCAGGACAAGTATATTTACACAACAACTGCATGTTTTAGTATTTTCTACATGGATTATTTGAAATTTGATGGGTGGGATGTAAAATGTTCTTCAATTCTGAAATCCCATCTACATCTGATGTGTGTGTGTGTGTGTGTGTGTGTGTGTGTGTGTGTGTGTGTGTGTGTGTGTGTGTGTGTGTGTGTGTGTGTGTGTGTTATCGCCAATGTCATCAGACAAAGAAATCAGTTTACTTACCCTGCAGCTCTGCAGCAACACCCGCAAATAAAACAGAGATTAGAAAGCAGACGGTGTGCTTTGCATGGAGCTTCATGTTCATCTTTGTGTGAATTCTGCAAAGAGGAAGCAGACGGAGAAAACGTCACCTTCTATACAGCCACCCCCTTGTAACTTTGACCAAGATAAAGCTGTAAGGTGCGATTAAAGCCGAGATATGAAAAAAGAAGCAAATATTCTGACCTCTAACTACCACGTGGTTCACCTGCTTTTCAGGTCAGAAGCAGACAACACGTCACTAGTTGGTACTTTAGCATTCATTTTTCACCAAGATCTTATATCTTTCAGAAGAAGAAGGATAATCAAAGTTTTTTTAAAACCTATGAAACCCAGGAAGTCTGTTTTTGAGACTGCTATCTGCACTTTCAGAGTGGACGTGCAATCAACCATGGCATTAACTGCTCATTTTGCTCATGATGGGTCTTCTAGCGTATAAAAAAGCACCATATGCACGTTAAATTAAAAACTGTATTATCACTGGAAAGGGTCTAGAAAAACATACCACAGCATTTAGTTAATTTTGCTGTTATACTACATTTTTTCAAAATTAATCTCAATATTAAATGTATGTTTTTAGTAATTTAAATTTCTTTTGACATAGCTTCATGTTTATGCATTATTTTTATTGAAATATGTGCAAAAGTAAGTTTCAACAAGTTGATAGCATCACTTTAATATCTATCTATCTATCTATCTATCTATCTATCTATCTATCTATCTATCTATCTATCTATCTATCTATCTATCTATCTATCTATCTATCTATCTATCTATCTATCTATCTATCCATGCAACAAGACATTGTTTAGTGCATAATATGTGTGTGGAACACTTTATACATACAGTATTTATAACTGTATTTCAGAAGAACACCCTGGGATTGCTTGAAAGGAAACTTATTTTATTATATGTTAAGCAAATTATGTTAAAGTTGTGGATTTTTTTAACATATAATTTAAATATATACTACCTTTGGATGATGGCTGAGTAAGTGTTGCAAAACCAACATAGTTTCAATATTTACTTAGCAATAACGTAGCTTAGACTGATTTTAAGATGAGGGTTATGGTCAGTTAAGGTTTAAAAACGACATTTAGTCAACATCAGTGTTAACAAGCGCTCTGAGCGAGTGACCAAATAAGTTTCCTTTCAATTCGTTAATGTTTTATCGATGCGCAATCATTATATAACGTTTACAGAGATACAGTCTTCCGAGACGTCCATATACTTACACCGCTTTACAGAATCCTTCATGTGTCTGTGTATTTAGTTTGATTCCTTTTCACAATTTTTTTTTTGCTGATTTCGTTGATCCAAACACGTAAGAAGAGAAAATGAAAATCAGACGAGCCAGCCAGGAGTCGAACCTAGAATCTTCTGATCCGTAGTCAGACGCGTTATCCATTGCGCCACTGGCCCGCACATCGCCATCTGCTGTCGGAAATGCCAGAAAATCATCACCGCCAGTACTACACTCTACCAATGTATGTGGTGAAGAATTGTAACTCAATCAGTTTTAGCATTAAGTTATAGCTCTCCCTCTGGGAACCAAAACACGCTTATATGTCATATTCTGGGGGAGTGTATCGATCCGTGCAGGGAAATTACTTTGTTAGAATCGCTCGAGACGCTGCCAAGCATTTACGAAACATATAATAAAACAATAAAAATTGTAAAATTATAAATACACAACAGAAAAATATACAAGTGCACACGTTTGAGTGTACAATTAACCGATTGCCAGATCGGTTAATTGCACACTCCAACGCAGCAAAGTCCCGCGCCTGAACCCCTGCCTGGAAACTCGGTCGACAGGTCTGAAGAAATCACGTTTTCCACTATTACGTAGAGGCTTTACATTACGCAGCATCGGCATTATGTTACTGAATAACTCCCCGTTATATGAGAACATGCGTCATTTCATTATATAGTTTTTTTCCTGCCCGATTCAACTGCAACTAGGAATATTTAACATTGTGATTGGGGGATAGCCGTTGCTGAACATGGCAACCACGAAGCAAAACAGGAAGTGTTCGCCGGCGGGAAATTCGCTAACTGTTATGAAAGCTTTCAGACGCACACTGAAAGGTTTTGTCTACAAGGACTAAGTTATTTAGGCAAATTATATTGAATTGGCGATATTAAATGAAGCTAAACGATCGATAAGTTGAATAAAAAGTAACATTTAGTTGTTATTAGCTTACTGAGGTTTACAACAAACGGACTTTCTAGCTTATTCGACTAGGTACTTGAGTGGATCATGAAGGCAGAAATGGATAAAATCGTGTCGCTGTCACTTGGAGAAAACACCGCTGAACTTCAGAAGTATCTGTCGTCACTGACAAATGACCAAGTACGTTATTTTACCTTCTTTTCCCGACACAAATCTCTTCCACTGTCCAGAAAACAATCCTAAACAGCATTTTCCTGTCTGGTGTCTGCTCTCCAGCTCATTAGTGTGATCACCAACAGCGCACTGAAAGGCAAGAAAGTGGGCACCACGATTAAAGGCATATTTAAAGGTAGGTTGTAGTTTGAATGCGTTTGGTGTACACGTTCTAAGCAGCCTGTGTGAAGTTAAATATGTGCTTGTTTTTTTAAGGCTCTCCACCCAATTCAACTGAAGGATCCAATCGCAGGCTGCTGGTATATGAACACTGCATCCCTCTGTGTGAGTCTGGGGAGCTTCAGACTGAAGTGGCAGCTGATATCATTGGACTGCTGATGCTAGAGGTAAAAAAATATATCTCTAATTATGATCCTTTTTTTTTTATAATATCTGCTTCTGCAAGTCATCACTGCAGTAGGATTCTATGATGAATAATTGCTCTTTAGTCAGGTGTCATGAGTAAGTCTTGTTTCTTATGTGCTTGGTATTTGAAAATCTACCATTATTTTGGGCTTTTCTGCACTGTGACCACTATTTCCAAATACTACATGGATATATGGAAGTGAGACATAAATATTTGTTAAGCAAATAATGATGATATTCTTAAGATGTAAAACTCGATACATGATTGATTTCTTACCACAGATGGGTAAGAAATCAATGGTAATATCTGACCACTACATCAATCAATCAATCAATCAATCAGATGTTGTTTGTATATTGTATATTATAGCACCTTTCATATAAATAAAATGTAACACAAAGTGTTTTACATAGCAAAGGTTATAAGAAGACAATAAACGGTACAAAAAAATGCACCCCCGCAAACATTTTAATAATTAAGGACTAGAAATGCTGTCCTAAATAAGGCCGGATAATGAGGCAGGATAAGTCAAAGACAAATTTCTGTCTAATTCCCTCTTTGCTTTTCTAATGTTACGCATAGACTCATACGCTGTCTGGATCATCTCTTGCACAACTGGCATCTCTTTTTGTTGACGCCATTAAAGTGGGGAAAATGGGCAGCGGGAAATCCTTGGAGCTGTTTCCTACTGTTCTTACTGCCCTCGCAGCCTGTGAAGCCTTGGCTTATGGCAAAGGTAACTGCAGATTACTAGCCTGAGTAATTTTATCGAAAATTAAGTGTATCAAATATATCAACATCATTACTAGTGGTAACATCTGTAAAGTGCAAATTTTAAGACGATAATCATCTACCTCTTGTGGTAACTTGATATATTATTATAGGAGAACTCAGCGGTGAGGAATACAAGAAACAGCTCATTAACAGCCTCTGTTCAAGCAGGTGAGAGCATCTCAGATATTATTAAATTTTAATTATTATTATAATTTTTATGTAGATGTGCCAGTGTTCTTGAAGTTTTTAGTGAAGTCTTAACAGTGTTTGAATATTTACATGCCAGTTTATGCCTAAATCATTAGCAGTAGTAGTCATAGTATGTCTGTATTTGTGTTTCTTCTTATTTTTCAGATGGGACCCGCAATGTGTAATCCACCTGACCACCATGTTTAGGTAACAGCTCTCGCTATAAGGCTCACAGGGTCTGATGTTTTTCAGTTTCCATCAGAATAATAAGTGTTACTGTTACTTGTCTTTTTTTTTTTGCTCCTCCAATGTTTAATGTGCTTTTACAATGTTTCAAAATGACATCCCAGTGCTACATCTGTTTTTATTCTGTAATTCATTTGTGCCTGCCTCACTTTAGGGATGTGCCTTTGTCATCAGACGAGTTGCAGTTTCTGGTGGAGAAAGTTCTGAGGATGTTCACCAAACTAGATTTGCAGGAGATCCCACCGCTGGTTTACCAGCTGCTGCTTTTGTCTGCAAAGGTGTGTGTGTGTGTGTGTGTGTGTGTGTGTGTGTGTGTGTGTGTGTGTGTGTGTGTGTGTGTGTGTCAAAAGCAGCATTTATCTTTCTGTTATTTATGTAAATGCTTGTCCTGCACTTTGTTTGTTAGGGTTGTAAGAAACAGGTTCTGGATGGAATCATCAATTATTTTAAAGAGCAAGACGTTCAGCAGGAAGAAGAGCAGAAACATGGAGAGTGAGTGGTTCATAAACAACAAGTGGAGCATACTGTACACACTCTAAATCTTGCTGCACAGTTTCCATGATCTAACTGTTTATTTCATCTTCCTCAGGAGTCTGGATTTAGAGGTTCAGTCTATTCCTCAGGACCAGCTCAGGCATGTGGAAGGTACTGCTATCCTCCACATAGTCTTTGCTGTACGACTCGACCATGAGCTTGGGAGAGAGTTCCTCAAAAGCTTTAAGGTTATACACAGGATAGCTTTTCTGTTTGTTATTTTAATTATCTGAGAATTTTTCAATGCATTTATGCTGTAGCCTGCGCCATAAATCTTAAATTGTATTTTACAGACATCGTACGTGGACTTGTGTCCTTTCAGTGTTGCCCTGTTGCTCTCAGTTGCACGTATCCAGCGTTATGAAGAGCAAGTAAGAAGTCTTTGCTATCCCTTCCTGTTCTTATTTAAGCCTTCTTTCATTTTCACTCATTGTTTTTCCTCATGTCCCTGTGTTGAGTAGGTGTTTGACCTTTTAAAAGGGGCAATCATCAAGAGCTTCAAAGATGAGCAGCTGCAGCAGGGGTCCAAGTTCTTACAGGACCTCCTGACGGGGCACTGCAGTGTAGCTCAGATGATACTGGACACAGTCAAGAACAGGTGAGAGCAACAAAACATCTACTGACCCCTTTCAAAACCTTCAAAATAATAACTAGACAATATGATGGCCAATATCAGATAATCAAGTTTTTCCATAGTCAAAAGGCAAACATCCTTCACAGTAACTCTGATCTCGCTCTTGTGCAGTGTGTTTGGATGGGATCATGTTACTCAGGGACTGGTGCAGCTGGGCTTCTTCCTCCTTGACACATTTGGACCCAAACCTGGACCATTCGGCAAGTCCACAGAGGGGTCTGCTACAGTAGCCCGAACCCCCACTCAGCAGGCCTGTAAGCTGGGAGGACAGGTGCTGCTCCAGAGCTTTAAGGTAACTTTTGACCTTGATTTGATGTAATCATAACAATCTAAATGCTTCAAAGTGATGTTTTTTCTCACTTGAGGATGTATCTGTCTGCAACAGATGCATGAGCCTATAAGAGGTGAAATACTGGAGCAGGTCTTGAATCGACTGGTCACAAAGACTGCCTCACCTGTCAATCATTACCTGGGTAATACAATTTTTAGATAGCGGTGCCAGCTTTCAAATGTACAGCAGTGCCTAATCGGTGTAGGGACTACATTTTGAGTCTTTTAATGTTTTTGTCTCGTTATTGACAGACCTTTTCTCTGACATTGTGGTCTCTGCTCCCATGATCCTCCTGGAGTCATCCTCCAAGGTGACAGAGACATTTGACCACATGTCCTACCTGCCTTTGGCTACTGTTCAGGGTCTGCTTAAAGCTGTCCAGGTACCTAAACACACACATAGAAAGACAGACACGTGCATATTGTCAAGGTTTCTGTTGCTTAATCATTTATCTCTGTTTAATCTCCAGCCTCTGCTCAAGATCAGCATGTCCTTGAAAGATGCTTTAATTCTGGTACTCCGGAAGGCCATGTTTTCCAGGTATGCAGAACTTTGCTTCTAATCAGAGAAAGTTTATTATAACAGTTCATGATTAATGCTTTGGTCAAAGCATTTGAAAGCTCAGTTATAAAGAAAGCAGCTTTCTTTCACTGTTTTATCCCCTAAATTACTTTCTTCTAGCCAACTGGATGGCAGGAAATCTGCAGTGACTGGCTTCCTGTTGCTGCTAAAGAACTTTAAAGTGTTGGGCAGCTTGGCCTCAAGCCAGTGCAGTCAGGCAATCTCCTCCAGTCAGGTACACTTCCATTTAAATCCTGCACATGCTCTTTACATACATGCATGTGCAACAACTGTGCCGGAAAAAACGTGCAGCTGTAAAACTGTGTGCAATTTTAAAACCTGGCCTGTCAAATAGTAGCTGTCTTTCTGAACCTTTTCGTAGATCCAAGTGGATGTTCATTCTCGTTACAACTCAGCTGCCAATGAAGCATTTTGCCTGGAGATCCTCAGCAGCCTGCGTCGCTGCCTGGGCCAGCAGGCTGATGTGCGCCTCATGCTCTACGAGGTCAGAGACCTCTTTTCTATGCCATGTTTATTAGCTCATATTACATTTACAACTACTAACCATGGCTGATAATGTTAAGCATAGGAATCCCTGATCTTTTCAAATTGTAGTTGTGCAAAGACGCGTTCTATACTGACGTGGAAATTCGTACGTATTTCAGGGTTTCTATGATGTTCTACGTCGCAACTCTCAACTTGCCAGCTCCATCATGCAGACCCTCTTCTCACAGGTATGTCTGTGTACCAAGTGCATACTGTATTGGGTATATTTGCCTGCTTTGGAAGCTGTATGTCAAATCTTTGTCTCCTTAGCTGAGGCGATACTACGAGCCTGAACAAGACCTGCTGCCCCCTGTGAAACTGGAGCCGTGCATTACTGCTCATGGAGACCAAATCTACCTCCAGGAGCCACTGGTACTCTGTCTGCATTGCAGCACTTTTGCAGCTGTGTTGATATGTGCTATTATAACTAGCGTTTGCTCCATTTCAGGCCCATCTGGTGAGCTGCACTGTACATTGCCTGATGTGGCTGCAGAACATGAGGCAATCAGCCCAACGCAATGCTGACAACAGCGACGAGGAAGATGAGGAAGAGGAGGAGGGATACCAGTCTGACCTACAGGCAATCCTGGAGAGCATGACGAGGCGCATGATCAAAAGTGAACTTGAGGACTTTGAACTGGTATGAACTCAAAACATGAGCACACACTGTTAAAGATAAATCAACACTGAGCTACACTGTTTAGCTTTCAAAGGTTTGGCTCAGGGTTGAACTCCTCCTGCTTTGTCCTGAACAGCATCACTGAAAGATACCTGCACTAAGACTGTAAAATAACAACCACTAACAATCTGTCATTTTATTAAAATAAATTAGATTCTGTAAGCAAAGAATCCATAAGAACAGCAATAATTAACATTTTCTTTTAGAGTTGTAGATCAACTGGTACTTAATCACTGCTTTAAACCTTGAACTGTCTGTATGATGACCAGGATAAGTCAGCAGAGTTTTCATTGGGATCCAGTGTTGGAGTGAAGAATAATATCTACGCTGTGCTGGTGATGGGAGTGTATGAGGTCCTCATGGAGTACAACTTTGTCAAAGCCAACTACAGGTAACAGCCACCTCTCTTTGTGTGGTGCATTTCGTAGCACTGTTGTTACTGTGGTAACTTGTTTCGTTAATGTGCTCGTTTCTGTGTCTTGCAGTAAAAGCTGCTTTGAGGAGCTCATTGAGTTGTTCAGCCGCTACCACAAGCTGTCTGAGATCTTAAAAGAGAAATCTGGAAAAGGTCGAGTGCCTTCACACAAGACGCCACGCAGTTTGCTCTCTATGGGCTTCACATCGACTCTTGTCACTGTGCTCTTCAGGTACGTGATTATTACATTTCATCAAATTAGTATATTTGCACTTGAGTGTGTTTATTGTAGTTTGCAATTCGTTCTAGACCTGGGGTGTCAAACATGCGGCCCACGGGCCAAAACCGGCCCACCAGAGGGTCCAATCTGGCCTGCGGGACGACTTTGTAAAGTGTAAAAATTACAGAGAAGACATTAACTGCAGATTGTAAATTTATAAAACTCTAAATTTAAAATTTCTAGACCATGACAAGTTGTTTCAATTGTAAACTAAAATACTAGATTGCTCATTGTTTTTTTTTTTGTTATTTTGTCTCATTTTTGTAATATTTTTTGTCTGACTTTTGTCATTTGTCTCAAATGTCAAAATAAACATCAGATTTTCTTTTTTCTACCAGGGATACTACTCAGAGCAGAGAGGAGGCTCTTTCTGTTCTTCGCTCCAATGGGGAATTTGTCCGTTACACAGTAAGTGTGGTTGTGCAGAAGATCCAGCAGCTGGAGGAAACTGGGCACACAGATGGTCCAGATGGACAGAGCACAGACAGAACTTTCCGCTTCCTATGTGACATGACAAGGTTGGTCTAAATAGCAGCATTTAGTTTGACCTTCATGCTTTTGTTCTCTGAGACGCTGCTGGGACAGTGAGTGGTCTCTGTCTAAATGTCTTCCCAGTGTGCTGATGTGGCGTTACACAAACATCCCCAGTGTGGTGGAGGAGGCCGGAAAGAAGGAGAAACGTTCCAGCTTGTCACAGCTCTGCTTAGAAGGTCTGCTCAGGATCTTCACAACCTGCCAACAGCGCTACCCAGACAAGATGGCCCAGCTTCTCTCCGCCATGGGTTGGATATTTACTCTAAAAGCTGTGGATTTTAGGTTTTACGGCGCAGGAATTCATATTTTACGTTTCTTGCAGAAAGCGCAGAAGGTGATGCTGAGCAAGACAATGGTACAGAGATAAACTACTTCTACATCCGACAGTTTCAGGTACACCTGCGCAAAAATTCATATTCCTCGTAAATTAAAGTTACACTAAAGAATGTGAGGCTAATTCTGCACAAGGAGCTGTAATAATATGACAAATACTTGAATTTCCACACATTGTGACAGAGCAGACTTAATGAAATCCTATTCTCTTCACCCGTCAATAGAGGGCGCTGTTCACCCAGTTAACTGGTGCTGAGGAGGACTTCAACAGCAAAGAGGCTCAGCTGCTGGTCAGCATCTTGAGTGTGCTCTCACGCCAGCTAAAGCCGTCCTCCCAACAGGTAGGAGCGCTCTTTGTGCGCATTTTATCCAGCAAAGTGAAGGATAACTGCTAACACGTCTACATTTAATCAACAGTTTGTTCAGATGATCACATGGACAGTGAAAATCTGCAAGGAGACCAGTTTTGGTGAGCGAGAGTTTACTGAATGTCTGTTTCTGTTTACGGCGCGGTGAAGTGTATCCTAAAGTGTATTTCTTCCTCTATTTAGAGGATGCTGCTTTCTCAAAGGGGCTGCTCTCACTTCTCTTCAACCTGCATGTCCTCTATAAGAGTCCTGTAAGTTTGTTGCTGGAGCTCTGCCAAGACATCCACAGCCAGCTGGGAGATATCGATCAGGTACACAAAAATAATTGCTACCAAGTTGATGACATCAGCTATTACTGGCAATTTATACTGATTTAGTTATCCTCAGTTTGGTCACACTGTTAATTATAATTTAGTCATTTTATGTCTGAGTTTCTGCATTTGATGATAATACATACATTTTTGCCTGATACTATTAGAACAACTTTCAGAATTTTAAAATGAATGAAAATTTGACAAAAATGACTCAGAATTCTTCAGATTCTATTTGGATGATGTACATTTTGTCGTTGGCTATCCTAGGATAACGTTATTTCTTTTACACTGACAAATCAAAGATAAGATGGTTTTACCTTAGCTGACATGTTTCAACTGCAGTCTTTTTCAGAGCGTCATCCAACATGTGCTGACGAACACAAACAAAACGCACACAACAACCGGACAATAAAAACAAAGACATAATCACCATCCCATATATCCGTGGGATAACAGAACCCATACAGCATATAATGAAAAAAACACAACATCAACACAGCAGTAAAACCACATACAAAACTCCGGCAGCTATTAGTCCACCCCAAAGACAAAACAGAACCGGACAAGAAATGCAGCATCATTTATGAAATTCCGTGCAAATCTTGTGAGAAAACATACATTGGAGAAACAGGCAGAACATTCAGCACAAGACGAAAAGAACACCAGACAGAATGCGAAAAGGAAACAACTGGACGACTCACAAGAACACAAAAAGAAAAAGCCGAACAAGAAAACTAAAAATCAGCCATCAGGGATCACTGCAAAAGAAATAATCACATCATGGACTGGGACAGGGGGAGGATTTTAACATCGGAGACCAACAAACATAAACGATGGATCAAGGAGGCCATCGAGATCAGGAAGCAGGCGAGCTGCTCCATGAACCGGGACGAGGAGCTACACCCTCTAATACCTGGGACTCCATCCTCCAGAGACCACAGGACGGCGGGGGGCGTGGCCTATCTGACAGATTCTGACAGATCTGTCAGACCGGTCACATGATAAAAAGGACACGTCAGCACACGTCAGATGACGCTCTGAAGAAGACTGCAGTTGCAGTTGAAACATGTCAGCTAACGTAAAACCATCTTATCTTTGATTTGTTGGTGTAAAAGAAATAACGTTATTCTTCAGATTCTGTAAAATTGAAAGAGGAGTGATTAAATCAGGACACTCTCCTGTGTTTATGTGGGGTCCAATGACACGTATGTTTCCAAAAGGACATAAAATTTGACAAAGATGAATCAAAACATTTCCAAAGTGATTTAAAATCTCCAAAATGATGAAAAACTTTACCAAAGTGTCTCAAAAAAATCTTCAAAATGGTTAAAGAATTGTCCAAAATGACTTAAAATTTGACAAAAACGATTCAGAATTCTCCAGATTCTGTAAAATAGAAACAAATCGTCATAGTTTGTAAGTGTCTGTAGATATCAGCCTTGAACATTTATTTTATTCCTCTACAATGCCAGACTTTTCTTTTACTATCATTATTATTGACACATAGCAAACTTTTTTTTTCAGCAGTCAGCTGTAACTCAGTTTGCAGTACAAACATTTATGTCAAACTCATGAAAATAACCTTCAGTAACAATGCAGCTAACAGTCTTGTGCCATCTCTTCTTCACAATCAGGATGTGGAGGTGGAAAAACAGTCCCATTTCACCATTGTCAACATGAAAACTGCTACAACTGCAACAGTAAGTGTTGGTTTTTCTCACTGGAAGCTTCTGATTTGTGCGGTGTGTTTTCTTAACGTCCTCACCTTCCTCTTCATCGTCATTTTAATCTCTTGTCCCAGCTGCTGGTCCTGTCTCAGGTTGACAGAGTGCTCGATGAAGTGGACTGGCTTATTGCCAGAAAGAAAAGTCAGACAGCCTCTGACAAATTGGGCTCCGGTAAGAGGCCTTTTACTCTGATGCTCAGTTGGATTGATGCCGAGAGTTTGGAGGGGAATGAGGGAAGAGATGCATTTTTCAGTAAGTGGTACTCAGACCACTCTGATGTAATGCTCCTGGTGTGTAGGTGAGGCCACCCAGACTGCAGGCCAGCAGGATGCAGTTGAGAAAGCAGTGACAGTGCAGCTCGGGACTCTCCTGACAGCATTAAATGAGCTGGTCCAGACGGCCCTTCTTCCCGGCACCTGCACCATTACGCTGCTGAGGGAACTGAGCCGCACTTACACCATCCTCACCACCCTGGTCAAATATGTGCGTGTTTGTCCACTTGATGATTTCAGTGAAAATGATGGTTCCAAGTGTGATTTTTTTCTTGTCTTTGTCCTCCTTTAGTACATCCAGGTGTGTACCAGCCAACACGGGGCACTGCCAACTCGTTTTGAGAAGCTGGTGAGTCCAAAATATTATCACTTGATTTACATCTTCCAGTATTTCTAAGGCCAAGCTGATGAACGTCTCCTGTGTCCTTTGTGCAGGTCAAACTATCCGGCACACACCTAACACCGCAGTGCTACTCGTTCATCACATACGCACAGGTACGACTCGGTTCAGTTAAGTGACGTTAAGAGGTGTGTTCTCGTGGATGTGACACACAGCCTCATCTTGAGGAGGGAGTGTCGAGGCTTTAAGAATTTTTTTTCCCTTACTGCTAGAGTGGAGAATTCAGTTGTGGAGATGACAAAAAGAAAAAGAGGAGGAATGAAGTGAACACTGCTGGCTCTGTAAGAACACTTAACTCCCATAACCACAACACATTTACAGTGTCAGTTTCTTTGTTTTATTTAAATGTACGGAAACAACCGAGAACTTTAAACAAACCTGTATAGTCAAAACCTGTGTTTCCATTTGGTAGGCAAAACTCCTGCGTGAGACTAAGGCCATCCCTAACTTGATCTTCAGCATTGAACAGTATGAGAAGTATCTCATCACGCTCACAAAGAAATCAAAGGTGAGATGATTTACAAAATATATATAGAAATACATAACAAACAGAGCTTTTTGAAGAGCGTCTGTACAGCGTTGTCAGTTAAACACAGATACAGTGTTTGACATCTGTGTCTGTTTGTCCAGGTAAACCTGATGCAGTACATGAAGCTGAGCACCTCCAGAGATTTCCGCATCAATGCTGCTACTCTGGACGCAGCGCTGCAGGAGCAGGATGCCAGTCAGGAGGTCAGTGTCAGCTCAGCTCTCACAAATACCACTTTACCAAACACAACTGCCTCTTTTCTTACAGTTTAACGCATCACATTTAAAAAAAGCTGCTCCGTGTCCAGACTGTTGAAATGTTTCCCCCTGGTGGTGCTTGTAGTTGAAACAAGGAACCTAAACGTAGTTTTAGAAAACTTCATCATGCTCACTTGCTGTTTCTCCTTTGACCACTCTGGGTGAATTCTTAGTGTCTGCTCCTCCATTTTTCTCAGACCACAGAGTCGCAGGACACAGAAGAGACACAAGAACCCAAACAGAAGAAGAGAAAACAGTGAGCTGACATTAGGCTCCTCCGTTTGCTGCTTTCCTCACGTTTTCACTCGACCAACCGATGAACAGCGTCCTTGAAGCTGTGTGTTTAAATGTCCGTTTGGGATAACGGCAGCCCACAAAGTGCCGTCTTACTTATAGAGAGAGCCTTTGGTGATGTCAATGATTTGGTAGATGTCCAAGGCTTCACCTGTGGAGAGTTTGCATACGTAGTCTAATGATCTTGTTGTGTTCCTATACTTCACTTTATTCAAAAGAAATATGTATTTTGTACAAATATGAAATGTACTTTTTGACTGACATTAAATCTGTCATTTGTATTTTACATTATTTCAAGATTTGTCAAGAAGTAATGATTAGAAATGATAAAAGCTGCTCTGTTGTTAAGAGTTAAGTTGTTAAGTGTTGCTTAGTTTTAAAATAAATATCTTTATTTCTTACTCTGCTTATATACAGTGTGCATACATGGTGTTCTTTTCCTGACAGACATCAGGTGTGAAGATTTTCATAGTTTATTTATGCAACTGCAATTAATTTCCTTAAAATAGAAATAACTACACTGTATGTTATTTCATTACTACTACATTTCACACATGTGACAGTGCAAACAATGTAAAATGTTCACCTGGATTTGGTATAGTTTTATTTTATACTGACATAGCTGAATAACGGATATTTACAGACCTCACACCTGTAGGACTTTTCTGTGCATTTTTTGGCTATCAAACATTTTTGCAACGCATATACTGTAAGGTGTGTGCAGGACTCACCAGGTGCTAGGCCGTATCTTCGTTCCAGACCTGTGGGGTTGGATGGAGTCACACAGTCCATGTTGACTTCCTTCCTCAGACACTGGTCGATGTCAACTGCACTGAAGAAAGCTACCGACTGGGGCAGGTCCTGCATGCCTAACGCGTGAGCGAACACGCTCCTGCAGAAAAAAGCAGCACGATCAGAAGCGCTGCCGATTTATTTAGTGGACGTTTTGACAGAGAATGCATACTGAGCTGACCTCGTGAGCAGGTTTGTGATTTGAAGTGCCAACGATGCTCTGTAACGGTCGTCGCTGCGTACGAGATACCGCACCTCGTCGTGGATGCTGATGCAGAAACGGCCATCGATGTTATGCTCCTCAAAGAGCCACTTCATGGCCACCAACATCAGATGCAGGTAGTCCACTGCAGAGCTCTGGACCACCCAGTTCACTCTGCTGGTGATAAACTAACAGAAGGAATACAGCAACATCTTAATTACAGATTTTTTTTTCTGTGCATGTGTATGTAAAATGTGTAAAATCCAGGGTCATAGATGACATTAATTTTTGAGTTTCTTTAATATGGGTGGGGGCATGTCGATTTTTGTGCCATTTTCTTTGCGGCAATTTGTGAAGCAATGTTTGAAGTGCCCTAACCTGATAAATATTGTAGCTAGAGTCCTTAAATTTAAGCTTATTGATATGTACATGTGGTCTTCAATGGTACAACCCTGTTTTGATAGAATACAAACTAGTTATATGATGAAATTTGGTGGGAAAAAAAAAGTATATCCATGAATGTCCCTTCAGAGCCGGGGTGTCAAACATGCGGCCCGTGGGCCAAAACCGGTCCTCCAGAGGGTCCAATCTGGCCCTCAAAGTGTAAAAATTACAAAGACATTAACTGTAAATTTGTAAAACTATAAATTTAAAATAATTTCTAGACCATGACAACTTGTTTTGATCATCAATTAAAATGCTATATTGTTCACTGTTCTTTTGTCATTTTGTGTCTCATTTTTGTAATATTTTGTCTTACTTTTGTTATTTTGTTGTCTTTTTTCTGCCTGACTTTTGTCTCATTTGAGAAATTTTTCATCTCGTTTGTGTCATTTGTGTAATATTTTGTCTCTTTTTTGTTTTGTGTCGTGTCTCATTTTTTGTCATTTTGTTTCTTGCTTTTGTCATTTTCTGTCTCGTAATATTTTGTCTTGTTTTCGTCTTTGATTTTTGTAGTTTTGATCATAATGTTGTTAAAATTGAACTTTCAATTTCAGGTTGTTCATGATGTTTTGTGAACAGTTTCAGCATGTACTTTTTTGCCCTAAAACAAAGGAACAATTTGCAGTTCATGTTATTTGTAGGTTTTTATGCTGTAATTTAACTGCTTCGGCCCACTTAAGATCAAATTGGACTTTATGTGAGCCCTGAACTAAGAGGAGTTTGACACCCCTGCTTTAGAGACAAAGAGGTTATTCTGTTGTTCAGAGCATCCATTACCAGTAACAAACGTATATAGAATTAATTACTTAGGAAAAAATGCAATTTCTATGCTAACCATTTCTTATAAACACTGGATCAAAGTGGACAGTAAAATATTTAAATGTAATAAACGTCTTTTATAAAGATTCTCCAACAACATGCTGCTAATTCAGACTGCTCTTCTTAGTTTAATACCATCATCTTGATTTGAATGCTAGCAGCTCTAATGTCCCATTAACTAACACTTTCTCACCTCATCTTTAACCGCCTTGGGCTCCAGCGCTCTGCTAATCCTGCAGCCGAGAACAGGAGTTGCCGGCTTTGCTGAATGAGCTATACTCTCCAGCTTGTTGAACATGTCCGACTCAGTACCTCCAGCCCAGAGACGTTTGCCGACAATATCCCACCTCTTCCGGCGAGAGCTGAGGGGATACAAGAAATGAAGAACCACAGAACATTTAATGGAACATGCTGTGACACTGAAATTGTTCTGTGAAATAGTTGTGGATGTTTGTGTTTTGTTTTACTTGCTAACTTACCACTGAGAGGCCAGTTTACTGATCCGCCGCAATTCCTGCAGGGAGATGCCTCCATTTTCCTCCCTCTCCACATCTATGCCCAGTTCACTGACCAGCCACTCCCCCTCCTCTGACAGAAGATATCTGAGAAAAAAATGAACACAGACATGTTAGAGCTGGGTCAATATATAACTGCAGGACTTTTTGTAGCATAGTTGACATTTTTTGCTGTTTTCAGGTCTAAAATCAACATGTCCGCATATAACCACACACCACATGGCATTTTTACAGAAAGATTCTTCTAAATATTATTTATATAATTGAGTAAAATTGAAATTGAAACTTACTGATAAAAATATTGTAGTAAAGCTGTTGACATGCCATAAATCCACACTTGACTCACACACTACTTTATATTAAATAAGTCAGAAAGCCTTGGAGTTTTTCCAGTCTTTTCTTCAGGAGGAAATGACATCATGTGGGGCAGGTCATGTGATCTGGAATTAACACACTTCCTGGAGAGGTGTTTTTGTAATGATACCCAGTCATTTTTATTAATAAGTGATTATTTCCATAATAAATAATTATGGCATTTATAAAGACATGATCATAATGAACATAAAAATATTAGTTATGCAAGATATATCCCATGGACTTCAAAAGTCCCTCAATTATACAGGGTGTTCCAAATAATGACATCATTTCATCACCTAATAATTTGTTCAAAACTTGTTTGCTCTTTTTGCTCAAAAAGCGTAATCATTTTTATTTTTCTCCTCTCAGGAATAGACATGCCATTTACTGCAACAGAAAAGGTGTTCTGTGTATTGAAGTACGCCCAAACTCAGTCAAATGTGAAAGTGCAACGTGAATTTGTTCGAAAATTTCATAAACAAGCGCCAACAGGAAAGCAGATTTGGACATGGCTTAAGTAGTTTGAAGAGGAAGGCTGTTTGTGTCATAAAAAAGCATCTGGACGGCCACATTGAACATTTGTAATAGCTCTGGAATATTAGAAAATTACCATCCCCCAGAATTTTTCATTTGAAATTTGTAGAATAAAAAATTTTATGTCCAAAATAAATCCTATTAAGTATCATTTCTCCTGACCATGTAGTCACTCCGATATGGACATGTGAAATGATGTCCATGTTTTTGGGACGCCCTGTATATTGATCCAGCTCATTGTATTGATGCTGTACATAAAAAATAAAATCTCAACTTAAGCTGAACTAGTGAACTTGTTGAACTTACCTGCGTATACCCTTTGTTAAGGCGTACATCTGCCTGGCCTTACTGCTGGCTTCCTTCTGATCGAGGCGGTGGTTGAACTGCATTAGCAACCTCTCAGCAAACGGCTGTCCTGCTCCGTAAATGCGTCCATAGTTGAACACCTTTGCGTGCTCTCGGCTGATGCCCACAGCATCAGCAGTGCGGCTGTGCAGGTCAGTGCCCTGACTCTTCTTTCCCTGAAGGGTCATCCAGCCAAATGCCGTACAACCTGAACCACAGAGACAATCATTGAGCACGATTACAGACAACAACAGACTTCTATAACCTTAACAATAGTGTTTTATAATAAAGAAAGAGATTTCACCGTGCATGCCAGCGAAGTGAGCCTCTCCGAGCATTGCAGCGATCCATAACTCTTGCGAGTCTACGTCTGCTCCAACCAGGTGATATCCTGGGGGTACCTGCACCATGGCTTTCAGCTCACTGCCTACCCGATCCCGCTGTGGACACAAAACACAGCAGAAAAAAATTCCTCTGTTGTCTCATAAGCACAAATTAGCCCAAACTGGCAGCTAACTCACTAATTAAATCCTCTAGATGTGCAGTTTTCTTTGTCGGCTGTGCCTCTTACCCGTGCATTACTGGCAGTCAGCCATGTTGGCTCCACAGCCCTTCTTGTCACCGTTCCAGCCGTGATGACCTGAGGTAAAATGGCACCGTACTGACCCTCCTCATCAAACTCTTTGTGTCTTTGGAAGACAGAAAGTTTAGTACAAACAGCAATGGCTTTACCGATGAATAAATGACGGGATTGCTATTAATATGCCAAACAAACCTGCTGACAGCGTGAGGAAGCTCCCCCTTTTTGAGAAACAACACCATCTGAGAGCTTCAAGAAAAAGAAAACCATGTCTTCATTCTCCAGATCACTCAAAATGACAAATAACTTCATGACAGAAACTGATGAGTACCTTATACGTTTATGGGCGTTCCTCCAGAAGGACATCATTTTGTTGATCTCCAGAGCTCGTGTTGCGTTGGTTCCACCCCTTCCTGCTCTAAGAGTGCCATCCTCCATCTTGGCCAGGAAGTCTTTTGAAAATGGACTGCCGACATTGTTGTGGTTGCCGTCCTTGAAGCACAAATAATCAGTCAGACGGTGAAAGAAGCTCAGTGGAATGACATTATGTCGAAGCTAGTTATTCAAAACACTTCAGGTAAATAAGGTAACATCTGATCACCTTATGAGGTAATTTGAAAAACCAGCAACCTGGAATATCTACATCATTGTAGGGGCCGTTTCCATGGTGATAATCGCAGTGACTCTTGGCTTGGACATGATGTGGATCTTGGGACTGTAGGTAATACAGTATGTCATAAACTATTTACAGTGAAGCCAAAAAACACATTGAAAACTGTGTGTGTCTAACAAGAGAGTTCAGTTCTTTGGCAGAAAAAAACACTTCACTCACCTTTTTCTTCTGCTCCCCATTTTTTACCATTCTGATGCTATTTTCCTCGGTCAAACTTTCCAGGGAACTTAATTCTTCCACCTAGAAGTGACATTGAGAAATATATCTCTATCATGTAGCGGATTCCATCCTTCCAGACCCGTGGACCTGATCAGTTATTCAGAAAAATACTGACAGAAAAGAAAAAAAAACTGGCACAGTTACCAAGATTCAAAACTCACCTTAAACAGTGGCTGAAAGTGAACCAGTCTTATGACAACTGACCTTTAACTTCTTTGTGTATTTTTTTTAATGTCCTTTAATTGGGACCTATTGTCCTGTGTTTCGCTGTTATGTTTTTTTTTAACCTGCCTAGGGACTGCGGATGTAAATTAGCATTGTTGCTATAATCCGGCATATTTACATCTATTGCTGTCCAAATAGACGTTCATTAATGTGCACTGTCCTTATCAAATAAATAAATAAATTAATAAATAAATAAAGTATGCACCTTTGCCCACACTGTGCTGTCTGTCCACATGAGGTCATCTGAAGGGCCGGAGTCCAGATATTCAGGCTTCTCTTTGCTGTTCTGCTCACAATACTCTCTGTAAACACGTTCGATAGCTCTGTGGAACACAACCAGGCTTGAAAACACAAACCCTGAAATAAATATGGGGTTAAAAACCGCACAGAATTCTCCAGGTAAGCTCAGTTCTTGACCAGAGATCACCACGCCATGTTCATATTTAAAAGCAGCGTGTCAAGTACCTGTGTGGGCACACAGGCCCGGTGTTTTCCTCCTGAGAATTTAGGTTATCCCTGCGTCCAGGTACCAGATAGCCCCAGCCATGTTTCTCTGTGTAATGCAGGGGGAAGCCATCCCACGTCAGACCCATGAGCTTAGGTGTCAGTCTCATCTGTAGACTGATCAGACTGGCTCCAGGAGACCAGCTGTCCTCCGCAGACATCTTCTCACACAGCTTACGATACCAACTAAAGGAAAAAATAAAAATGGAGAGGGACTGATTTACACTGTCAGCAGCAAATGGAAGGGATTACTGAAATATAATAAATACCAGAGTGCTCTTACCCCGGATGTCCAGGTAGATGTTGCCTTCTCTTAGGAAGTCGGTTCACTGTTTCCTTCAGTTTCTCAACAGCCAACCTGCTGGGACAAGGGCCGGCCATCTCCTCTTCAGAAGGTGGACCTGGGTCTATGATATCATCCATTACTTTACTGACATCCTTCATGCAGTGTTGTTATAATAAACAAATTGAAGAAGAAACACCTTAAGAAATACAAGATCAGTTATAAAAATATGTTTCAGGGCTGAACTTATACCGTCTTCCCAGTCTGGCAAAGGAGTAGCGGCTTGTGTTTCAGCTGCTTTTTTGGAGTTTTTCTTTTTGCTGGCTGCTACTTTCTTCTGTTTGAATTCCTGCACATCCCACTCAAGATCCCAAAGCCAGGGGTCTTCTGTGTATCTTAAAAAAATACATATCATACGCAATGGGGATGTTTTTACACAAAGCACCTTACTGCTCAGTGACATATGATGCATAATTTCATCCTTCTTTTAATCGTGTCACATTATTATAGTCTGTATATGTATGTAGTTAAAAACATGAGGATAAATCAGTGCTCTTCTCACCTGTCATCCTGCAATAGCTGGCAGGCATCATCCGCTAGAATCATCAGAGACTTCTTCATCTCTCTCTGGAGCTCTTCGTAAACGTCCTGAGAATCTTCCAGGTATCTCCCCCAGTTTTGATTGACAGGAAGGTAGCTCACACCCATCTCAAGCATCCCTGCAAACGTCACTGGATGAGGGCACCTTATTAAACACGGAGGAGATAATATGTGAACAGTGCAAATGCCACAGAACATCAGCATACAAGCAGTCAGAGATACTGAAAATGTCTGTGGTTTGGGGGTTACCAACCTCTCCATGAAGAGGGGCAGCTGCTCTGTGAACACCTGATGCGTGGCCTGAACATCCAGGGCGCAATACTGCATTAACTCCTGTAGGTGGCAGCAGAAGCAACGTTATTTTTGATTACTGCAAGTCACAACTAACATAAGTCATCCAGAAGATTTTAAATTTACGTCGACAGTCACCGACAATCTGACACACGCTTTGTGAAGAACCTCTGACCTGAAAGCTGTTCCTGACATCCATCATGGTTCCCTTCACAAAGGTCTCTCTGGCTTCCTTCTCCAGTGGCGGCCCTCCCACATACAGAGCGTGGACATCAGCCAGATTGTTGATGCTGCTAATATTGACCCAGTCCCAGGAGCCGATCTACGCACAAAACATCATGTCACGCTGAGTTTAGCTGATGCTGAAAGCCTATTCAATATCCAATAAAAAGATCCTGACATTTTCTACTAACTCACACCTAAACATGATACATAATTATATATTTGCTTAGAATGCATATTGTGGGTTAAAAACAGGCACACAAACCATTGGGCCCTCCTTTTTACGTCCAGCTTTCTTCATGTGTTCCTTGACCTCCTGAAGACCTCTTTTTTTACCCATCTTACTAGCCATCCACAGTGTGCGCTGGAACCCCGTCAGGCCTGAGATGGCCATGTGAAGGCTCATGGTGTCCATGAAGCGAGCCTTTGTACCCTTAGAGGACAGAGAAAACTTTTTTTAACGTACTGAACATGACCTTCATTCACAAGCAGGGACAGAATCTGCTACTGGGAATATGCAAAACAATGCTTAGAGACTCCACCCTGTAAATCCTAACCTTTAGTAGGTACTGCTCCTTAATATGAGATCGGTCAAAACTGACATTATGGCCCACGATGAGCCTCTCCTTCCACTGACCCCTGGGTGGGCGGGCAGAGTTGAAGGGTGTCTCCAGTGGGATGAGGTCAGCAAGAGTCAGCTGGTCTGACCAGGAGTATCGCTCTTCAATCAGACGCTTACTGCACCATGAGTACCTAGCAAGTGAGAGCATTAAGATCTAGTGCAGGGGTGTCAAACACGTGGCCCGCAGGCCAAAACCGGCCCTCCAGAGGGTCCAATCCGGCCTGCGGGACGACTTTGTAAAGTGTAAAAATTACAGAGAAGACATTAACTGCAGATTGTAAATTTGTAAAACTATGAATTTAAAATAATTTATAGACCATGACAAGTTGTTCTGATCATAAAGTAAAATACTAGATTGTTCTTTTGTCTTTTTGTGTCCCATTTTTGCAACATTTTGTCTTGTTTTTGGTGTTTTTTGTCTTTTTTTGTCTTACTTTTGTTGTTTCTCATGTTTCTGTTATTTTGTTTCTTCCTTTTGTCTGTGTTTCCTCACACTGTGTTTACCATCTTATTTTTGTCATGTTGTGTTTAGTATATTCATTGTTTTTGTGTATTGTTTTTGGCGGTTTCTGTTTCTTTTATGTCTCACTTGTCATTTTGTTTCTCGCTCTTGTCATTTTTTGTCTAATTTTTGTCGTTTGTCCGTTTTTTTGTCGCTTTGGAACTTTTTTGTCAAATTTTTTGTCCCTTTTTTTGTTTTGCTTCCTGTTATTTGTCTCATTTTTTGTCATTTTACTTTTTGTTTTGTTATTCATTTTTCTAGTATTTTGTCTTGTCTTTTGTTGTCTGACTTTTGTCGTTCTGATTATAAAGTAAAACACTATATCGTTCAGATCCAGAGACCTGAGACAAAATGTTTTGTGCCTTTGTAGAACCACTGTGATCTGTAAGTTGCAATGTGTAAATGATAAACTGAGGCATAGTGTTATTGAGATTTAACCTATTTTTCTGAAGAAATTTCAGGTTGTTCATTATGCTTTGTAAAAAGATAATTCCTTAAATGTGAAAATTTACATTTTTGCACTAAAACAAAGGAAAAATGTGGAGATGTTGTTATTATTCGGTTATTAAGCTGATTTTACTGCTCTGGCTCCACTTGAGATCAAATTGGGTTGAATGTGGCCCTTGAACTAAAATGAGTTTGACACCCCCGATCTAGTGTGCTTTTAACAGTTTTTTGGTAGTATTAATGGGCAGACACAGACCAATGCTCTATCAAGTGCAACAACTAACACAACACCACAATAAAGCTAAAAATTGTTGAATACAAGCATTTGCATTTCTTTCCTTTACATGATTTTTCACAGTTTTGGTTCAGTCCTCACCAGTTTGTGGGAGACACAGCAACAGCCAGAGTGGGACACTGTCCCTCCGCCATGCACACCTCCACATCAAATACCAGCGCAGATTCATCTGGGAAATCAACTTTCTGACTCTTCCCATTGGGCCCATAGCGTGTCCAGCCAACCTCGTAGCTCCATTCCTGAGGCATGGCTGGTAAATCGGCTCGGTGCAGCTTGGTGGCAGCTTCAAGGTAGGGAAGGCTCTGCTTCTCAGCCAAGATACGAAAGTGCTCGTCAATGTTTTTGCCATACATGCGGGGAAGTTTAAGCTCGACATCGGGCAACAGTGAAGTATCCTTTCCCCAGAGCTGATGCTTTTGCAAGTGCTTTATGCTATGCTCCACAGCTTCCTCTCTGTACTCCGGCTCCAGTCCTCGAAAGATCTGCTCGTGGAGATTTTTCGACAGCATCTGAATGTTAAGGGGGTTCAGGCGGGTCTCTGGAGTGGCGTTGCCCTGAAGGGAGTGAGGCTCGGTGGAGTATAAGGAGCGTAGTCTTGTCCATTGTAGAGCGTTAAGTGTCCTCTTCAGAGGACAGCGTAACACATGCATCATCACCTCATGAGGACTTCTCACAGGAGCTGTAAGACATGAATACAACAACAAAGTGACATGACACAACTTAATAAGGCTAAGTTTAGGCCTCTCTTGAGTCAATCTGTTGTCCCCACAGCCATCAGGTAACACTTTGGTCAAGGTCAGGACTGTTGGCTGCCACGCCCCAGTGACAACTGTACAATGATCCTGGTTTCTGGATCCAAGCACCCCTTGTTCACATACTCTCTTCTTCTACTGTTTTTATAGTTTATGTTCTGTTGGCATTATTTGCACCTTGGAGCCTTTCTTTATACATTATTAAACACTACATTCTCTTTGCACCTTACCGTTTTCTTACCTGTAACACGTGTGATATGTATGAGCTACTAGATACCTGAATTTACCCATAAAGATGAAAAAAAATCTGTCTGGCTGTCTATCTATGCATGTAAGGCACAAACTGGGACTATATACTGCTATATCTAGATAGATTCCAGACACAGATAAATAATGTTTGATCACATCTTGTTGCTAATGTGATGCAATGAAATCAAGTGTCTTGAATTTTATTTGTTCATGTGGGTTCACTAACTCACATGGAAGTAGTTTGGTGAGCCTCTAAAATTGTCTGCTTGGTCTTCAGTCCCTCAGACTTCATCACTTCTCCCTACCAGCTCCAGAACATTTTGATAATTTCACTCTGATAATTTATGATGTGCAACTTTAGCATTAATGCTCGACATAACCGATAAGACACGTCCACTGTAAGTCAACTAGCATAACCGACTGCATTATAGTTTAGCTAGTTAACTACCCAAGTGGAAAAGTATTTTCCTCACTTTGTCACTTACTGTAGTTGCTGCAGCACCAACCTCCTAACGCATGTTTACCAACATTTTGCTAACCATGCTAACTTGTGAGCAACTAAACACATAGCAACCTTTTAGCTCTGCGCTGTTAACTGCGTTGACTAGACTGGCTGTAAAAGCAAAATAAACCACCTCAGTCTGTATCGGTTGCTCGTTAACTATAATATTAAAGTAACCCAACAAAATATGTTTAAAACCACTCCAGAGCAAATGATAGTTTACCTTCGCATGGGGTTGTAAGACCGGAGCAAGACGAAGCGTTAGCGCCCCCGTCTGGTACGGATGACCGCACCGCTTTTAAGAATAGGGACTAATGATTGGATGAACACCGTGGTGAACCGGGGTGTGTTTTGTAGCAACGAAACTGGAACGATACACAATTGTTTGCCTAAATACAAAAAAGACACTTTGGAATAAAAATCTGGATTTTACTTAAAAAAAAATGAATTACGATCCCTCAAAATTCATCGTCGGCCGCGTGGCCTAATGGATAAGGCGTCTGACTTCGGATCAGAAGATTGCAGGTTCGAGTCCTGCCGCGGTCGAACGTTTTGTCAGTCTTCCTTCCAATCATTTGCTGCATTGTCTCTCCAAGCAAAATTTAACTCGAATACCTCCGCCACAAGAAAATCGCTTTGCTGTGGTTTTGAATGCATCTGTATCTTCAAATATATATGTTTTTTCACCCAGCCTCCTCATGTGGATGTAAAGGAGGAGGCACAGTGTCGCTGTCGGTCTTATTTCACTGCAACACCTGCCTCATTCCAGCCTTATGATGAAGCCACGCTTCCCCTAAATGGTAGCTTTGCCAAAGGATGTTTTTTTGTGTGTGTATTCCTCGAAATGTCTCTTGTTCTAGGATAACGTGGAATTTTTAATGCTGCTGTGTTTTGTTGTGTTGCTTCTCATCAGACGATGGCGGATGACACTGAGGATGTTGAGCTGGACTTTGCAGCTGACGAGCAGGAGAGGGCGCGGAGAAGCGCAGTCATAAGGTGCACTGCAAGACATATTATCACATAATCTCAGTGTTTTTGCTCTAATTCATGTAAAATCAGCATGGATTGCTTCCAGCTTTGTGCAGTTATTTGCATCTAAATCAACTTCATAGGACAAGTATATGCAAGGGTTTGCACATTGAGTGTTTTCTAATGTAGAACCTTTATATGTCACATTTATTGGAGCTGAGTGGCATAATCAAGTTACAGGATTTTCTGTGGCTATGCAGTCACCCCCTGTCTAATATTGTTCTTTAATCACTTTCAAATAGCTGTGAAAGGAAACCAGGTGTCCTTAAGCTTTTGGGTGCTCTCTTAATGACAGAATTTGCTTCAGCTTTGATACAGATTGAAATCTCCAATAGCAGATGTTCAAGTGTAACAGATTGTCATACATGACATTGTATTTCACTAAAATCCTCCATTAGCTGTGGTTTATGTTCATGTATTCTCGTGCCTGTCTCTTTAAGAGCCTGCGTGTGTGTCCCCGCGGCAATGTGTACCGAGCATGCGTACTCTGGCCAGAGCTGTAATCTGCATGGCCAGAGGTGAGTCACAGTTTGAGCACGCTCCTCTGACAGAAGTTTTTATAAGTTATTATTTGTGTCTTAACTGTAGTATTAAGCGCTGTAGGTGATTTTGTCTAGTGTGAAGATAATTTTAAGTCATTTTCGTGAAGTTCTGTTGCTGAAATATGTGTTTTTATTGCAAGGGTGGGTGTAAAGCTAACTGCTAGGCTAGCGCTAGCAGTTAGCCTCCCTTGCCAGTCTGAATGTGTGCATGTGTTGTTTTTTTTTTTTTGTCAGAGAGAGAGAGGAGAGTTGCCGCTGAAAGCACACCAGCTCATGTGTGATTGATTTCGTTGAAACAGGTACGAGAATAGCTGTTATGTCACTTGTTTTGTTCTGTAATTAGTTTTCTGTATGCTTTTTGTTTATTCTGTCCCTAAAATATTACATTTATCTGAAGGTATTTTCCTAAGGATTATATTTGCATTAATATTCATTTGTTTTGATTTATTCTGATCGATATGTTTTATAATTGCTTCTTTTGTAAGACATTGGTTGTGTTTTTTTTTATATTTTTGTACAAGTATATTTTATATGAGAGCTGTAATCTGCATGGCCAGAGGGAGAGAGAGGAGAGTTGCCGCTGAAAGCACACCAGCTCATGTGTGATTGATTTCGTTGAAACAGACATTAAAAATTATTCAGACTCAGACCTGGCCCTGAACTTCATTTTCTGTGACACAACGCAGAGAAGGAAAACCAAACCGGTCACACAAGCAGAATAGCAGATATGATAAAATTAGATGAGCTGTATTAAAAGAGAAGAAATAAGGTTAATATTTCGTAAATGTAATGATTTTTTCAAAATTTTATTTTATTATTTATTTATTTATTTATTGGTCTGCATTTGTTCTCATTGTTTAACTCCACAAAAGAGGTGTCAACATTGTATGAGATTGATGCATATTTTAGTCTTGCAGCCAAATATTTTAATATTTAGTGCGTGTGTGACCATCACCGGCCCTCCCTGAGAGCTAAGCAGATATTCTTTATTAGAATTCCCTATTATGAGCCAGGGAGGGCAGTGCTACACCTCAGTGATGTGTGGGGGAAACAAAGACTGGACAGGACGAACAGGATGAACAGGATGAACAGGGATAGAAAATAACAGGCAGTGCTATTGCAATTAAAGATTGAAAGGTGGTGTGTTATTCCCAACTACTAACTGCCCATCAATAAAACAGAAAGAAAAAAAATAAATTAAAAAAAGAAAACCAACACAAAAGAAAAAGAGATTCAATAAATAAATAAACAAACAGTACTGAGCACCATAATTGTGGATGTCTTGACAGTATAGAATAGGATGGAATAGAATAGGCCAGAAGAGGATACCAGTGAAGGAGAGAATGAGTTTAGGGTAGAAACTCTGGAGAGATTCTCAGCATCATTCGCTGACAATGGGACTCAGCAGTAGCTGGCGAGACCTGGTCAAACATGCAAGTGGAAGGACCCCGAAGCCCAGAACAGCAATCATGGCAAGGCAGGGCCAAGCCAACAGGGCGCCCCTCCCCCTGGGCCGTAGGAGCCACAGGGCGGCGCCCCCAGAGAGCCACCGGGGCCACCGTGAACGACGTGGACTTGGAGAACAAGAGGGAGCAGCTACCGACACCCCCAGCGTGCCAAGACTGACCCAGGCGGCCCGGGGCATGAGGACCCACCCGCCACCCAAACCCCAACCCCGCCCACCCCAGCCCCCACCCCACCATCCCGCCCGCCCACCCCCACCCCCGAGGGGGCCAATGGCCCCACACAGCCAGGAAGCCAGAGACAGGGGCCGAGCGGCCCACCGAAGGGGCGGCAACAAGCCCAGCACAAAGCAGGCCGCCACCGGGAGCCGGCCAGAGGAAATCGGAGCCGGGACCCGATGCGAGTCCAGAGGGTAAAAATGGACAGTGTGGTGGGGCCCGGCGACGCCGACAGGGAGGCACCCCGCATACCCCCGCACCAGGCCCCAGGTGAGCGCAGTACAACCAGGGCCCCCACACCCCGCAATGCGCCCTGACAAATCCACCAGGACAGAGCCACCACACGCCACCAGCCCGCAGTACAGCTACAGCGCACACCAGGACGGCCAATCCAGCCCCCGCAGCCCACCAAGAGCCACCGCACCAGCCTGGACCCGTCGGGCACGCAGGAGAACCCCCACAGGTCCCGGGGACCCTCCAGCCCCCCCCCCCCCAAACGTTCATCCAAGTCAACTAAAACTACTTCAGGAATCATTTCTGGAAGGTGTATGAGTGGACAGCTCAGTTCCTGGATTTGAATGTTGGATTTAAAGAGGGCGGCACAGAAACCAAACAATATTACTAAGAGTTTTTGCACATGAAGAACAGGCTATAGTTTCTAAAGGGTGTTAGGAGCTGCTGAAAACATTTAGTGAAGGTCATAAAGGTGAAAAGTTATTAATGTTGAAATAAAGTTTGGGGTACCACAGTGTTTATTGGCCTTTTTTGGGCTAGTTAGTGCTGTTAGTAATCTCAACTTTAGGTGCATTATTAACATTTCTTTGTCAAAGAACGGTATCATTAAATTGAATTCACATCAATAGAATGTTTTGCAGGATTTTAACTGCAGTTCTATGGCAGCTTAGTTCTGTAAAATGTTAGTCTGTTTGAATATAGTAAAAATTGTTGACTTTTTCTGCTCAAAGCTTGCTGTGCAACAAAGCTGACCCTGCCTGCTCCAGTTTTTCCTTTATTTCATTGACATTTTAGGCTTCTCATTCATTCCTTCTTCTGATTCCAGACACCCTCTGGCCTCCTTTTTCCACCTCTTCTTCCGAGTGGTGGCCATCGTTGTGTATCTGCTGTGTGACTGGATCAGCAAGAGCTTTGCATCATGTTTTGTCCTCATCATCGCTCTGCTCTCTTTCGACTTCTGGTCTGTGAAGGTGAGGCGGCAAATAGGTCTCCTGTTCTGTTCACTATGTAAGGTTTGATTGCTCATGGTTGTGTTGTTGTTTCAGAATGTGACCGGCCGGCTGTTGGTGGGGCTTCGCTGGTGGAATCAGATCGACGAGGATGGGAGGAGCCTTTGGGTGTTTGAGGCCAAAAAAGTGAGATGCTACTCAGTGGTTTTTAGTTTGTGTGAGCAATTTTGGTGTATTAAACATTGGCGTTTTGTTATATATACACTATTGTTCAAAAGCTTGGGGTCACTTACAAATAACCTTGTTTTTGAAAGAAAGCTTTTTTTTTTCAATGAAGATGACATTAAATTAATGAGAAATACAGTCTAGACATTGTTAGATACATAGATAGATAGATTAAACCTTTATTGATCCCACAGCGGGGAAATTTACAATGTGGTAAATGACTATTCTAGCTGGAAATGACTGATTTTTAATGGAATATCTCCATAGGGGTACAGAGGAACATTTCCAGCAACCATCACTCCTGTGTTCTAATGCTACATTGTGTTAGCTAATGGTGTTGAAAGGCTAATTGATGATTACAAGACACTTGTACAGCTCTGCTAGTACATGAATTAAAGTGTGAGTTGTCTGGGTGACCCCAAACTTTGAACGGCAGTGTATGTATGTGTGTGTTTGTGTAGGCGTCCCGGGGCAGTAACACTGGAACAGAGGCAGAAGCAAGAATATTCTGGCTTGGCCTGATCATCTGTCCTCTCATTTGGACCTTCTTCTTCTTCACCTCCCTCTTCTCCCTGAAGATTAAATGGCTGGTAAGAGATACATGTCGCTTGAGTGCATATTCAGCAGAGCTACATCACATAATGTCGGTGTTAAATGCATTTGTCCGTCTCCCTCAGTCACTGGTGGTGGCCAGTATTTCCCTCCAAGCTGCTAACCTCTACGGCTACCTACGCTGTAAGGCGGGAGGGCAGAACGGCCAACCTCCAGACAAATGCTCTTTCTCAGGACAGCACCTCCTCCAGCGCGTGAGTGACTGATTGCATCATTTAGCTGTTGTGCAGCTAACATGCCACTGTTAATTAACATTCTAATGATAAATCCTCCTCTTGCAGCCAGACATCATCTTTGGGATACTGTGAAGGTTACCTCTTGCACCTGTGCTGCACTTTGTGTGTAAGAAAAAGATTCAGAGCTGTCTCATCCCCAGAATTTCCTGGAACTGCACCTTTACTTGAGTGGCTTTGTGTCTTGTGCATGCCTTTGTTTCATGCTGTGGACTGTTTATTTCACACACTGCCCGTGGATTGGTCTGGCTGTTATGTAAATAAAAGAGAAGTGCATTTTACACTTATTGCTGTTGGTTAACCTCCACATAACTGCAATTAATGAAATAAGTAAAAATCAAATAGATATTCAACAGCCATCTCAACTGTGATTGAAAATGTTCTGTAATTGTAAAACAGGAAATGCTATTTGGTGATAATGAATGCAACCTGGAGGTTTTTGAACTTCAGGGCACCATATAATGTATGTATGCAAATAAATGGACAAATGAGTGTGAAAACTAATAAATAGGCATAACTAGGGATGTCTGATATTGGCTTTTTGGCAAATAAACGATATGCCAATATTGTCCAACTCTCAATTTCCGATTCCGATATCAACTGATACTGATACCGATAAATGTGGGCTATTTAACTAATTTTAGGTAACATCACATATCTCCTGTCATGGAATTAACACATCATGCCTGATTTTATTGTGATGCTCCATTGGATGCATTCTCAAATGCAACAAGGCTTTCAAATGTAAACATTGTCTCCGAAAAATAAGAAAATTACTTCAACTTAAGTTGTGGAAAAAATGCCATATATACATTTTTTAATTGTCTCAAACAACAGTTCATACTCTCCGTCCCTCCCTCCATCTCTCTATGAGTCCGGTAAATGCCAGAAATCCAGGCATTTATGAGTTTTCATGATAGGTATAAAAAAACAAACAAAAAAAAAACAACCTGATAACCACTGTTCCCTCTAAGCTGCGCGCGTGCGCAATTGCGCACTGCTGACACGGTCTCCGCGCACAGAAAAAAAAATCCAACCGAAATTGTAAATAAAATAAACATGTAACAATTCATTCTGTGCTATTTTTCAGTGTGAGTCAGTGAGTGACCGGTGACTGGCTGCTGCAGCCAATGATGCGATTCACATACGTATTTACCATAGACTGTATATAATGGTATTTACGCAGCTAATCAACGTCAGGCGTCCTTATGTGCAGCCATCGTTGTTCTCATAGATATGAATGAGTAGATAGGACACGCCCCTTTGAGCTGCGGTGCTACGGTGAGGTTAAGCTAGTGAGGGCAAAGTGTCAGTGCATTCCGTTGATGTAGACGGCGTGAAAACGGAAGCAACAAGGATGCTGTCTCACTGTGCTGCATACAATTACACACTACGTCATACGATTGAGACAAGGAAACTTGGAATGACTTCATAGGTAAGAATCGTTTTTGGCTCTTTTTTCATGATGAAATCTTGTTGAGAGCTTCCAGTCTATGAGAGCTAACGAGTTAGCCACTAGCAAAACACTAAGGCGAGCTAGCAGCTTGACAACCAAATACCATACGATTAACAGTAGCTGTAGTATAGTTGTACAAGCAGTAGTAGTAATACTAAAAGTACAAGCAGTAGTACTATAAAATAGCTGTTAGAGTCATAGAAGTAGTATCAGCATTTGTAGTAATATTACAATTTGTAGTAGCAGTGCCAGTATCAGCAGCAGTACTTGGTGTACTATCACTACTACTAGTAGTAGTCACATTGCTATTACTACTACCAATAGTAGTTATAAAGCCTAATTCATGTATATCCAGATTACCATCTATGTTCTTCCTCCAAACCCATTTTATGATTGGGATTACAGGCAGTTCTTTAGGACTGCTCTCAAATAATTCAAAATTCATCTCTGCACTTTTAAACTTTATTTTTATTTTTTCTGTTAAAAAATTTTGCCACCCTTGTATATATTGTAAATAAAACTGCTGTAACAATGTAAATTTCCCCTGGAGTGGGGAGAAATAAAGAACTTTATCTTATCTTTATCTGTTACTAAACAAGGTTATACTTATCAAATTAAATAGCTCTGGTCTCCAGTATATTGGCGAATTCGGTTATTTGTACTTAATGTATTGGCATGATTTCTTTTTAATGTGTTGTGTACAGACTTAATTACTTCTCTGTCTACTTTTCTTACTCAATGTAGGTTTCCCAGAGACTATGGGTTGAGGAGGAATTGGAAGTTTGTCGGCTTAGACCTGGTGTCATTCCATCAGTGTTAAACTTCCCGGCTCATCTTGGAAGAGTACGTGCCAGAAAGACCACGACCAAGCAGCCTTGAGATCTTAGACAGCGTCTCCCTCAGGTGGGTGTCGACGGTGTTCACAGTCAGGTCTGTGGTAATCCCGTCAAAAAACAAAACAGAAAAAATCTAGATTATAAATCAACATGTAACCAAAGCACTCTGTGTATAACGCCATAGTATATGATGTAGTTCAGAAAATGTCAAAGTATAGTATGCTTTACTGAAGAATAACATAGTATGGCCTGTAGTTCATAGTACAGCATGTCGGCAAGAAGAAAAAAAAAACATAGATTATTATATGGTTCAAAAAGTGCAAAATGATAGGATGTTGCCTAAAATTGTCATGTATGATATGTGGTTCAAAAAATGTCATAGTGCAGTATATTGTCAAAATAGTATGTTATTCAAGAAAACATCAGAGTATAATATGTCGTCTAAAAAATCCCATAGAATAATATTTCATTGCACAAGTAAAAGTAATAAATTTTAAACTGTTCGAATTCTTATATGTTGTTAAAAAACAACAAAAAAACTAAAACAAAAAAAGGTCAGTAATATGTCAATTAAAAAAGCCTATAGTATAGCGTGTCGCCCAGCAAACATCATAGCATAGCATGTCGCTCTAAAAACGTCACAGTATAGCCTTTAATCCACAGCTGTCAGTAGGTGAGGAGCAACACAAAAACAGTCCAAACGCTGGTTTCCAGAGGGTTAGACGAGTATTCATTTGAAAGAGTAAGTTTACAACAACACTTGTGAGGGGGTTTAAAAACAAATGGGTGTTAGTAAAATAAAAATAAATAAACAGAACTAAAAGTGAACTTCTTGTTGACATTGATGGGCATTCCAACCAGGAACAAAGTAAAAGATAATCAATACGAAAAAAAACTCTTCCTGTTCACCTCTTAAAACCCAAAAACACACCGCAGTAGCACCCTAAACTGAAACTACCAATGGGTTCCCTGTTTTCCTTTCTGAACAATTCAAAGGTCCCTCTCTATCTCCCCACACATCCACCAACCACTGGAACACATCTCCAAAGTTCTGCTGGGCCAGCTCAGCTTCCCCTCAGAAGAAGTGCCGCCACCTGCCAGATGAAGGAGCCTTTTGAGAGGCAGCTGGCATCGTGATTTGACTGTGCTTTGGTCTGTTCCAATCCAGCTTCAGCTCCAGAGACGGCAGGCGGGACGAGTCAACGGAGGCCGGGTGGACGAAGGCATGCAGCTGAGTACAATCCAGAAAACAACAGAGGAAGAGTGCAGGGCCAGAACAACCAGAGTAGCATCGTATGTCTCTTAGAAAACATCATAGTATAGCCTTTGGTATGAAAAAACGCCATCATATACATCGTATATTGTACAAATAACAAGTCAAAGGAAAGAGACATACATTGTAGAATTGTAGTAATTGTGGGTTGACTGATTTACTGATTTATCAGTATTTTATTTTTTACTGATTTACGGTAATGAATACATTTAAAAATGGTGCTACTTTGGCTCTGAACCTTTATCTATCTGTATTCGCTCTGTCTTCTGGAGTGATTTGATTGGTTATACGTCACGAATAAAACTCCTTTAACTTAACATCTGTAAACAAAACAAAAACGTATCAACAAAGTTTTCTGTTAGAGTTTGTGTTCTTCTAAATTTAACTCCAAGATTTTAAATACTTTCATTTACTGAAAATGAATATCTACTCCAAATGTCTCACTAATACTCATTATCAGCCTTAAAAACCCACAAAACACCCCTCTATACTTGACCACACTTAGTACAGTCCAGTTCCCCCTTCTATAAACCTGCTTGGAATCTTCCACTTCCTGTTTGTCAAAGTGGCCTTCTACCTGGACAGGTTTTGTTGGAGCTCATGCAACAAACATTTTGGGTAACTGCACTTTAATATGGATGGATGACACTGCATTAGAGTCTGTTTTAATGAGACTGAGTCAAGATGTGTAGCTCTGTCATTAAATAGTAAATTATTTTTCAGAATTCACAGAGAAAAGTCTGAAATGTTTGCTAGGTTAGCGTCCCACATGTTCTTTGGCTCAGCTAAAGCTAACTCTCTCCAACTTCTGGATCTCTTGAGTTGCTTGTTGTTAAAATATCTTGCTAGAGGTGCTGAAGCTCAGAAAGTCTGAGATGTTTGTTCAAAATAAGCTCATTTTCAAGTCTTATCCGAACTGTCCTCTTTTGTTTGAACTTTCCCTAAACTTAGGAGTTAATGACAGAGCAGCACATCCAGACTCAGTCTCATTTATGTAGCGATTAAACTTCAGTGTCATTCATTGATGTTAAAGTGCAGTTTTTCAAATGTTTGAAAAGGCGGAAGACGATGTGAAGAGAAAGCTCCAGAGGATGAATATCACACATTTACATTGGAAATTAATGTCCTTTAATTAGACATTGTCATACAAAAGTTGGATTTCCCTTTGTTGAGTGTTTTGTTGATGTTGGTTTCTAAATGTTTTCTGACACTCGGCCCCAAAGATTAAAACCTACGGCTCAAAAGCTGCAACAGTTCACACATTATCAACTATCTTTCTGACTAAACTAAGATAAAAAGTGAAAAACTGTCTGATTCCTGCATCATGAATGTAAATCTTTTTGGTTTTTATGACAGTAAACTGAATATATTTGGGCTTGACATTTTATAAACCAAAACAAGAAATGAATTACTGGAGAAAACGACAGATTAATGGACAAAGAAAATGTGTTTTCTAACATATATGGCTGAATTACTCCAACATTACAAGATACATACAATTTTAATTCAATTTTATTTATATAACGCCAATTACAGGTCAAATTGTCTCAAGACTTTATATTTTTTTGTCATATTTAAAATATGACAAAGTAAGAAATTTAAACCTCTTGACTAATCCAATTTATTTTTTAGTTTTTAAGAGACTAATTGACAATTCAAACTTTGTCCGCTAAAACTAATAAACATGAGGTCAAATAGAAGGAAGAGTTTTAAATACTGCAGTCCCACGACGACAAGAATAAAGTTTGTCACCAAAAACTAAATCTGCTTGTGGATTCCATGAAAGTCCTAATAAAGGATAATCAAGTGTGATACTAAAGGTTTGTGGTGCTAAAAAGCTCCAAGTAAAGATATCATGTTGAATATCTGGATGGAGGGTGATAAAAGTTGACCTTCCTTCATTTCTCTGGAGCGACTCCATGGATTTTATGGATGGTGGTTAAAGACCTGCTCTTCTAGTGGTCTTCCTTCTAGTTGCTGTAAAAAGTCAGTCCATCCTGGCCGACTTCAACACCTCTTCATGACAACTTGTTCTGCCTCCGACCTGGTGGAAACTCCAGAAAATCGGGAAAACCCGTGGAGACTCGAAAAACTCGTGGAGACTCGAAGAACTCGTCGGGCGGGGGAAGGTGTGGTGGGTGGGGGGGGGAGGTGGGGGACTAGAGGGGGGAGGCCGCCACCCACCTCCCCGCCTACTCTCCGCCCTGACTCCACCCAGACTCCGCCTCAGCTCCACCCATGTGGTCACTTCAGGAACTACGATGCCAAAGGGTCGACGAATTTATTTCTTTGTATCTGATCTGTAGCTCAGTGAGTTAAGGATTTGCCTATGGAGCTGCAGGTCGCTGGTTCAAGACCAGACCCTTTCTAAGTTTTATCAAAATTCTGACAAAGACAAACAAAAAGGCCAGTGGTGGGTCTTGAACCTGCGACCTTCCGCTTGGTAGTCCTCTTCTTATCCTCCTGAGCTACTCGCTCAGATACTAATTCTTCTTTTTTTTGCGTATTTGTCATCTATTTTTTGTCGTTTTCGAGTTTTTTTTTTAACTCGAGTCTCGACTCGACCGTTTTTCTCAGGAGGTTGGACTTCAGCCTTTGTGCTGGAGGGTGGAACCCTCAGTTCCAAGACTTTCCAAAGCCTTGAGACCTCCCAAGTCTTCAGGACCTGAGCTTTCAGACAGTCTGAGGGCTGAAATTTTCTAAGTCCCACAGTAGTTCTCTGTTAGATTGAACTTTCAGACAGTCCAAGGACTGATATCTTCTAAGTTCCTGAGTAGTTTTCTGTTAGTTTGAACCTTCAGACAGTCTGAGGGCTGAAATTTTCTAAGTCCCACAGTCGTTCTTTGTTAGATTTAACTTTCAGACAGTCCAAGGACTGAACTCCTCTAAGTTCCTGAGTAGTTCTCTGTTAGTTTGAACCTTCAGACAGTCTGAGGACTGAAGTTTTGAAAGTTTCTCAGTACTTCTCTGTTAGTTTGAACTTTATGGTTAACAGAAGCCTTAAAACTTGTGACCATGAGTCTTGATTTCACATTTAGACCGTTGATCTGAGTTCTTCTCAGACCTTCACCTGTGGGTTTTTTAGAAATCCTCAACAAACTTTGATTCTCTTCACTGAACAGTAAAGTTTGTGGAGATCAGAAGGTAACATTAGTTTGATCGATGCCTTCAACCTCTAGTAGACTTTATCTGGAAATCAGTTTTCTGAAATAAGTTCTTAGTAAATCTGTCCACAATCAAACCAAGAACATAGAAAGAGGAAACGTTTGAAGAAACAGCTTGATGTTTTCATTTCAGACTAGAAAATGCTTTAAGACCTTAATCTGTTTTAGCGCGTTTTGATCGTTTTATTGTCTCTTCTGTTTAATTTGATCTTCTAAAGTTTAACTGGTGCCCTTTCAAAGGTTTTGGTCTTTAGTCTGATTCTTCTTAAATGTTTAGTTTTGCTCTTTTCTCACCTTTTATTCTGTTCTAATGTCTGATCTGATTTCGAAATGTTTTGTCTTTTTAATGTTTAATTTTTGTTTTTTCAAATAACCCTTTTGAAAAATTTCCTTTTCTTTCCCAATGTTTAATTTTTCGATTAAATCTTTAAGGTTTTTCTTTTTAAATGTTTTACCACCTTTTAATGTTTAATTTTCTTTTTTAATGCTTCATTGTATTTTCTGTTTAATTCCTATTTAAAGTTTTATTGTCTTTAAGATTTAATTTTCTAATTAAACACTTAATTTTTTAATTAAATGTTTTGACTTTTAAAGGTTTATTAATCCAATTAAATGTTTTGTATTTTTCTAAATGTGTAATATTCTTGTTTAATTGTATTTTTTAAATGTTTAATTATCTAAAATATTTCATCTTTAATGTTTAATATTTTTTGTTTAAAAAATTTTGTTTAATTTCATAATTACATGCATTGTATCTTCCATCTAATTATCTAATTAAATATTTTGTCTAATACAATTTAATTGTATTTAATGTTTAACTTTCTTTTTAAAAGTTTTATTATATTAAATGTTTTTTCCTTTGATTTAATTGCTTTTTTACTGTAGTTTATTTGTTTAATCTTTTTTTTCTGTCAAGATTTTAACCCCAACCTTAAAAATCAAACAAACCCTTAAATCACAATGAAAATATTTCTGTTGTCACAATCATGAGTTAGTCAATTATTCAGTTTATCAATTCAGCTTTATTTGTTTAGCACCTTTCACACAGATGACAAAACTAAACAAGCAAAGAGAAAAAAAACTATGCTAAAACTATCATTAAAACTCAAAAACATATTAAAAAAAAAAAAAAAAAACATTTAACATGGTAATAAAATCTGTTGTGTCCAGGGGATGGAGGGAGTTTATTGAAGTCTTCTTGGGCTCACAAGGGAAATCATTTAAAATATAAACTTGATATTCAGTCTAAGGAAACTGCAGAGCAACAGAAGAAGCAACAATATCTCCTGTTTTCTCCTTTAATGAGTCGACTCTTCTTGTGCTTTCAGACCAAACAACTACAGACTCTTCACAACCTGCTCAAACTTTTGGTACAGGACCTCACCACACGGGTCAAGAAGGTTTCCATCTCATTTCTACTCTGAAGCTCACCTTCTCCTGCTCAAACTGCTAACAAATGTTTCTGTTGCTCTAAAGTCTCAAGATAGTCGTCCAAATGAAACCTTACAAAAACCAAACTAGTACAACCCAAACGCTAAAGTCTCCTGCAGCCTACCAGAGAACCTCTGAGAACAGAGAATCAGGACAGGAACTCTTACCTTCTGGACAACCAACGTTGCTCCACAAACAAGAATACAGAATGTGTCTGACCAAAAACCTCTGAAGACTCACTACAGCCAAGATAAAGACACAACTCAGCTGCACCAAATCCACTAATCACTGCAAACATTAGCACCATGTGCTAACTGTGGCTAAAGAGCCACATTTACCAAGACAACTATCCAGTACAAAGCCCTAAAACACACCAAGAAACACATTAAAGATGATTTTACTGCTGGAAGCTGCAAGCCAACGCCTAAAGAACAAACCAAAGCAATGGAGCCAAACCAGGTTCAGTGGTGAAGAGAAACAGATGAAATGTTTGTCTGCAGCTAAATAAAGCAGGAAGACACTGAGCTGCTCAGGTGTTCCTGATTACACCAAGCTGCCCAGGTGTTCCTGATAACACCAAGCAGCCACCTGGACAGCCAATAGGAACACAGCTTCCTGGAAGTCCAGAGGGCTGGGTTAGTGAAGGAAATTTCATTTAAAGTTGAAGCAGAAAGTTAACAAAGTTGAAAACCACCTTCTGATACCTGAAATCTCTGAGTTTTCACACAAAGAACGCCTGAACATGTCAAACTGGTTCCATAGTAGAACCCTCATTGTAAAAACGTCATAGTATGGTGTGTTGCTCAAAAAACATTAGGACCCGGCTGTCAGGGGACAAACATGTAAGAAACATGAGAACAGAGAGAACCCAACCAGTAGGTCACAGTTTATCATCCCCCAGTCATCTCCTGAAGTCCATATGGTGAGAGACATCAGTATCTGGTTGTTCATTTACCAGAGGATGCTTATAATCATGCTGATGTGGTCTGTACTCTACAGGATTTTAGTGACTCAATAAATGCCTAAGTTGTTTTTTTAAAAATGCTTTTTAGTTTTTAATAAACATTTAACAGCCTATATGTAATCAATAAATGACCTTTGTCTATCTTAAGAAAAACTCACTCAGAACTCTGATATGTTAACAGTACTAAATAAATCAATAAATACATGCATACACACAAAAATAAGTTAATACATTAATTGTGTTAAGATTTAGATTTAAAAAAAGTTGTTTATGTTTTTGCAGAATCCAGTATTGCTCACTGGTTGGTCATTACATTTTGTTAGTTTGATTTCACTGTTTAAAATGATGCCACCTCTTTTCAGACAGAACCTGTGATAATAAAACAATACAAAATTTTTAGTTCCATGTTAATAAAGTACTTAAAGCTTTAAGTATGGCTAAATGCTTTTTTCAAAATTAAATATATCACTCCTTAGGTGGTAGTGGCCCCAAGTTCAGTAAAGTTGGAAAGATATTCACAGATTCGGACTTCCAGCATCAATAACTCATTAGATATAGGTTGTCAAAACATAAACGGTGCCTCTTTCCCATTGTTGCAAGGCAGACAATGTGCTACAAGCCCAGTTTTATCAAAAGTAGCTGTCTTTCAAGCTACAGGAATAACATTGGTGTCTATGGAGTGAACAGGGTCCGTCTGCAATTTGCAAAACCGCTGCAACAGTAAAGAGAGACAAATATTCAATAACTTCACTCTTATACATTGTAGTGTCACTAAAATCACTGCAGCCTTCAACTGGCTCCTGTTGACAAAGTGTTTTAACAGAAATGTAAATGCTGTAATGTGATTCTTTTAATGAACCATGTAACTTGAATGGATGTGATGCTGGTGTGACCACAGTGCACACGTCTGATGTTGCTCACAGTGGTCCAAGGGACGCTCAGGGAGTTTGTGTGTTTGCTCACACTCAGGAAAAATTAGAGGGAACATTGCTGATAACGATATTGACCAATATTACATTTTTATGCAAATATCGGGCCAATAATATCGGTGGGCCAATATTATCGGACATCTGTAGCCATAACCCGTAGATGGCTGCAACAACAGGCTCCCTTGATTGATGACTGGATTGATTTTGTTTATGACATATACAAAATGGAAAGATCGACATATTATCTCAAACTTCGCCAAGAAGTTTTTACCAGTAAATGGTTTAAGTGAACCATATACATAGCTCCCAGAAGAGTAGATTTTTATATCATATATACTATGCTTTTAACTCAAATATACACCTTCCTCCCAGTTCTATAGTTCTGTTGGTGGTACCAGACAGATTCTTTAAGGAAGGATAATACACAAGTTGTCAGATACTTAAGTGTTTGCCTTTTCTCTCTTTTTTTCTACTTTTATTTTGTATAACAAGTGATAACAAGGAGGATAACCTTATTGGGGTATTTCTGTTATTATTGTCTTCTGAAACGTCTTTTCTTTTTATTTATTTTTTTACTTTTCTCTAAATACCAATAAAATAAAAATTAAAAAACTAATTAATAACCATGATTTAAATATCATTCAAACATAACCTAAAATCCTGCAGAGACCGGTAATTTTATAACTTTTTAAAAACATTATTTTATTTTATTGCATGAGATTTACAAATATTACTGTGTACAATCTAATTCAAATGCATTTTTATTTCTACTGGGATTCCAAACATAGTTGTCTAATTTACACTTTCCAGGTGCAGCCAGTAACCAGTTTAATACCCTAAGTCTGCTGCTGCTCTGTGCATAGGTCAAAATAGTTACTGAAAAAAATAAATGGTCATTAAAAACACTTGGAGGCTGTGTGCAAGCTGGAATGCAGAGGGAGTTGCAGTGAAATGAAATATTCAGAGAGGACCATTATGCCAATCTTGTGTCTTAATTTCTGCCAATATTTGCTGCAAACATGGCTACAAGACATGACATGCTGGGACTGGATCTGATGTATTATCACTGCTCCCAGTGTTTACCACATTAAAGGCACCCAGAAAAACATTTTCCTTCGACTGTACAGATTTGGAGGGAACTGTTGGTGCTCCTCTTGGCCCCTGATGTTAATTTCCCACACTTGCCACAAACGCCTCAGAGCTCAAAGATCCTTTATTTGTCTAGAAAGCTCACACCAATTTGCAGCCCGTGGAGCCGTGTGAAGGCGCCAAATCCTTTTTTCTTGTGCATATCTTGTGATAATGTCAAGAGGATAGCAACCAACCAGTCGTAGAATAAAACAGTAAGGCACAAGTGGTAGAACTTGATCACCACGACGGTTTTATGCTGCTTAAGACACAGTGACAGATATAGTTTACATGTCCCAGTTTAAAAAGCTTGATGTTTAACTGTAGGCTACATAGAATGGCGGTATTACAGTATGATTAGAATGTGGATTTTTAGCAAAGAATAGACATTAGACGAAATCTGTCAAAGGAAAGTCAATCAGTTTAGTTTTTTTAGAGTTCTTCTGCTGCTGAAATGGGTTAAACCCAAGAATGAAGTTTCAGTCTTAACTTGAGAGACAGCATCAGAAGGACAGGAGTCTCTTTATTCTTCTGGATGTTTCACAATTTTTGTAACCACAATCGAGAACACCTGGAAAATAAGCTGCTCAGTTGAAGTTATTTGGTCAACTACTGGAACAGAGCTTTTTCTTCTGCATTTTTCGGTCCTATCCATTGCTATAATTACTATTTACTCAACAAAAATTCAAAGGCGGCATGTAATATGTCAGTGAATTTTATTTTAACACAAGGGATTTCAATATTTTTTTGTTCCAACACAAAGTATCTCTACAACAGAACAGACGCCATCAAACAAACAAGTACAGTGGTAGCGTTACACAGACACAACTGTGACACATAAAGTTGTGTTTCTAAGGTTGTTCACGCTGTTCGTGGGATGTTGTCCCAGTATTCCTGTGGGGCTGGCGAAGTTGGTGGACATTTTGGGGAAAAGAACCACACATCCATCCAGAGCATCCTGTGGCAGATTGCCTGTCATACCATGTTGTCTGAAATGATTTCTTGGCTAACAATTGTTGGAGTTGTGCACAGTCATAACTGGCATGCAGCATCCTGCACACCAACAGCCCTCTGTCGTCTTTTTCTTGTCATCTGTGGCATCGTGTCATTTGAACAAAGCTGCATTTTTAGCATGACTTTTCATAGTTACAGGTCGAAGGAGTGTCTGGTCACACTTTAGCCCTTTGATGAGCTGTGTGGGCCAGGAGATACCCATTTTCCATTGGATTTGGGTCACTTTTGACCCATTTTGTGCATCACAGGGTTAAAGGCACACTTGACTAGGCCGTGAATAAACTTAGAGATCAATGGGGAGGAAGAAGAACTAATTAGCTGTATCCGATGCACAGAAAATGGTTGTGCAATGCATGGGTGCATTTTTTAAATACATATGTTGTATATATTCTGAGACTGCTCCATAGGTTTATATTTTTTTGTATTTTATGTGATACAGGTTAATGTTTGCACACTATATAGATTTTCTACATTTTTGCACACGGCACATTTACTAAACTGAAGTATTTTTTAAGTTTCTGTACTCTTGTAAATACTTGTTTTGCTGTAAATGTTAGATGTGGGTTCTTGATTGTGATTCTAGCTGATGTAAAAAAAATTATTTCCTGCAAAGGTTAAATGAATTATCCATCTATCTATTCATATGTCACACCTCAAAAACTTTTTTTTGGCTAAACTCAATCAAATGAGCTTTTTAACTTTCTTTCTCTAAGTCAAAATGAAGATTATTGGCACTTTTTTGAATTGTAGTATTAATACTGGATGTTTGAGTGGAGAGCTTTAACAAAAAGCGGGAGAAAAACGGTGAGGAGTGAGAGGTCTTACTGCGCTCGGACGCTCTTCGGTGCCGGCGGACGCTCTGATTGGCCAACCCGCCTCCCTGCTCCTGGTATGACGTCAGTGCGGGAGCTGGTTGTCAGACAGTGGAGGAAGCGCGCAGGCTGGAGGAGAGACAGAAGCCGGAGGACCGAGGACCAAACCGGACCCATCTGAGAGCTGCGGAGCTCCGAGTCCACAAGGGCCCGATGTAGACGCAGAGAAGAAATCATCTGGAAAATTCTGCAGCACCTAAAGTTGGGGACATTTGCCTGCAGAGTTTGCTTTGCTCCTAAAACAGGTGAGAAAACGCCTCTGGAAATAGACATCTGCACGTACAGCATCACATTTTTTTTTTTTAACCAGCGTTGAATGTGCTCAAATGCCATGTCCATGTGTCTAATATAAAAAGAAAAAATGTAGGGACACTAATGATGTTTAGTTTAGCTTTTTACGCAAGAAAACATAATTTAACCACCACAAACGCCCTTGTGTTTCATTCAAATGAAGCGTACAGGCTGTGTGATCTTTAAACACACACAGACACACACACACACTCACTCACAAAAACCTCTTGTTCCATAAAGTACCACAATGTTACTGGCAAACTGCACTCCTCTGCCTGTTAAAATGATCAGGAGCAAATTGGTTTTTGTAGCAGCTTATGCGGATAATCTTTGTGATGTGAAACAGTCTAGTTTTAGAAGAAGTAGGCCAATCACAACTCTCATTAAAAGTAGGGATTCGTTGTCCCCAGGAGCACTAAAGAGCCAAGAGCAAATTAAAGCATGTTAAACCCCAGCTCAATTTAGATTTAGAAGATTTTTTTTTAATGAAAAAAAAGAAAGAAAGAAAAGAGAAGAAAAGTCAGCTGTTGATCTTGAAGCATCATTTAGCCCCGATGTCAGGTTCATGGTCATAGATTGGACACATGATCATCCAGTGACACAAAACAGGCTCGTATGAATACATGTCTAGCTTGTGTGAACATTTGTGTTTAATTCTTGTTTTTCTATGTTATTTTAACAAGGTAAGTTTTCGTGATTGTAAAATGCCACCAGTCATTTGTTAGAAGTGCCAAGATGCCATTAATTCTTTAAAATCGTCAGTATTTAGTCCTAATATTGCATTGATTTATTTTTAAAGGGAGGTTTGGTGCTACACATCAGCCCTGCAGAATATCTTACAAACCAACTGTTTAGTGTTTTGTCCAAAGTGATAAATAATTCTCGGTGCATGTGGAGATTTTCGTGCGTAAAATGTTATTTCCAACGAGTTAAACTTGTTTTTTTTAAAGCTGAAAAGAGCACATATTTCCAATAGTGTCCATTTGTTATAGAAAGTGTTAATAATAATAATAATAATAATAATAATAATAATAATAATAATAATAATAATAATAAATACAAAATGTTTTCATTTTTTAGCTACAGTAGATCCAAATATTCTAACATTTTAACTAAATTTAAATACATGTAAAGTATAATTAGGTCAGTGTAATATCGGCATTCAGTAGGCCTTCAACCAGGCAGTTTATTTCACGACAAGGATATCAGACGCTTGAATGTCTTAAATATATAACAATCGAATGCAGCTGATCCATGTCCTCTTAACGTGCGCTTTTACGCATCTGTTATTCGCCATCATCTCAGTTGTTTCGCTTTTTTTTGAAATAATAAAAGGAACTAGGTGCATAAAATGAGCTGGGGATGTGTTTGGAAATATTTCAGGCCTTCTAATGCAGCTTCACCTCCTTCTAGATCACTCCAGCATCATGTCGGGCTGCAGCATGACAGTGTGTGTGAGAGAGAGAGAGGAGGTCTGTTTTTGTCTTTGGTTATCTAGCTGTATGAGTGTTAAATACCTGTCATAAAGCTAGATAACCGAAAGTAGAAATGACTTCCGTAACGATGTTTTCATGCCCCAAAAAGAGAAGAAAGGACTCAGCAAAGGCGGATTTTTGACAGAATTTCACCCCTTGAAAGGTAAGAAAGTTTTGTTTGGAGTGTAATTATTATATTAATTCATAAATAATCCCAAATTCAGAAACGTAGATTTGCTAAAGTAGTGTTGAATAATTTTTCATGTTGCATATACTTCAATATTAAGCTTATTCCTCTTATGATAAAAAAAAGTACACACATTTATACTCCCTTCAATAATTTCAGAGCTTTTTCTTTGCAGAATATGTCAGATTTACACATCATACATCATCCTGATGTTGGTTATTTGATGAAGGATTCTTTACAGCCCCTTTACAATGCTGTATGTTGTTTTTTTAAACTCTCTCTGTGTATAAAAACAACTAGAAGTGCAAATAAAAGTATCCTAGCATCTCATTCAGCACTCCAGGCCCAGAATCCCTTTCTTTGCCCTTCATCTCACTTCAGTGTGTTTAGAGGAGCCTTATGAATCGACTGAGGGCCCAGTCGGAAATTGGCCCCATTTTAGGGTGTTTAGGGTCCATTCAGGTCCTCTGCAACATGGTGCTGACTATTAAACAGGCTGCCCAGGATGGCTGGAGGAGACCAGTGTAAAACTTCCTCCATGCCAAGGACCTCAAAATCGAGTCTTCGGATATAGCGGGTGCCAAATGTCGCTTTTACTGTGTGAAAATAATGTAATTTTGCAAGCAGGCAGGTAATACTGAATCACCACAGGCCTGTTGGGTGTATCATGCTAGAAAAGTCACAGACAGACAAACTCTGTTTGATTCAAATACCCCATAAAGAGGGTAACAGTGAGCCAGCATCCACAAGGCCAGGACCTCTGAAACTGAAGCTCATTCAGTTGTTATTTTATTATTTGCCTGAGCTTTCAGTTCAAGTGTCTTCTGTGCAAACAGCCCATCACAGTGCATCTGCTGTTGCACATTCAGTAAGTAACAGTAAGAATTTCACCTATTTTCTCGAGGTCCTCCAGGATTCCTCTCAAGGATCCCTGGAGGCGACTGCTTAGGTACACACTGACACTACCAGCCTAGTCTGGGCTCATATAACCTCAATTTGTATTTTTTTTCCCACTCTACAGCGTACAGTATAAATCAGTGTAAAGTGTGTTTTGGAACCGTTTTTTTTTTTTTTTTTTAAAGAAAGCTCAATTTTGATTATGACTGTTTAGATGGAACAATGGGGACGCTAATCATGCAGTTGAGTGGTGTAGCACCCTACACACACACAGGGTTTTAAAAAAACACTTGGCATCTGCATTTAAAGCTGTAGCGAATCCTGGAGCCTTTGGGCTACATTGTGTCTTGCCTCAATGAGAAGGCCAAGGCCATCCTGTAGACAGGAGCTGAACTTTTCAACTTGGTACTTCAGCGCTGTGCGGTGCATATGCTCAGCCCGGAGAATGCCACTAAAGCCTAAAGAGCACCAAAGTGAGATGAGTTTTCATTCACTCTGCTAACTACCTATTGCAGTAGAGCTCGCTGTCAACCCAGGCTAATTGCTTCGTTTCACAGTGAGATATTGGATATGTGAAAAGGCCGTGGTCCAAGTCTTTTCCAGAGCTTTCCCTGTTATAGGTAGCGTGTGAACATGGTGTGCCTCCTTAATGAAAGGGAATAAAAACACTCGAGGCTTTCTTGTATGTCCAAGGCATCCTTGATTTAACCTTTGTACTTCTGTGATGTGAGGGACTCTTTTGGTGCTTCTTTTTTTGCAGCAGAATAAACACACTCATGGCCTGAAAAACACAAATATGACAAGCTTGAATCGCTCCTTGAGGAATCATAGCTGGTCAGAGCTTAAAAGAGTTTTGCTAAACATCTGATTTACCACATCTCAGTGCATGTGTCCAGTGTGTGTTTAAAGAAAAACATGACCAGTAGTTGCATTAAAAACCCACAATCCCATGCTGTGCTCAGCTATAGTGATACCTTGAAATGTATGATGTGCTTTTCATGTTTTAATCGTCTGTCTTCTCTCTTCTGCTCTTCTTCTTACAGTCTTCTGATTAGCACTGAAAGATCTGGGATTCCTGAAAAGAGGCATCATTAAAAGAAACTGAGGAGAGAGAGGAGGGGAAAACGGTCGGTCCGGAATTGCTGCCTCCTCCTCCTCCTCCTCCTCCTCCCACCCTCACCCTTTTTACCCAGGAGCCTCTGATGCCATCTGTACTGCCAATGGAGACACTTTGCCTGTGCCAGGAGGCGGACAAAGACCCTGCCGGATCCCTGGAGTAACGGGTGCGCTCAGAGGAGCCATCTTGGGAGACGTTTGCCGCGACACCTAAAATGGCTGGGCTGGCATACGAGGTGAGCTGCATCATGGCTTTCCTGTAAGGTACCAGTGGTGGAGGTGGTGGTGACCAGGAGGTGGGGGAGTGTGTGTGATGGGGGAAGGGAACGGGAGGAAGGACGAGGGAGAGACGAAGAGTTTCCCCATTTCCTCCCCAGTCACACATGGCCTCTCCCTTTTCTCTTCCATCTTCTGCTCCTGCTAATTAGCAGTTAAGGGGTGATGCGAGGGAGGGTGCTGGGTGAGGAAGGGTGATGGTGGTTGGTGGTAGTGGGGGGAGGGAGGCTGGGTAGCAAACAAAATTAATGAGCTGGCACTGGTTGAAGGAAACCTGCCATCCTCTCTTGTCATGGTGCTTCTTTACTCCCTGATGCACACCAGGCAGCGATTCTACGTCGCGTTTCCACCTGACAAACCTCAACCGATTAATTCATGCGAAGCCGCTTTTGTTTGCGAAATTTGCATCATGATATTTTAGAACAGTATGTTTCTGAATGTGCCGAAAATCTCGGGTGGATTTCGTTGAGGAAGAAGGATAATTTCCCATTTGGGTAATCACATGGTTTTTTTTTTTTTTTTAAAGCGATCTTACATTCAATTTAGTGTATGAACAAAATACATTTGGTTCCTTGTTCCTCATTCACAGTCTGTTCTTGTGGTTGTGCATACATGTCTTTCTGTAGGTGTGTTTTATGCCACAGTAAATGTCCATTTTTCCACTCGCTAAAACTACTTAGTCTTGCACAGATAACCTCGACAAATTTTCTGTTGGAGCTCATATATTTTTAAGCGTTTGCTGCCAGCCGTTGTGGTGTAATTGTGCTGCTTCACACACTAAAAATGTCACACGCCACTAATGTAAAATGTCACATTCTTCCAAAATCTGACAAGGGCGAAATGACAAATATCAACGTTCCAAATCCGCACCAGCTTCCCGCCTGCAACCTTTCACACCAGACACACAGATCCTGAGAACCGTCCTGATCGTGCCATAGAGCTGCCCTGAACCCCCCGGTGACTCCGACACAAACCTGAAGCAGAAAAGAGACACGTGAGCATGTGTGTCCAGGGCCAACATGTGCAGCTGCACTGCTTGTGTGTTAATGAACAGCGCCGTGCATTTTCACATTATCATTCAGCCCCGTTCCCTCTCTCACTCTCTGCCTCTCTCCCCTCAATAGCTGCCCCCCGACAGCCGCCCCCCCCACACCCACCCCATCCATTCCCCTTCCAAAAGCCTGCTTTCCCACTATTGTGGGAACTGGTGGTGCGACGGGCCTGGGGCTGGGGGGCAGGGTGGGAAAGACCCTCCAGACTAGACATGAGCAGATGCCTGAGACATTAGACTGTCGTGCAGATCACCAGGGTCGGGGCGAGCCACTGAGTTTTAATGTGTGTGCAAGTGTATGTGTGCTTGATATGTGTGCGATGGTGGCGCTGGTGGTGGGGGGTTGTCATCCAGGCCCTGGAGTGCCACCTGACTGTTCATTAGTCTATTTACCCTTCTCTGCATGTCTGAAAGACATGGAGATGCTGTGTTTTTGCCTAAATGAGAGGGATTTGCCAGGCATTAGAGATGCATTCACACATGCTGTGCATATAGAAGCTCAGGCCTCTGTCGCACCGTGGTCTGTAATGCACTGATATTTCACAAAGGTGCATTTTCACAATTTTAATATCAAGAACCAAATTTAAATCTTTGCAGCATGCCGCTCATCTAACTCCTTTATTTGATCTCAATTTAACATCTGAATCCTCACTGCAAACACAATCTACACGTTTGTATCACTCTCAGAAAAACAGGCCTCCCGAAAATCTCACAAAACAATTGGTGTCTCACCAATATCACCGCGAATGACTCAGCTAAGGCGATGGGTGTGCCCTGAGAAGCTGAATGATGTAACCTGCTGATAATGATTATTAATGAGCCTCATACTGTACGTGTGTCTCCACGAGATGTGTAAGGCATGTGCAGCACCACATGTCAAAAGATTATTCCCTCTCTTTATTCATATAAAAGACTCAGAGCTGTCTTTATAATTGCATTTGCGCTGCTCATCTGTGATATACAGTGGATTGCTTCAGGCAGATTTGACAGAAAAGAGAAAGCAAGGCGAAGTCAAGAAATTAATCTTGGAGATACTATGGCTTCGTTTTCAGTTGCAGATCTCCATGGTACATTAGTGGAAAACAGAGGTGGCAGGGACCCGGGAAACGGTGGGATTGTTGCTCGCGAGAAGGTAAAACTGGAGAAAGGGTTAAAGATAATGGAGTCAAATGTAAACGCGTATGTAAAGGAGGTGGCAGGTGTAGCACATGGGCGGCCATGTTTAAGCCACCAGCGTGATCTCTGCTGTTTGCTGATGACGTTAGCTCGTGCTAGCATGTGCCACGCTCAAGCAGCTGCAAGGAGCCGGGCATGGGCGACTGGTGTGTGTGTGTGTGTGTGTGTGTGTGTGTTTGAAAAGAGTAAGGGGGGAGGTCGCCACACAACTGTACGTGATAGCTGCAGCAGTCGACACAAGCTGCATGGTCAAAGGGAGGCGGTGACTGAAGCAAATTTGTCAGGAAAATGTATTCGTGCTCACTACGTCTTGCCACGAGAGCAATCGCTTCCTCTAGTATTTGGAGGGTGTAAAAATGAGCAGCATGCATAAATGCACACAGAATATTTCTTCGTCTAATGATTACTGAGAGCTGTAATTCTCTCTAAATGCAGTACAGTGGGGGAAGTAGCATGAAGTGATTGCAAATGAGCAAAAAGGAAGGTGTGTGTGTGTGTGTGTGTGTGTGTGTGTGGAAACAAATTTAAATTCGCTGTCATCTTGATTTTGATAATACGTGGTGTCTTCTAAACACTTGGTAAAAACTGCTTAAGTGTTCGCTCTTAATCTGCCCCGAAACAAAAGAGTTTTCAATCAAGATGGTCTGAAACTGGAGCGGCTGCAGAGAGAGGTCAGCAGCTTTGACACCGTGTCAGGAGGATTTAGGATGTGAACGTCCCCGAGTCTTCCTCATGCTCGCTGCAGATACCATTACTCAAATATTCATTCCTCATCCCTCCATTCCTTCTACTTGTACATAACTTTAAATTTGACAGAAAAATGTATTTCCCCTCAAGAAAATGGCAGAATAGAGATGATTACCTTCCCCTTTCTTTCTCTCCTCTCTTATTCATTATTAACTATGTATTGCTTTTGCTATGTGGGATTTTCAGTGGAGGGGAATTATAATGTATGACATGATGAAGTGACAGTAGCCGGCGCTCACTTCCCATTCTGTGTGGGTGCAGCAGCGTAGCCATAGTAGCGATAAAATGTTAATACCATATAGCTCCTGGGTTACCTCCTCACTATGTGTGGACACTATTAATGTTTTAACGGCTCTGCTGTGGTGTATAAAGCCCGGCTCACCGGCCGCCCATAGTCTTGGATCAGGTCCAATGTGGGTCAAGCGAGGCTCATTGGGGCTCTTTAATGCAACTTTGGCCGAGACTAATCTAGCACAAAGCCCAACGTTAAGTATCTTAGAGAAAGATGGAGAGAAGTTTCTACATCCCAGGCTTTTCAGATTACGTCTGTTGGCCGTGGCATCCCTGAGTCGGGGTCCTGTGTGCTCCAATGAAAGTGGAGGGAGAATTAGGTGACTGAGCCTTTAATACAGCGGCCCTTTGCAATCATATCAGGAGATGAGGTTCTAGGGTGACTAGAATTAGGGCCGAATCCTTGGCATGACCTCTTCTTTTTGTGCGCATGTTATTTTATTCCATGTTGTGTGAAACAGTTCACACTATGCTGGATATACGACTCGGTCAGGAATCAAGTTCAAGTTCATGGGTGCAGTGGCTTCGTCTGCGGCCGGTCAGGGTGTTGAGAGTGTCTGCGGCCACCCCAGAGTACAAGAAGAAGAGGAGGTGGGTGGGTGTGGGGGTACATAGCCTTTGACCTCCGTTAGGGTTGCTATGGGAAAGAGGCCAGTCGGCTCAGTAATGTAAGGCTGAAAAGGCCGAACTGTCAGAGCTGTCCAGCAGACATCAACCCCCCAACGACACGCACACACAAGCTCCAAGCCATTCACACACACTCACAGATGGCACGGGCCAGCTTGGGAATGTTAGCGGCGAGAGGGAACGCTTTATGTTCATCAGACACTGTTATAATTCATCCAACCTTTAGAGCTGCACAGTCTACACCTCTTCCTCGGAGCACATTCTGTTGGGCTGCTTCTGTCTCGTTTTTCAGCCTCATCCTACACATCTGAACGTCCATTGTGTGTGTGTGTGTGTGTGTGTGTGTGTGTGTGTGTGTGTGTGTGTGTGGGACACCCAATCTACAATTACTGCGATAAAACACCTGTGAGAAAGGAAAATAAGTTCTTTCATTGCGAGCAGACCTTTTGTCCTTCTTTTTGGAAGCTTTTCAAAGAAAGATTTGCTTAGTTTCCTAAAACAGAACTCAAGTTTTTCTTAGAATACTTATCTTATAACACAATCCAAAGAAATCAGCAAAAATAAAAAAATTTTTTTTTTAAAAATTTACTAGTCAGCAACGCGTGTGTTGTCATGTAGTATAATTACATAGCAAGGAGACCAAAACTGTCTCATACTTTGTGTCCCTGTGCGTGTAGAGATCTTTATAAATTGACAGTATATGTAGAATTTTTTTTAAATATACCAAATACTCATTCCTTTTTAGAACAAATTCCCCATTTTTCACTGTAATCTGTGTTGAAAAATACACACGTACATAATAATAAGTAATTATGGTGAGAACCAGCCTCTGTTGTTGTGTTATCTTTGCTGTTATTGATCTTTTTTTGAATAAACTGCACGGGTTAACATTCAGATAAAATAATCTGCTCCATCAGTGAACCACGTATATCCGTGTCCGCTCATTTCACATGGTCAGCGTTTGATGTTTGAGTGACTGCGTGTCAGAGCGGGCATGCAAATCCACTGATTGTAATACGTGCATGTTCCATGCCCCCTCTGTAAACGTGTGCGAGTGTGGCCTCATTTAAGGTTGCATTCATTCAGGGGAGGGGTCTCGCGAATAAAAGAGCACGTATTTGCATACGCTGCATGCTGTCTGCAGAGAGGGAGCAGTCAAAAAAAGATATCAGAGGTGGACAAAGAGAACGAGGACAAATCCTTCATTGTGGGCTTGGTGGGAGAAAGGGCTCATCTGAATTGGGGAGTGGGTGAAAATTGACAGAGAAAGAGTTCAGGCTGGTTCCCTGTGGGGATAAAAGCCTTAAGATCCCTCCATCCATACAGCCTGAAAATGGAAGAGAAGAACAACATGCAGAGCACAGGGGCCTTTTTTTTTTTTTTTTTTTTTTCTTACAGTGCATGAAAAGGAAGTTTGTTTTTCTGAAACACTGCTTACAATTTGTGATGTAGAAAATTAAAAATCATCCACAACAACAAATTCAATATTGCCAAAACACACTCTGGAGTAACCAGAGAGCTTAGGTCTGCAGAGTCGTTATTGACTTTTATATTGTTCTTGAAACATGGCTCCACAGACTCACTTTTATATGACTTTTATGTGGGAAGTTAGTCACCTTTTTATGTGCTGTTTTACCCATTGGCCCTTTGTTTGCTTTTTTTTGTTTTAATTTCTTTTATTGCAAATGTTTTCTGTTTTTAATGACTGCTCAGCACTTTGCCAGCTCTGACAATTATTTTCTAATAAAGCTTTTAATTATTATTATGAACGCTGCATGTACCGGTTCTGGGCAAAGTTAATTTACTTTAATGTTATATTGTCAATCCCTAAACAGAATGCATTTTACAATATCTTCGCAATCTTTCTTTTTCCCCCCGTTCTTTCCTTCTACTCCAAAATGTAAAAAAAATACAATTTCCATGCAGAGTGTACGAGTTTATGGAGCCAAGTTTGATTCTCATGCTAATGATTCCATCCATTCTTTTTTTTTTTCCCCTCAGGATGGGACAGAAACTGTGAGCATCTCTTCACTCTGGAGGAACCTTTGGCACAAAGACGACATGGATCCAACTCAACGAAATGTCGTCATCAGATTGTCGGGACTTTCTGAGAGATTATCAGTCAAATAAACACTGCAAGATGATGTAGAAAAACGACACTGTGAATTGTACAGCTCATGATGTGTCTGATACTGTAATGATGAAATGCATCTGATTGAAAAAACTATTAGTTTTAATAATACTGCAAATGTAAAAGCATTAACCCTCTGGAATGCGCATACATTTTCATAGCTAATGATTGGTTAAATTATTTTTTAATTAATTCATTTAACTGCTTTGTCCTGTTGTATTAAAGTTTAAAATGCAATATGAGTTAAAATTATATAAATGTATTGCACCTGTCTATGAGTTTTTTTTCATAAATAAAAAAATATATATTTTTAAAAATTCTCTGTGTTAAAAACTCTTGTTTTGAGCAATGAAGCACTTTATGTTGGCAGGTTGTCACATTTGATGGGATGATGCTTAATGCCCCAAAATGTCTTACATTATGAGCAGAGTTTTATTTTGAAATTTTCACAAAAAAAATTAAAGAAGTTTAAAATGCACAAATGCCGTGTGTTAAGTAAGCTCTCTTTTCTGGCTTTTTCTGTTTTTCTTTCTTTCTTTCGATTCACGTAGTGATGCGTGTGAGCAAATGTTTGAGTGACCCCACATTAAGTTTTAATTTGAAGGAATAAGAAAAGTTCATCAGTGGCAAAAACTCCGTGACAAAAATGACACTGACCGCTATTAGAATATAAAATAATCCCCTTTCCCCCTATAGCCTTCATATTTTATTAATCAAGGAAATGTAAACGATTATTTTGATTTATTTATCTATTTTTACATCTCCACATTGGGCGGATTTTTAGCTGAATATTGAGAATAACCAACCTAATAAAATAAATAGGTTCACAGTCATTTGAAAAATCTGGGTTGAAACGACGCGCAGATTTGGGTTTGTTTACTTGAGCTCAACCAAACTGCCAGTGACCGTCAGGGCCCAGTTCCGACCATTAATCAGGTTTTCTGGGGATTACAGGCCGTCGATCAGTGTCCGCCTGATGTGTGTCCGGAGTGAAACAACAGATGGACATGCGCGGGGTCAACAGGGGATTATTCCGACTCTTTGTATGGAGACAAGCAAAGCGCTTAGAGGTGGCAGTAAAACACAGACACGTCCATTTGTCACAACACAATTCAGTCATTTCCTCTCTGAAAGACAGGAATGTATCGGAGCAGGACAGAAAAAGCAGGAAGTCACAGTGTTTTCTCAATAAATTGTTCATTTACTAGATTTTTCTCTGCTCAATTATGGCTTCTAAAAAAATCTGAACAATATACTGTTATGGAATCCCTTAATGCAATGTTATGTTCTGTGTTATAACAAACAAGCACAACGTGGTTTTAAAAAAAGAAAAAAAATCGGAAAAAATGAGCAGCTATCATAATATTACAGTGAATAAATCAGGCTTATTGAACATTTTTAGATTCCCTTCTCATGAGAGAGAAATAAAAAGACAGAATACACATTTTTAACCTCCTAGGACCTGTATGTACACATAATTTTTCCCCAAAATAATAAAAATAACAGCAACAATAATAATAATAACAATAATATAAATTTAATATTAAAATATTCTAAATTTTATAAAATATAAATAATCTGATATTATGTATTATCCCATGATTATATTTATTGGTTACTTCTTATCCCAAACAACTAGAAGAAATCTAAAATGCAAGCCCAAAGCTCGAGTCTTAAGAGGTTAAAATGAAAAGCCTTTTTTAAAAAAATCCTGTACTGTGAAAAAAAAGTGCCAGAAGCAGAATCACCAAAATAATTTTCAACCCTTCACCCATATACAATATAAGCTTCTCTATGTTAAATACAGACACAAAAATATAGGGAAAACATACAGGCTAAGAGAGGATTTAAGTTGTAATAAAAAAATGTAATTATACAGCCACTTAAGTGTGAACAACTTGTAAAAGCACATTTTTCCCCCTTAAATCTATAAAAAAATCACACTCCCAACAGTGGAGCTCTCCCTCCTGGAGGCCCAGGCAAGAGTCAGCATGTTTTCAATCCATCCACACACTACAGCAGCTGATTTCAGTGATTAGTTCCCCTCTCTGGATGAATGGAAACCAATTAGTGGAATCAGCCTCTGTAGAGCCTGGATGGAGCGAACGCCCCAAAATGTTCAAACGATGTTGTAAAAACTGTTACACTGGTGTGATTTTCATCATTAAGAACGTTTCATATTCTGCTGGCTTTACCCTACACGATCCGCAAATGTGTTGCCTTATGTTTCTCTTCGCAAACAGATGTCAGAGAGCTGCAGGAAATAATTGTGGCAGCTTTATCCTATACATTCCTTTTTTCTTCCGCAGAGATAATTGCTTGAATCAGCTGCTTTGGGGGCAAATATTGCTTTTTGATGAATGTCTTGTGAGGTGGTGCATCTGGTCAGGGACCTGTTGGTGAAGTCCCAGGTCGGCAGGGGTCAGGGGGTCGCGGTCTGGACAGTCCCCCAGAGGACAATAAACAGGCCGGAGAGAGGCAGAGGTCAGAGGCAGCCCGAGCCAGAAGCAAAGGTCAAGGGCTGCTAATTAAGTGGCTATTTCCTGCTATTCCCAAGTGACCACTGCACTCAGAGGCGGACAAGAAAATGCACCAAGAAGTCTACAGGAGGTCAATAAAAGCTGTTAACTAGAAAAAAACAGTCATTGGGACAACATGTGCCAAAAGGTAAAGACAACAGCAGGCTCATTTCTTTTTACAAGAGGCAATAAAATAAAATTTAAAAAATGACAAGGCAATTTTTATATATATATATATATATATATACATATACTTATATATATTTTTTCTGCAGACATAACATTAACTTATATTTAATTCTTTCAGCTCAATATTCTCACATTTGCACCTCTTTAACAGAGAGGACCAGTGAGGAAGGGCCTCCCTGCTCAAGCTGAGGAATCCAAACATTTTGGAGGGAAAGTAGGAGTCGGTAGGAGCTGTTTATGCCTTTCCAGCCAGTGAATTAGCCTATGTGTATGATCCCTTAGCATAAGAATGGAGATGGGGCATGTGAACTCCTCTGACACTGACCTTTCTCCCAGGATGTGAATAGTATCACTCAAGGGCTGCCCGGCAGCCTTTCAGTCGGACCTGAGCCTTGGCCTCGCCTAAACTTCTAATCAGGCTGATTTAATGTATCCTACAAGTCCTTCCTCCCTCACAGCTCGCCCTACCGCTGCTTCAGAGGAGTCACTGTGCAGCCATTTACTGCAGCGAGCCTCTGGGCCCCCGCGCTCTGGGAAGTTAGAGGAGCTGGTTTGAAACAACAGGGGGCCCTTTCTCCTTCCCAAAGAGTCTGGGTCTCTTTATAATCAATTGGTTCCTCCTCCAAGGAGCTGATGCCTAATCCAAACTGGTTTGGACCTTTCAGATTGGGTAGGATATAGATTTACAACAAAGAAGAAAAAAAATCAATTTAATTCTTTAGCTGTGTCTTTATTTTAATTAGTTTTGCTTCTACCTGAAATTGTAGTGATTATTTAAAACGACACATGTTAAAAGAACCGAAATGTGCAATATGAAAGCATCCTACTTTGCATACTTTACTTTACATACTTTTCATTATATTCTAGGATAATATAGACATAGAGCAATGCCATTTACATAATATTCTCTCATTGTCAAGTGGATTGACTTCTGCCGCACAGAATACAATTTTTGTTGCTTATAGTTGTTTAACTGTTGGTTTATATTCATATCAGTGTAAAACTGTGTCATTTCCACTGTTTTTATTTCATTTATTTTTAACATACTTGGCCAATAAAGCTCACTGTGACTCTGACAAAGTTTGATTTGTTACTGAAATAATTGCAAATAAAAAAATAAATCTCTGAATTGAAATTGAATTTCAAGGTATGAAGTGTTTCAAGAGCATGTAAAGTCAAATGTGGATGACATAAAGGAAACCTAGCAGTACAAAGTAATGCTGAAAGGACAGTGCCTTATCTGTCTGTAGAACATCGTGTCAAAATAAGAGTTGACAGCTTTCCTGAACAGGAACATCGATGTTATGTATTTTTCTGTAAATTTTCTATCAATTTATTTTGGTGTACCTTTGTTTAGGGATTTATTGAAAGCTGGAAGTATAATAGGAATCATCACATTCCTATAGGAATCATACACTTGCTACACCTGATCACAATCTATTAACTGTAAATTTACAACAAATAATTTTAGTGAAGATTAAATGTATCTCACTTGCTTTTGAAGGGGGAACATACGATTTAATTAATACATTAAAAGTAACATTTTAATTTTTGCTCTCGCTGTTGTTGGTTAGTGACTGGCTGGAGGTTATTTTACACATTTCTTTCCTTTACGACTTTACATTAGTGTTTACAGCTGGACTGCCTGCTCTGATTGGTGTGCAGCAGCATCAGTGCAGCTCGTCCCGGGCTGCCAGTAATACACTTAATAGACGGACCGTGTTAATGCTCTGTGGCTCCTCTGAGATCAGCCTCCACCTGCGCTGAGCGTCCATCAGCCCCTCTTACAGGCAACGGAAATGCACATCAGGAGGGATTTAAACTGGTAGATTTGAAAATAAAGAGACTGAGGTAAATGTAATATTAGTGTTTTTTGTTGTAAAGCTTTGGTGCGCTCAGAAGTTAAGCCACTTGGGTGGTTAATAACTAAAAGCCCAGTGCAGAATAATGCCTTTAGAGTGCAATAATACATAAAAGTCTTCAGTGTTACACAAATATTTTCCTCTACAAATAATTTAAAAACAAGCAGGATGTAGCTGGGTCAATATATAATTAAGGGACTTTTGTAGTCCATAGGATATATCTTGCATACATTTTTATTAAAAGTAAAAAAAAAAAATGTGTTTTTTATGTCCATTATGATCATGTTTTTACAAATTCCATCATTATTTATTATGGAAACAATCACTTATTAATAAAAAATGACTGGATATCATTAAAATGTCAACTAAATAACCGTCCCAATTTAATAACAACCACCTTCTAATTAGCTAAACAATAATAAAATGAGTTTATTCAAAAATAGTTTGAATTGGTTTTTTTATGAAGTTGAGATAATCATGACAGATAATTCTTTTTTTTTCAACATATCAAATTTTATGTGGAAAATAACAAATTGTATCTGTGTCCCAGAAATCACTGTCAACTAAGTTCCCCATTACAAAAACACCTCTCAAGGAAATGTGTTAATTCCAGATCACATGACCTGCGCCACATGATGTCATTTCCTCCTGAAGAAAAGACTGGCCAGACTCCAAGGCTTTCTGTTCGGTTATTTCATATAAAGTAGTGTGTGAGTCAAGTGTGGATTTATGGCATGTCAATAGGTTTACTACAATATGTTTAGAAATACCTTCCAATTTCACCTTTACTCAATTGTATACATAATATTTAGAAGAATCTTTCCATAAAAATGCCATGTGGTGTTTGGTTATAGGCGGCCATGTTAATTTTAGGCCTGAAAACAGCAGAAATGTCAACTATGTTACAAAAAATCCCGCAATTATATATTGATCCAGCTCCTGATTTTTTTTAAACCTTTTTGGTGAACATTAAAAAAAAAAGCATTTTAAAGAAAAATATTCAGTTTCATGATGCGTTTAAAGGAAAATGGGATGAGTGAAAAAGTGGCCACTGTTTGGAGAAAATGCAAGTTCAGAAGAAAGTCATTCATTCTCTGCTGTTTCATATGTAAATGAAATAGTTTAGACAGTCCTAACTACACCACCTCTGAAAAAAAGGATAAAAACATGCAGCATTTTGTTGTAATAACTTTACAATAAAATTGTAATAGGAGGACTTTTGTGATTATTGCTATACTTTGCAATGTTTTGGTTAATTTAAAGTTGATTCAAGGTAAAGGAAATGTACAAAATGTATCCTAACTCCCATAGTGGCCTTGGGAAGCTTTTCCATCCTAAATTAAAATAGCAAGCGATTGTAATTGATAATCTGTAGTTTTACAGTAAAACTAAAGAGGGTTCAGGTGCTGCAGAGGTAAATATATTTGACATGTAGACTGGTTATGTTCCTCCTGAGTGTTTGAGTGAGCAAAGAAAGTTTTGTGTTTTTTGTGCTCATGTTTGCCTCTATATGCTCCACATCTCTGACCATGACAACATTCAGTGTGAGATCAACCTTCTGCTGCTACAGCTGGCTTTGTCTTACGTTCTGGTGCTGATCAGACAACCACCAAAATGTCTTCTAAAGCAATCAGCTGATTTACACATTTACAAAAAGGAATAAAGAAAATCAGACATCTGATAAAGGAAAACTGAAGCTAATCCAACAGCTTGTAAGAGACAGTGAGGAGGGGAAGAAAAGGAGTGAGGGCATTGTGTGAAAGAAAGAGTGATGAGACCCAGTGAGTGCGCATGCTCACAGCGAGGCGTTCAGAGGCTCATCAGAGCTGCGTGCACCGTGGGTTGGCATCTTTCAAAAAGCCACGTGAGGCTTCAGCCATTCCCTTCCCTCACAAATCTGTCATGACATGCTGGCAGCTCGGCGCTGATTGGCCGAGGGCGCGGTGAGTCAGCAGTCAAAGGTGAAAGGTAAAATGTAGCCGAGCTGCTCGTTCCTCGCTGCAGCTTCAAGCTCATTCAAAGCAAAATGAAAGATGAGCATTCGAGCTGTTGTTTAAATATCACCAAAAATCTATTTGCACTACAGATTTTTATTTATTTAAACCCATATGTCTGCAGGATATACACAGAAAAGCAATATGCAGATGCAATTAAATCTAATTTTTGTTTTTATGGACTTCATATGTCTCCACAGTAATTCCTCCCTGAGGTCTCTGCGTCCATCTCTACAGGAATTCAAAGCCACATTCCAACAGGCTGATTTTAGGGTGATTTACCATTCAGTAGCCTATTTATATGGACACAGGGGACTTGAGCCGTGTCTGATGTGAGGCTGCTGTGTTAGCCTTTGACCTCAGACTGTCTGGAGGGCCGTGCTGACGGAGAGTCAAGGTCAAGAGGAAAGAGGGGGATGGGGACGGGGCGTATAGGCAGCATCTGACGGGTGGAAAGGCTCCCTGTCTGGGAGTGCAGAACCCAGACAGTCCCAGACGTCTATCTGAGGGGACACAGTGTTGACTGTGAACCCCTTTAGATCCCCTCGTCCTGCCCTGTCTGTTCCCACTCACCTCTGGGGCCCTGGAGGGGGATCCAGGGGCCGCCGATGCCTCGAGACTGGCGGGATGACGGTTCACACCCTGGAGGAGTGTTTGAACCACACAGACCGTGAATATACCACTAATCCTTTAGATAACAGATAAACACCAACCCATAGCTTGAATTTTACCCTTTTACTTTACAATCTGCTCGTCTGTCTCACTCACAGAAAAGTTTTAATCTTTAACTCTTTAAATCGTCCATACAGAAGCGCCCAGTCATTGAAAAATGTTAAATTTTTACATTTTTAAACCTATTAGTTTTAGTTTAAACTCAATTTCTACATAAGATTCGGTTATGTATATAACTGATTTATCCAGACTTTACCTACATTAAATCTGAAATGTAAGCATTTGAACACAGTGCATTGTTCAATCATAAATCTTCTAACCTTTTGTCATATCCCACAGATTTATCTTGTGACCCCTTGTTGGCCCCTGACCCCTAGGTTGGAGAACACTAGACTACATTATCAAATTCTACATAAAGTTACAGTTACAGTAAGATGCTGCTTAAGTACTGATGATTGAGTGTTTAAAGTCTCCTGATGCCATAAATAAAAACAAGCGTGGGAGCCACTTTTCTACAGAAGTGCTAATGAATTGCTGATAATACTTGTCCACTTTTACTTAGCAATAATCTTCGGTTGATAAATGCCTCATGAGTTCAGATACCTGATCAGAAACGCGTCAAATTGTGTCCACATCTCTTTTTCTTCATGGAAAACAGAATCTATATCTTACATTTCTAAAGTTTCACTGCTGGACACAAGATATCACTCATTAAATCCAGTCTCAGTGTTTGCAGATTCGAGGTTCATTGTGAAAATTGTGTTGAGTAATTCTTTTTGAGCTCAGACAAACTTTCCTTCAGCAGCTGAACATGAAAACAATCTTCTAGTGTCAAACCTTGAACACACGTCATTCTAAAGGTCAAACATCCATGAAGCAAAGCATATTTTTGGACAATATGCTGGTTTTAAACGGGACTTTAAGAAAGCATTTTTACAATATTCCACTGGTGCTACCTCAGCAGCATCTCCAACTGGGCTCACAGTAAATGATTACAAGGTGATTGAACATCGATGTGCAGAAGCAGCTCCCTCTTCAGGTAAGAAACGGTGCCACTTTTATGGTGGCAGAAATGCCCCCCAACCCCCTGCTCACCCTGCCAACCAACCAACCAGCCTGCCTGCCTGCCATAGACACATATATACACACACTTATCCAGACACACACACACACACACACACATTCACGGTCACAGATATAAGGCCCCCCAGACCTCCCTGGTGATCCGCAGTGGAGCGTGTAGCCACCTGTCAATCACCAGATCTCGGCCGCCTTAAGAGAGACATTTCGTCTGGGACAACGGCAGCCCGTCCCTCCCCATACATTCTGCCTCCCCTAGCAACCATCGCCGGATGACTGAGAGGCTTTGTCCCCTCACAACGGGAGTCCACCATAGAACCCAGAAGCCCGTAGCAACCAGAATTAGAGGTTGCCAGAAAGGGGTCTTTTTCTGTGAAACTGGGGGTGAAAGCTCTGTTCTTGTCCCTGCGTCTGGGATTCATATCACGGGCCTGAATGGCGTCCCCTCCTCCTTTTAAATGCTGGTGTAACGGAGCGTATGAAGGGGCTAGCGGTGAGTGGATAGGATCATGGTTAATCTGCTGTTCCTCTCCACTGTGGTCCGACAGGGACACTTAAGCAGCCTCTGTGGCGTGGGGAGGCCTGCAGATACCTGCGGCGGGGCAGAGCTGGGAGGTTCAGCAGCAGGTTGCAAACAGGGGACGGACGGTGGGGGAAGAAGCACTGAGATCACTTACAGCAAGTCAACAACAAAAGTCCAGCTTTCCACATTCCACAAATGAACTCAAAGTATAGAAAGTTTCAGTAGAATACATGTCCTGGAGGACAAAAAAAGGCCTCTGTGACATATATGTTATCATATACGACAACATTAGCTTCTGTAGTTGCTAAATGTGTAGGTTCTCCAGCCCTACAGTGAAGTATTTTTGTCCAGTGATTCCCAGATTAAGGGATATTCTATTCGGAGCAAATTCACTTAAGTAAAAGCATCAATACTACAGTGTAAAAATATTTAATTTCAAGAACAAGTACTGCATTCAAAATGTGATGTAAATGCACAGAAGTGGCGTCATCAAAATCATCAATTACGACAAGTGGTAGCTAAGTAATAATAGGAATATATATTGCTCTACTGTCAATTGTGTTGCAGTCACATGCTTGCAGTATTTCAGTTAAAATCAGCTTTATATATGGTTCAGTAATTTTATCTACAATGCAACGTGATTCATGAACTGTTTCGAATTTTTACAAGAAAAAACAGTGAAGCAACAATTACTGTGTTGCAAATAGTAGAGTACTTCACTGTGAAATGTAGTGAATAAATACAGAGTAGCTTAAAATATTGGAAAATTCATTAAAATACCTTAAATTTAGGTTTGCTTTGGTTACTTTCAATCGCTGACTGGGTCACAGGATAAATCCAAGGGGTTATTAGATGCCGCTACGTGCAAATTTGTATGAAAGCCCTTTTTGCAAATCTTTACTGTTATTTACAACACTGCTTGAGAAAAGTTGTTTGAAGTGGCACGATCTGAGCAGGTCAGAGAGGAAATCACACCACCGAGCCTGGCGTAGAAATCTGGAATGTGGCAACAAAACACTGCTGTTTTTATATCTGATCACAAGTCGGAAAGATTGTGGGCCACTGGTTTAATATTGATTGATAAGCCGATCATGTGTGCAAATTCTTACTACATGTGACTAATAAATGCTGTAAAAAGTGCAGTATTCCTGGGGTGCAATGGAATATAAAACTGCAGAGAATATCTAAAAACACCAGTCGAGATCTCAGCGGTCAGAAACATTTTGAAACTCCTGCTGAGAGATCACCTTTAGGGGACACTAAAGCTGCACAAAATGTGAACACATGATGTAGAGAGAGCAAAGGGCTTGAATAGTTTATGAACAGTTTTATGGACTTGTGGCTACTTTGAAAAGAGCTTTTACAGCTCCCTTTATAACCGAGCGAACATAGAACCCTAAATACTGTCCGGCCCACTGTAGATCCTCGTAACTGTAAAGTGAATTCAGTGAATTTTTACTAGACTGACAGATTTCTGTAAACTGGAAGACTCCAACAATCACATGAATACGACATAATTGCCATTGGACATGGCTTGTTGTTTCCTATAATAATGGTGAAAAACAATAACAACAAAAAGCCAAATAGCCACAATCAGGTGCTCCACCAGCACGACCTCCCACGTTGCATTTAGTCGTGCAGTGTTCTGTGCATTTTACATTGCCACGTATAGAAGATTACAAACTAATCTCAACCTACAAACAACATCGCTGGCATGCAGAGAAAACATGCTTTCCCTGGTATGTTCTTTATCATTAATGAGCGTCTCAGTGGCCCCCCGTATGGGAGTGCGTTTTGTGCAAACTCCCATCCCACACCCTCGTTCCCACCCTTCTCCTCCCCTCCACCTGTCAATCAAACATCATGATTGAGCCCGGATGGTGGGCAAGTCAGTCGCAAGCAATGAAAGTGAGGCCTCACTCTACCTCCTTCCCCCCCTTTCATGCCCCCTTGCGTCCTCAAGTTTTTCCATCTCACCTTCTCTGTGGCCTCTTGGTCCCTTTCTCCTCCCTTCCTATGAATGTACAGTCCCCCCCCCCCCCATGTGGAAGTCACATCTGCGGCCAGTGAATGCCCAAAAGACGGCCTTAAATTTCTTGACGCCACGAGGGCCGTGCTGCCTCAACCTCGCAGAGAAAAGGCCCGGCATCATTCTAAAATAAGTCTGATTTAGTTTTAACAGGCCTCCGCATTTGCCCTTTAAGTGGCTGATGAATAAACATGAGTAGAGCTGGGGCGGGAACGGCATGGGGGTAGGATGAGAAGAGGCCCAGTGTATGTGTGTGTGTGTGTGTGTGTGTGTATGCATTGGGTGGATTGGGGGGGGTATCGAGGGCAATAGGGGGAGCCTTTCTTCCCAGCAGGGCTGCATCTCTTTTAATTGGAGCACTTGTGGCACCATTACCTCCTTTACTCAAACACGTTACTGATGACAAAAGAAAACAGCGCTAAGCCTGCCTTTGTTAGCGAGGAGACTGGATGAGGAGATGGATTCCTCGTTGCTACTCGTGTGGGAATCATCCACACTCCCACCATGAGCTGCTGCTGCTGCCTTCGTCCAATAAAATGCCACAGACAGGTGGGCAGAAGACGGAGCACATGGATGTCTCAGCCGTCATCAGAAAAATGATGAACAGAAGGGCTGCTTATCAGATACAGAAATAAACGTGCGTGGTGAAATTATATTTAGCACCATATTGTTCCATCCATTGCTGGAATGCTTCTCTCAGTACAAATCTGCGCCTGCAAATTTCTACCCACCAATGTGCAGAAAAATAATCAGTGTACGACTTTGTAGGAATCCTCCTGATCAGCCAGTTGAAAAATGATTGACTCCGGCATACGTGTTCAGGCCTGTCGGTGACCTTGCTCTTTTGCTAGCCTTTGACCCAAGGTCACAATGATAACGCTGGTCTTTAGTCTCTCTCTGGTCACCACAGTGTCCCTACGGAGCAATAAGGCAGTGACCTTTACTCTCAGTCCGACCCCAGTCAAGAGGGGACGCTGAGGGGCTCTTAAAAGAGGGCAATAAATGACATACTAGGCATCCTGTTGGTAATTCTTGGACATTTAATCCATTGTTTTATACAAAATGTTCATTTCTTAAAGCACTTACATGCATTAAAGTGCTAAAAAAAAAATGGGTACAACAATCATTATGTAATTCCAATAGTTTATTAATAATTCTTAATGAATTTTCAAAATTACATTACCATTAAACTTTTCAAAACAGTAGAACAAATAATCTACTGTGTACAGTGTCTAAATGTACAAACATTTGCGGTTGACAAAATCATTCATTTCCAGATTGATGAAGTGGAATAAAATATGACATAACACTTTACGTTAGCATTTATAAGCAGTATTTAAACATTTAATAAGTGGTTTATGACACATCCTAATCATTATAAGTGTGTTAATTAATGCATTTGTCAACAAATATAACAGCTGTAAGCACCAATAAGTGGAAATAATGAATGATGGTATAAAAACACTTAAAATGTGCTTATAGCTACACTTACAGTGTCTTCTAAACCATTTATTGAGTGTTTGTATACTTCTTTTAAGTAAGCTGTGTTAAGGTAAAGTGTTACTAAATGCTCAGCTCTTACTTGTTAAAAATCTATAATCAGTCACAAGATAAATAACTCTCATTTAAAAAAAAAATCTCTATGAAGATGCACAAAAACTGATTTAGATTCAGTTTCAAAGGATGAGATGTCGCTTTGGAAAAAAAACAAGAAACAAAAGGAAGCTGAGAGCAAAACTTGCCTGAACGTTCTGCACATTAAAGCTCCTGAAAGTGCAAGTTGAACCGTTTTGAAGCAAACATAATACAAAATGTGGTTTTAAATAAAGATAGAAGTTATGTTTAGGGGAGTTTTAGTCCAGCGTTGAGCCATTAAAAATGAGTGTGATGTAGATGGAGGCCTAACATCAGTTCTGTTCCATGGTGAAATTTGACTCCGCTCTGGAAAAAATAACATTACATAATGTGTGAAAAGAGACTTTATAGAACTTGCAGCTCAAAGTATATACAGCATATGTGGCGGCTTGCATTTAAATGGTCTTTTAGTGACTGAAATTCAGCCTACAGATGTTTCTTTGGTTGTTATATAGTCACTCTGCTGGGTGGATGTAATCTGACTGGAATCCACCGCTCATCCTGTCTAATAGTATCATTTTTATTTCCTCTGTAAACACGACTTCTCTTCTGTAACTTCAAGGTCACTTTAAAGAGCCAAACATGTGCGACCGTGCCGTCAAACAACCCCCCTATCAACAAACTGCACAGGTGAGCTGCACATGTTACGCTGAGCACATGGATCAGTTCTTCATAATCCAACCCGCACTGACTGGCAGCGTTTGTGTCTCTGTGGTGTCATGATACAACCACATCCTCACCTTGTGTTTGTACTGTATTCAACACTGTGAAAAGATATCACCAACAAAGGGGCAGGAATCACGTTGCGGCAAATTGGGCTCTGCTGCCACCAAGAGGACACCGAACGCAACACAGTCCTCCACAACAAAGGCAGTAAGCTGCATTGTTTGCTTGCTTGCTATGAGAACGGCACATGCCCACGAGCAGAAATAAATGGATACTTACACATCTTTGTTGATGGCGTGGTTGTTGTACTGCAGGACTGGAGGGATGCTCTCCTCATCCTCTGGCAGCTGTAAACGATTATAATTTAAATTGTCAGCAAAATTTGATGTTAACTTGCCATGTCATGTCAAAAATGGAAAAATTGTGAGCAGTGTTTTTCATAAACAGAGGTCACAAAATAATGGCAGCATATTTGGAGATGTAAATAATGGGTTGGAAAAAGACCTCAGGGCAAGAAACACAAAACAAGGAAATGTTTCCATCCTCAAATAGCATGAAACAACACATGTAAATCAAAATCTGGGCTCCATTTGAAACACACTTAGCTCAAAGAGCCAGTAAAATTAAGTAAAACGAAATGCATGATCATTTCTTAAACCTCTTAAAAGCACCACTTGAATTAAATCAACTGAACACGTACGATCTTTAGATATCTTGAATTCATTCTGTAGCTGACTTGATACTGCTTTTCCTGCTTCAGATCTCTTTATAAATGTACAGATCTGTGGCTCACCTCCCAGTAGGGCTCATCATCAAAACAGTTGTCATCTGCAGGATCTCCCCAGATGGGTAATCTTAAGATAAAACCTGACAAGAATACAATCAAAGTCATTATCGCCAACACATACTGTGCAAACACACCTGTCTTATTCAAACACAGTAGCCTCACACTTATTAACAAACAGTTATTCTGTCCAACTAATGTTTGTTTGATAAGCCATACAGAGGAGTATTCCTACCGACAAGGATTCCTCCACCTATGCCGAAGCAGATAGCCACGCAGAGGCCTGCCGCCTGGTGACCGCCTTGCTTTGTGGGAACCATGTTTTTAAATTCACCCTCAAAGTCGAAGGTGTTAATCAGCCTTTAACATAAAAACAAAAACAGGGGACTCACCATGTTGTCCTCTCAGAGCAGAAAACACACAGAAAACTGTTCTATTTCCTGTCCACTCAATGCTTGATCATCTTTAATCCGTTTAATTAAAATAAGAAAGCCACTTCCTGCTGGTTTTGTATTGGTAAGTGGGTAAAACTCACCCTTCAGCGCCGTAAACCGACTCGGATGCAGCTGCAGCAGTAATGGCCCCAACGATACCGCCTATGACTCCTGGCATGGCGTGGAGGTTGTGGATTCCACACGTGTCCTGGATCTTCATGTACTTCTCCATGAACGGCTGGAGGAGACGTGAAAGGGAGCTGCTGATGTTTATCTTTTTTAAAACAGCAGCCTTGTTTAACTTAGGTTTTAGATTGCACAGACAATCACTGATTTCAGTTGACTTCAGAGCAGTGAAAAGAGTAGCAGCAGATTTAGGAAAACACCTTCTGTGCCCTTGAACAAATACAAAAATACATCAGCAAATGAAAAAAAAGAGAGAGGGAAAATGTTGGGCTGGAGTGTCATCCTTTTCCAGCTACATGCTGGTAAACAGTGGCGTATCTCATCATAGCTGGAAGACAATGAAACAAGAGAAACTTTATACCGTGAGGTAGATATATCCCAGAGTGGAGAGGATACCACAGCAGAACCCAACGATAAGAGAGCCATAGGGCATCAGCATGAACTCTGCTGCTGTTCCTACTGCAACGCCTCCAGCCAGTGTGGAGTTCTGGATGTGAACCTGAGAAACAAGCACAGAAAACTCAGAGGACATCCTCTGAAGTATGCATTTACTGAATTATGTGTATCAGTTAGAGTGCTGAGGCGGGACATAAGTCATGCCAAGTCATGGTTTTGCATAATTTCCTTTGCTTCGGCTTTATAAATACACACATCTCATGTTATCATTACTTTTTGTTACCATGTCTAGTTTTCCGTGCTTCTGAAAGAGGCTTGAAACAGCCACAGTGGTGAGCACAGTGGAGGCCAAAGCCAGGTAGGTGTTGATGGCGGCTCTGTGCTGCCCGTCCCCGTGATCTGTGATAGCTGAGTTGAAGCTGGGCCAAAACATCCACAAGAAAAGGGTGCCTGTACATAAAGCAGGGTGGAGATAGCAGTGAAAGTGACACCTTCAGAATAAAGGGAGGCATTGTTAGAATAAAATGAACACTAAAAATCTCAGACTATATGCATTTATGTAATAAATCACGCCCACCAATCATAGCAAAGAGGTCTGAGTGGTAGACGGAGCCCTGCAGACGGCTACTCTGGTCCAGGTTCGGCCGGTAGAGCATCCATGATATGGAAAGACCGTAATATCCTCCAAATGTGTGGATCACCATGGAGCCTCCAGCATCTCGGGCCTTCAGGCATGAAAATATTAGCAACAATTGTAGGTGCAATGCTTACATTAAATATGCCATTAAATATTAATGTGCAAAAGTTCATCTCCAGCATAATGTCCAACTATTTTGTGTTTCTCCCCATTATCCTCCACTTTCTATTATAACAAGCAAATTCTGACTTGTTTATTCCCAACTCAACTTCTGTAGTGTCACGTCTGTGTCATACTATGAGACTAGAAGGATGTTGCTAAGTTTTTATTCTGCAGCAAGATGGTCGCATTAATTATAAAAAACATAAGCAAACAACAACAATGTTCATGTCTGACTACTTCATACGGGTAAGTATTTGTTTATACGCTCATATTTTCAGAATTTGAGGATATCTGTAAGAATAGATGCACAGATCTGACTACATCCTATTTTCATTCACAGTTTTGGCACGAATGTCAGCAAAGCAATGCGATGTTTTCTTTAAAGATACAGCCGAGTATGTTGTATAGTTATATGTTATATATTCTGTTATAACTTACATGTATGAGATCCAGGATGATATATTCCTCCACAGCAAACAACGTGATCCCAAACAACGTCAAAACCATCAGCTGGACTGGACTGACTTTACCCAGCACTGCCCCGTAGGCAATTAAGCAGCCGGCCACACAGAAATCTGCATTGATCAGACTGAGGAGGGAAAACAACCAAAACACACAGGTCAAATGAGCCAGTATGAAATTATTAGTAATCTGCAGCAGCCAAACAACACCAGATTTATTTTGTCAGAGTACACCTGTTTAGCTGCCATTCTCTGAACCAATGGTAAACACTTGGACATGCATGAATTCCCGTATCATATCTTTTGATAAACAGTGGTTTGGCTGCACTTCAGCAGTATCATCACTTCTCATTGACCTGTGTTTCTGTTTATCTTTCGACCACAAATAAATCTAACATGGCTGGACATATCCGTGTATCAGTCAGACTGGTTCCACCGCCTCACTTTTCTTCTCTGGAAACCATACAGGTGGAAACATATTCCCATAGGACAGCAAATAAACAAAAGAGGAGGAACTGAATGACAATGTGCTGTAGACATACATAGGTGTGACCTTTTATGTAAAATCACTGAGCCACAAGTTCATATTGTTTGTTGTATACTAGCATTAAAATGAGTAATAAGAAGAGATCATTTTAGGTCATCAGCAATAAAGCCGAATGCTTACTTTTCAACTCCAATCTTGATTTTCCCATCAGTGTAATCCAGCGAGTGGAACCAGCCCTGCATCAGCAGCGCCCACTGGAGACCAAAGGCAGCGATGAGGAAGTTAAAGCCGACTGCACCGAAGCTGTACCGCTTCAGAAACGTCATCAGGAAGCCAAATCCAACAAAGATCATCACATGGACATCCTGGAAACCTAAAAGAGAGACAATTTGAGGAGTGTGGTTGGGAGTGAAACTGGAAAAAATAGAAGGAAAGGGTAGATAGGACAACATGGGAGCTCAGGGGTATTAACATAATATCAAGCACTTTCTGTGGGGTGTTGTTCTCCACACAACTCTCTGTGTACACAAACACAAATCAGGTATAAGAAAATGTCCTCAGGGCTGCCCAGTGTGTCCCGAGTTATACCCTCTGTGGTAAAATCAAGTGGTGAAAGCAGCAAAGTGAAGGACAAGGTGAGTGGAAGCAGAGATTTATTACAGTGTCCTCATCCAGTCAAATCAGAAGCAAGAAATCCTCCACGTTTCAGAAATTAAATGAATATTTGGAAATTTAGTAATGATTTGTGAAGTGGGAGAAGTTTTTTTTCCTCTGTTATGTTGGGATATTTCCTCTCTTATTAAGTATTTCTCATGACACTGTGGTATATTGCAACAGCAGACGCACAAATTTAAGTAACATAAAAAAATTAATGATCATTCTTAGTTTATTTCATATATATTTCTGTTATATATATATATTTTTTGTTTTTTTTTGTTTTACATTTTACGTTTATGTTTGACTACATTCCAGATGAACAACAGTATATTAGCAATCAGCAGTCATTGTTGTACTCTTAATCTGATACTTATAAAATTTATCAACACTGAAACTACATAGCTATGAATTAATTGAAATGACAGAGGAGAAAGTGTATGAAGAGAGTTTGCTTTGACAACATGTCACCGCTGGGGAGGTTACATGGGGGCATGTTAGCCAAGAGGGACAGATCATGTGAAGATGACTCAAGGACATTACAGTGTGTGTTTTTCTGTCACTTGATCATTAGATGTTGATATGTTATGATGATACTGAGTTATGTCATGTCACCTATACAGGTACTAACCCCCGATGCTTACAGGAACTAAAAATATCTCAACAAACATGACTGGAAAACATGAAGAAGACAAGAAGGCAGATTTTATGTGACTGAAAGTAGTTAAGATTCAAGATTCTTTTTGTGTCATTTTTCAATGTATCATCTGTGTACAAAAAAATCCTATATATTGCTCCTTTTAGTCCACATCAGCACAGCAGGAAAGACAAGCAATTAAAAATATAATAAATAGAAATCTCTAGAGGACAAAAAACATAATATGAAAACACAATACTGGAGCATCAATATGTTAAAGTTATATAAAAAGTTCAGTTAGCAACACAGGATATGTGCTAGTTCAGTGCATTTATACACTTACATCATAAAGCTAAGAAGAAACATACATTACCAGTCAAACATTTGGACACACCTTCTCATTCAATGCTTTTTATTTATTTGTATTATTTTCTACATTGCAGATTAATACTGAAGATGAACACTTTTTTGGTTTACAACATAATTCCATATGTATTCTCTGAGAGTTTTGATGTCTTCAGTCTTAATCTACAATGTATAAAATAATTAAATAAAAAGTATTGGATGAGAAGGTATCCGAACTTTTGACTCTTAGTGTATAAGCAACTTTAATTACAAATTAAATGTCTCCTTCCCCACTAACTTTCCAACTCTATCTGCGAAGCAAGACAGTTAGATGTGGTTTAAAGCTTCAGAAACAAAAAAAAAAGTATATATCCACATAAATAACAATACATATTCAATCTAAACCGCTCTGTTGTTGGTAATTATAAGTTCCAGCCACAAGCGGAACAGGTGGTCCTTCCTTGGGGTTCCAGTAATATCTGCCATAACCAGCTGACAACAATATGTGGATACCAGCATCCAGCAGACAGTATTATTTATAAGGAAACACTGCAACTCCCTGATGCGTCTCATGGCACAATGGGTTCCCACTGCACCATGAAACACTATAGTTTCCACAGAAATACGCGCAAAGAACAGCCATCTTTAGTAAATGTGATAACACATCAGACTGAATGCATTTTTTTTTTAAAGCCAATAAAGGCCTCAGATGTTTCACGCTGTCCAGCTGCCAACTCCAACACTGGTCTCTGCATTGGAAAAACAAGGATCTATGACTTTAACATGAAGCCTTATTGGTCTCAGACAGTAAACTGTGTCAGGACTCACATTTATCATCTGACATTCAACACCATGTCTGAGATGGTTTTGTGATAGCCTGACACCCACACCGTGGGTTGCTGCGTTAACGTACAGTACAGTACCACACCCAAACAATACTATACTCTCACACACCTTAATCTTATAATCCAAATAATCCTTATGAACAAAATTAGACATGTTTTTTTATCCAGATAGAGACAAGTCAGCTGTAATTAAACTGCAAAACGTCTCAAGGGTGTCAATCCACAGGGGAAATATGCACCTGCGAGTGTCAGAACCTTGTCAGCAATGCAGTAATAATTTGAAAGGTCAACACAATCTGAGAACTAACATCAGTTTAAGAAGTCAAGTAGAAACACTTTACTACAATGAAAACAGATCACTGACAGCCAAGTGTGCATAACATGAAAAAACAAACATCTAAATGTGTATAAATGTGGATAAATCAAAATACTAATTAATGGTTTAAAGATATGAGTAAAGGTTGAAGTGCTCCTAGATGAATAAATTAGGAAACAAAAGTGACAAGTCAGAAATTATTCAAAATTATCATTTGCATTAAAGATTATAATGGAAAAAGGTGAGCAAACATGAAGTCACTTACTTGGATATCTGAAGTAGAAGTCATTCTCAATGTCACTTGGTATGTTATTTTCTTTTTTGTACTCCACCCAGTGTGTATCTGACTCCTCGTTGTATCGGATAAAAACTCCAAACAGGATGATCATGGCCGTCTGCCACACGATGCAAACTGCTGGAAGACTGAGACGAACGTTAGTATTTTTTGGACGGTCGCACATCTCCCTGAAGCTCTGAACGGCACCCATTGTTACTTCAAAGCTTTTCGAGTTTTCTGAGGTGCCTCTAAACAGCTGAATTATTCAGGTGTGCTGCCTTCTGCAAAAGTGACAGACACTGTAAAGGCCTGAGCATCTGAAGTTCAAGGTGGGAGTCTACTGTGAGGACACGACCACAGCCACTCCCTCCTTGTGGTCTGTAATAGACTCTCCTCAGTTCAGGACACGTGCTTTGATGATATCTAGATGTTGACAGTTTGATCCTAATGGTATGTTTTAATTATTGTATTTTATGTCTTGATATTTTCAACACACAAAACAATAGTGCAACATCACATTCCTCTCCTGCTACAGATTTGTGATCAGGTGAAACATGCTTTGTGTCCTGATCAAACAGGAAAAAGATGATACAACATTGTGTACAGAGATTATGTTGGTTGTACTCGTCTGCTTAGGTTACACAAAGTTGTCAACCAGAGAGATTATTCCCGATGAAATACTCCAACAAACTCCTCCTGTAAAACAAATATTCTTTACATGTGAAACACAAGCAGTTATTTTCGTCAAACACATGGAGCAAATCTACAGACGAGCTTCTACAACACCTGTGATTTTAATTTTCTTACTTCTAGTCATGCAGCAGAGACTCGGCCTGCGTCCGTGAAGCATTAACTGTAAATAATGCGTATATATGCTGGGCCCCATTAGAAAGACGCATGACAGGTTTGACTCAGTCAACCATCACAGACGTAGAGTTCAAGGTTGAGACAAGTGTCCAGTTTTGTTTTTTAAAGCAAATCTAGGCTGTTTGACTGATGTACAGTCAGATTATAATACTGTCAATATTACTTCAACATTTGTGCTTTTATTTGGAATTCATATGTTCAAAGAATTAAAAAAAAAAAGTTCTAACTGTAGTTAAAATGGGGAAAATTAATGAAATGATGCATATCAGTGCAATATGAAAATATCTGATAGAACGGAAATTCATTGAGGCTGTTTAAACTAAATATGAAGCTACTTTATATGGACATAAAAATATGATTGAGATTATGATCATGCAAGTTGTCTGGTTTTTCACTCAGAAAACTTTTTTTTATGTGAATGTGTGATAATCTTTAAAGAAATACTTCAAAATTTTGGAAAATATTCCTTATTTTCTGTTGAAAGTTAGTGGCATTGTAGTGCTATCCTGACTCTATGCAAAGATATTACCAGGACCTCTGATTTGTATGTTATATCTAATAAGTTTATTACATACATAAACAGAAGTGTAAAAACAGAAAGTTGATATTTTGAAGAGGGTTATCTGACACATTATTTTTAGCCATTTCTGGGCTTTATGTTAAGTAAGCCAGCCAGTTGTTGGCTCCAACGTATTTCCCAAAATGTCAAAGTACTGCTTTTATATGTAGTAACAATTTGAGGAAAAGGGATTTTTCCTGGTAAATGTTTTTGTTAATAGTTGCATACTACTATAGTGTCTCCTATATTATTCCCAGCAGTTCCCGTCTGACTTCCAAGAGTAAACTTTCCCTTTCCTTTCCAGTCATGTTTGCATGACTTCAGATTCACAACAGGAACGGGGTGAATGCATACACATGGGTGATCCAGACCTACCCGTCCTGTACTTATACGTCATGGAAGGAAAAACAAATACACAGGACGTGAGAAAACACATCAGCTCCTTAAATGTCATGTCCTTCTCCTTTTATGATGACAACTCACGGACACAACGAGAAAAGTAAAAGTAAAATAAGACACCTGGCTTAATTATTTCACAATAAAATGCTTAATATCAGGTAAGTTGTGTCCCAGATAATTGCTTTTGTCTCATTTACCCCTCTTCACCTAAATAAATTTGAGGAAAAGAAAAATAGCTTGCAAATGTAGAACTATAGACAGATGACCAATTAAAGGAAGACAGGAAACTATCTGTTAACTACTTCAACATTAATATAATATGATTTTTTTAAAAAAGGAGGGTGATGCATAAAAGATTATATTTGCAGCATTTTGAGGTCAATATTTTACAGTTAAACAGCTTTTTAGTTGTCATAAACACATACCAAGCACTTTCTCACACAGTATACAATATATGTGAGTATGAGACAGCTATCTAGGTGAGTATGACCTCTAGGTGTTTACTACAGAAATCACATTATTTACAGCCTTGATTCTATTTGTAGCAATTAAACCATCTAAGCAGAAGAGTCCTGTAGTAATTAGACATCATACTGGTGAAAAAGCTCTGAGGTATGACTGGATAATGGCCGTAAAGGCGACTCACAGCAACGATTAGAACTGATGTCCTCACTTAGTAAGATGACGCCAGTGATCCAGCTGGTGCTTTAATTTAAAAACTGAAGACCTCTTTCCTGAGAAACCATAGAGCACAAAGCAGGATCACTTACACAGAAACGGACATTTAAATGAGGAAAAAAAGCGCAAGAAAATCACCTAAAAGTAAAACCAAGAGATGTTTTGCTACCAACTGGCATCAACAACTGTATGAGTTGCACCTTGTTAGTACTGGGTTGAGCTGCCTTTGGTCTTCAGAGCTGCCTTAATACTTCATAGCATAGATTTACCAAACTCCAGGGCACATTTTTGTCCAAACTGACATGACAACATCATACAGTTGCTACAGATTTGCAGCCAGCAGCGCCTTCATGATGCCAATCTTTTACTGCACCACATCGCAAAGGTGCCCTACTGGATTGAGATCTGGTGGCTGTCGACATCATTAGAGCACAGTGAGCCCATTGTCATGATAAAGACAGGTACACTGTCCAAGGTCATTGACTGAATACATTGAGTTTCTGCCACATGATTGAAGACCTAAAGACTGTGAAAATTGCTTTAATAAGTGCTATAAGGTGCATTTATCATAAACAGACTATGGTGCTATCAAACACTAATGTTACAATGACTGCAAAAGTTATACCATCTAACCATGGGAAAAAAAAAAGAGTCATCAGGTAAACATACAGATCAATGTGCTGTTGTTCACTCACCAATAAGGAAGCTCATTATAATGAGTGAGCAGGTATCTACCTGACCTCAGTGCTGCTGCCTTGGTGATGTCAGTCTGGCAGATGATGTGCCCTCCAGGGATGGTGTGTAGCGTCGATTCACCCTGATCTAAGCACTGCTGAAGTGAGTTTTGCATCTCAAGATTCAACAAGGATTTTGGAACATTATAATATCCAAGGAATTATTACTTTTTTCTTTTAAAATAAGGGTAATATGTGGAATAAATCTTTGCAGCTTATGCATATGGGTCAATATATAATTCAGGGACTTTTGAAGTCCATAGGATATATCTTGCATACACTTTTATTAAAGGTAAAAAAAAAAAAGCTTTTTATGTTCATTATGATCATAACTTTACAAATTCCAGAATTATTATGAAAAAAAATCACTTCTTAATAAAAAAAATTACTAGATATCACTAAAATGACTGTCCGAATTTAATAACAACCACCTTCTAATTAGCTAAACAATAATAAAATTTGCTTTTTCAAAAAATGTTTTGTGTTCTTTTTATTAAGTTGAGATAATCATGACATATATTTCTTTTTTTTTCATATTAGTACAGCGTAAGTCATAAGGAGAGTTTAGGTGTGATCAATGCTTTACTATCTTTTCAGCTATTCTTCCCTAATTAGACTTGTAAACATTACATGACTTGCAGACATTTCTAGTAGCACTGTTAGTGTACATGGCATTGCCTGATGCAGTCAAAGGAAACCAGAAAAACAGTCCATTAATTAGCCAACAGGGATGAATTTTGGACACTTGAGCAAATACTGAGTTGTTCCTTACCTTGAAGTCTTTCTCAGTTGTTCTTTCACATTGCTGTTGGCATCATCAGTGATTTTCAGATTACACAACTTCTATTATCCCGCTATTGTGGCTGTTTCTCTTTGCTACACGACAATAGCCTGAAGGCAACATGTGCTGTGTTGTTTCAACCTCATGCTCCTTAGATGACCACTAATATACACTCCTCTTTAAATCAACTGGATTACCTTTTCTTTGGTAAAATGTCCCACTGTGCTCTTTATGTTATTTGTCAATAAATACTATTTTTTTTTACTGCAGATATTCTAAACACAAAATCCCCAGACATTACAAGCAACACTAATGATGGCTCTGTTCCATCAAGCCTGAGCTTCTGCTTTGACAAGCTGAATAATGTGTTGTGTAATGGTAATAATTGAATCAAAGACAACTGAGATGTCACAAAAACAACAAAATGCTTTTGACATTTTTTTATCCCAGCTAAATATATTAATTAGTCAATCAAAGCACACTGTCAATTATAAATACAATTATGGCAACTCCTACAATTGTAATCCTCTTTAGTGTTTAGTGAAGACTTTAAAACACATTCAGTTGTAATAGTTAATCAAGTGCAGGACATGAGATTCAGCTCTCAAAATAATCAACATCACAATCCACTGTGAATATATTCCCTCTGTGAATTAATTCAAGTCAAATATCAGAGGACAGTAAAAATTGTGAAACATGTCACTTTCAACTTAGTTCACCTGTACCTTAAACACATTGACATTGTCGATGCATTATAAACTAATTAAATGACTCATAAGCTGCTGTTCCAACCTGTGAAACTCATCATCTGGCAACAGATACTTCTGTATTATATCAATGACATCTCTCTCAGTTGTGAGCTCATAGTCTTTCTTGTTCTTAAATGGCAAATGTCCAGCCAGCTCACACAGAGCAACGTTAAAGGCAGACTCCTCTTTGGCACCGAAGCAGGACATTCTAGGCCATACAGCAATTCGCACACCTGTTCTTGAACAGCAACCTTCTTCGCTGTGTGTGCGATCGTGTGGTGGGCATCCCCTAGTCAAGAACACGTTGTGAGCAATGTTATCACCCACAAGAAAGTCTGTGACTTGACAGATTGCTCTTGCTACTTTCTCCACATCCTCTGATTCAGTGTAAAACAAAAAGCCTCCGGGGAAGTCCAGCATGAGGTAAAATCCCTTTTCAGGAACCAAAGGCTTAACTGGCATAGACTCTATTTTCAGTTCATGACTGAGGTAATATCCATGAAGGTGTAAATGATTGACAGACGCAAATGCTCCAAGACTGTTGAACCCAACACGATAACCAGGGTCGGAGCTGAGGAGCACAGATTCAATACCGGTCCGGATAGCAAACTCTGTCAGGATCTGTGGGAAACAGCGTGAGGGTTCTGGAACAAAGAGACAATGTCCAAACTCCAAAGGGCTGACATTGACCAAAACCACCATCCTGCTGGGTTGAGGAAACTGTCCATTATCAGACAGAACTGTGTCTCCCTCTGTGTCCTTTATCATCTCAAATAAGATTTCATCTGGATTGATTTTGTTAAAATTAAACTGCCCGGCATTGAACTCCTGCTGAATGCTCAGTATCTCCTGAGGCTTCCTTCTCTCCAGTCCTCTCTGAATATTCAGCTGAGCCACAAAGCCACGAGGACCCGGCAGGATGCGAGTTAGTAAATCACCCAGGTGGTAGCGGAAGAGACCCTTGTCCATCCTGTCCGTCCAGCCAGCTTGGATGGTTGTGTCGAACTTTGTCGACGGTGATGCCGTCGCTGGACTGTCTCCATCACTCCGACACACATCTGTGACAAAGTCGTCATGGTTGTACGCAAACTGGAGGGGCATGGTTGGATCTGTTCATGACCAGTAAGACAGGGAGGCATGAGATCTGACAACAGAGTTCACTGTGGGAGGTCAATTAGGAGTCATCCTGCTCAAACACACAGCCTGGTCACATGTGGAGTCATGAATGAGCACCAACATGAATTCCTCTGTTCTCAGTGGTACTGAAAAACTATGACACTGTTAAATCATGTGGAGTCATCCTCAGAGCTTCAGTAGAAAGCAACCTCTTTTTATTGAGCTGCTTTTTATGTGTCATTGGTTAGTTTATATCTTATATAGTGAAAAATTCTAACTACAATTTCCCAAATAACAGATGGACATCTTCAAAATGATTAAAAAACCTATTAGAAATAGAGAATGTGAGATATAGAATAACCAATTATTCTAAATAATTGATTAATCAATTTGAGTAATGTTGTAAGAGAAACAGCTCATTAAATGTGAATATTTTCTAGTTTGCTTCTTCTATGACTGAATATCTTTTGACTGCAGACAAAACAAGACATTTGTGGAAGTCATTGTGGGCTTTAGGAAACACATTTTTCACCATTTTCTAACATGATACAGACTAAATAACAAATCAGTTCATTGACAAAGATTATAATAAACAGTTGCAGCGTTAATAAAAGTCAAGAAAACCTTAAACATTCCCATTTGGAGGGTAGAAAAATGTATTTTGACACGTTTACTTTAATATTTTTACTTTAATAATTAATTGATTGACTAGTTTGTCCTAACTTTGAAATAAGGCATGTTTCGATAGGTACAAACACTAAAGGTTTGACTTAAAGAAGTCAACAACATGCTACACATTTCACAACGTAAACCGTTTTTAACCCTCCTGTTGTCCTCATGTACGGGCACCAAAAAATATTGCTTCTTTGTCTGAAAAAAATCCAGAAATTCTGCAAAAAAAAATTACCCAAATTTCTGAAAATTTGCAAAACCTTCAGGAAGAAAATTCCAATAATTCCTTAAAGTTTCCCTTAAGTTTTATTTGAAAAAAATCCCTCAAATTTGGCAAGAAAATTCTTGTAAATATTTTCAAAAAAATTAGCAAAAATCTTCCAAAAAAAATCCTAAAAATATCTAAAGTGATTACATATATATAGGCAAAACTTCTAATATTTTCTTTAAGAACATTCACACAAAAAATCCAGCGAAATTCGCTGGATTTTTGTTGATTTTGTTGTGTGAATGTTCTTAAGAAACTATTTCAACATTTCTTGGTTTCCACCAAAAAATGTTCAAAGATTTCCCAAAAATGTTGGACATCAGAAGTTTCACTGTGAAAATATATATTCTTTCCACATTTTCGAACTTTAAAACGGGTCAATTTTGACTCGCATGGACAACACGAGGATTAAACATACTAGTTTCATTGAAGAGTTGCCAATGACAGAAGCATGAGTTGGATTTTAACAGCAGCCTCACCTTTTTCTTTGGACACCGAGTCAAAGTCTGCGTCTCGGCACCGACGTCAGATTGCACACCTTCATAAAAAGGCACAGCTGACTTTTATTCACATTGGAACAAATAGTTTTTATCCATGTTCTGGTTAACGCCGGTTAGCCGAGCTAGCTGTCTTCCTTAGCAGCGTGTTCTTCTTCGTCGGTGTTTACTGAACTACTTCCGCATCAGTTTGGATTTCAGAATAAAAAATCTTCTAAATAGGTGTACAGTATTTCCATAATCTTCGATTTAAACACGTTTTATGTAAAAACATTCAATTAATTGTGTAGTGACTTTACCTGTAGTCACTGAGGTGGCAGTTAGTGTCCTCCAGTCTGACGCGTGCGGCTTCATATTAAAACAGTGTCTCTGCTCGTTTTACTGATGTTTCATTTATTTACGGCACTGCAGGTAAGTTATCATTCACTCAACATTAAGTTTCCAATAAACCAATATTATACAACCTGACAACATTCACCTGCTTGACACGGCGTTTGAGCACGGTCGAAAACTGTTCGGCTTCCTTCTCCAAACTGCACACCTTCATTCATTCATTCATTAGCCATCATATATGCAGTCCACTCCCAACAGTGGGCAACCCCGTGGCTCCTAAAGCCACACCCACACAGTCATACCGACACTATCAACAATCAAAACAAAGTAACCATATTTTGGCTCCAACAAATTGTATTTTAGTATGGCTTAATTTACGTATTAACTGTTTCTTTTTAGGTTGGTAAGGAGCAGCAGATGGTTATAACATACTGGCAAACACAGTGAAGGCTCATCCTGCACACATTGCTGAACACAGATCACTGCAGCACACACTTATGCTAATAAAAGCATCCATTAATTATTTTTGCAACCCTGATCCACTCCTATTACTGTATGGCTGACTATTTGTACAAGGTAGCTCTTGTTTATTCAATATGTCCCCATTTATAAACCACCCAACCTCCAATAAACACACACACATAAAGGTAATTTTTAGAGGATATCTAAACTGTAAAGTAATATGTTAAGCCCATTTGCAAAGGAATAGCAAGACCACAATATTTCACTGCTGAGCAACTTTCCAGTTTATCCTAGGCCAAACTAACTTTGAAAGAATGAGCAGCTGTCCAATCAGGCACCAGGCTTTTTTTAGTCACTGCATGCTTTTGGAGATAAAGTGGGCAGTGATTGGCAGAGTTGTGAATGTCTGCCTTTGAGGTTGAAGACTCATAATACTGGAAGCATCTTAGCTAACCAAGTGACCAACTGGGATAGCTGAATTTTGAGTTTCCATTTATTTCTCATACATTTGTTCAAGTAAGAGCAAGGATGGAAGCAGGCAACAATGAGGTAAGTACAGCTCTGGCTCATTATCATTTTAAAAGTTATAATAATATAGCACATGATACATTGAAGAAACCTAGGAATTACTTTTAATTTGGTGATCTTTCCTTTTTGTTTCATACTAAAGTGGAGTATTTACTGGAAGCATTAAGAGTTAGATAATAATAGACTTTCATCTGTTAAGAAGAGCAGATGGCAGTCTGGTCCACCGTGCTTCCAGTTATTTTTAACACCATCAAGAGTCTCTGTTACTAACACACTCAGTAACATGGCCTACAAATTTGTTGTTTACAGGTTTGTCAAAATCTTGTTACGGATAAATAGGTTATGTTTAACAAAGTTTAATGTGGACCTAAAGCAGTCTTCTATTTCCAAACAACCAAACAACATAACAGTCTTAGAAAAAAAAAGTGAAAAAGCATGTAACCCTGGCTAAAACTTTGCCTGTCTTTAATCTAACTTTCTCTGACAATTTTGTGACATTCTCTCTTGTAGACGGGAAAGAAAGCAGAAAATGAAGCTCACAATCTAAATATAAATATGACTCAGGATACTGATGCAGAGGTTTCCCATTCCTCCACAGTCACTGACCAAGGTATGCCCTGAATTCATCCTGTCATTGTGTAGCCTAGATAGTGTGTATTCATGCTTAAATTAAGATTAAAATACGATTAAAAATCCATTAAAATACATTCAATAACATGTTTCTCTGTGTTGAAAAGGGCCTTTTGTTGCATATGTAGCTATAGATACAGATTCATATTTCATCCTAACCTACACATATATAAGAAGTACACTTGCTTATTTTTATACTTGTTAGAGTATTATTTAAATAAATCCTCAGACATGTATTATGACCTAAATAATACAAAGTATGCCATATTTTTCTGATAGGCATAAGTTTCAGAATACACAAAATAACTTAATGTAAATAAAATTATAAAGACATAATTTAATTTAGATTCACTCAACAGAACCCATAGTTACCGAAATACATAACATATGAGTTTCTCTGCACAGTGATTCTAATGATGCACTTATTTAACTCTAGTCTTTCCTCACTCCAGGTCAGTCTGCTGCCTCTGCCACAGATCAGGAAAATGCTATTAAGCCAAATCTCCAGATAACTTTCAACACATTCACTGTAAAGAATGGTGAAGATCTGAAAGTAGAGATCCCAGTTTCTGGGCATCTGGCACCAAAGATTGACTGGAAAAAAGACGGTCAGGCAGTTAAAGAAACATCAAGGCTGCAGCTTTCAAGTACAGCATTATTAACAGTCCTTCATATCCGGCATGCTGCCAGGGAGCATTCTGGTCGATACTCTGTCACAGCAAGCAACAGTGCTGGAAAATTTACAGGAGAAATCAGTGTGGTGGTTCTTGAAAAGCCAGATCCACCCACAGGTCCTGTGAGGATTGATGAGGTCAGTTCTGACTATGTTACCATCTCTTGGGAGCCACCTGAATACACAGGAGGCTGTCAGTTAGACAACTACATAGTGGAGAAAAGGGAAACTTCAAGCACAGAGTGGCAGACTGTGTCAGCAACAACAGTAAGAACTACAATCAAAGTGACCAAACTGAAGACAGGAAGCGAATACCAATTCAGAGTGTTTGCAGAAAATAGATATGGAAAAAGTGTTGCAATCACCTCTGCTATTGTGATGGCTCAGTATCCATTTAGTGTGCCTGTTGCTCCTGGCACCCCTTTTGTGTCAACCGTAACAAAGTACAGCATGGTGGTGGAATGGGACCCTCCAGTCAAAGATGGAGGCAGCGCAATCATTGGCTATAACCTTGAACGTAAAGAGAAGAACAGCATTTTATGGACCAAGCTAAACAAGTTTGTTATAACTGACACTCGCTTCAAGACAAGTGGTCTGGAGGAAGGCATCGAGTATGAATTCAGAGTCTTTGCCGAAAACATTGCTGGACTCAGCCCATCTAGCAAGCTATCTGAATGCTATGTAGCAAGAGACCCTTGTGATCCGCCTGGTAAACCCGAAGCTGTTGTCATTACCAGAGAGGATATCACTCTTCAGTGGGGAAAACCCAAGTATGATGGTGGAAGCACCATTACAGGGTATGTGGTTGAAAAGAAGGAGCTCCCAGATGGCAGATGGATGAAGGCAAACTTCACCAACATAATTGAGAATGTGTTTACTGTCACAGGTCTGACAGGAGGTCAGAGTTACGAGTTTAGAGTAACTGCTAAGAATGGTGCTGGTGTTTGGAGCCCACCTTCACAGTGTGTAACCATCATTGCTCAGGATGTTATTGAAGGTCCCACTGCATCCATTGATCCGAAGTTCAAGAGTACTACTATTGTTCAGGCTGGTGAGACATTTGTTATTGAAGCTGATTACTTTGGGAAACCCCTTCCTGAAGTAGCGTGGCTGAAAGATGGAAAAGAAATTGACAAAGTTACACCGAGAACGGAGCTCAAAAACACCCTCACTCATACAACTCTGACTGTCAGGGACTGTACACGAGTGGATGGGGGACATTATATCTTGAGCCTCAGTAACATTGGTGGAACTACATCTATTCCAGTTAATGTCAAGGTTCTGGATAAACCTGGTCCTCCTGATGGACCTCTGAGGGTGAAAGTTGTCTCTGGAGAAAAGTGCAATCTTCACTGGAACCCTCCTATAAATGATGGAGGCGCCGGTGTTTCCCACTACATCATTGAAAAAAGGGAGACTAGCCGTGTCACATGGACAGGAGTAGAAGCTCATGTTGAAGCTCTCAGTTACAAAGTGACAAAACTGGTACCTGGGAAAGAATATATATTCAGAATTGCTGCCATGAATAAATTTGGCGTTGGGGAATTTCTAGAATCAGAACCGTTCATTGCACAAAACCCTTTCACAACGCCTAGTGCACCTTCTACCCCTACAGCCAGCGCTGTGACTGGTGACTCTGTGGTGCTAACCTGGGAAAGGCCTGAGACAGATGGAGGCTCAGAGATTGATGGATTCATCTTGGAAAAACGCGACAAAGAGGGTGTCAGGTGGACTAAATGCAACAAGAGAAGAGTAAATGACCTGCGTTTCAGATGTACAGGGCTCACAGAAGGACATTACTACCAGTTTAGAGTACTTGCAGAAAATGCTGCTGGTGTGGGTACACCCAGCGAGCCAAGTGAGTACATAAAAATCTGTGAAGCTACTTACCCACCTGGTCCACCCACAAACCCCAAAGTGACAGACTTTTCCTGCAGCACTGTCTCTCTGACCTGGTCAAAGCCCATCTATGATGGCGGAGCAGCCATCGGTGGGTTTGTAGTTGAGATAAAAGAAGCAGCAGAAGATGAATGGATTGCATGCACACCAAGCACAGGTGTAGAGGACACAAATTACACTGTGAAAAGACTGAGAGAAAATGCAAAGTACAATTTCCGTATTCGTGCAATGAATGCTGCTGGAGTTGGAGAGCATGTGGATCTGCCTGGGCTTGTGGTACCAGCTGAAAAGTTAGAGGCACCAGAGATTGAACTGGACACTGCACTGAGGAAGATTGTGAATGTTCGAGCATGTTCCACATTACATCTTTCTGTTACAATCAGAGGAAGACCAGAACCTGAAGTTAAATGGTCAAAGGAAGGCGGAACTCTCAGTGAGCGTGCTCAAATTGAGGTAACAAGCTCCTACACTGTGTTGCTGATTGAGAACGTAAACAGAAATGACACTGGAAAGTATGTGTTGACGGCTGAGAACTGCAGTGGCTCCAAATCAGCATTCATCAACGTCAGAATATTGGACTCACCTAGTGCACCTACAAATTTAGAAGTAAAGGATGTAAAGAGGGATTCTGTGTCCATCTCATGGGAGCCGCCCGTCATTGATGGAGGAGCAAAGATTTCTCACTACATTGTAGAAAAGCGAGAGGAGGCCAGGAAGGCATTCACAAGTGTCTGCAGCAACTGTGTGCGGAATTCATATAAGATTGACAACCTGCAGGAAGGATGCTTCTATTATTTTCGCGTCCTGGCAGTGAACGAGTTTGGCACTGGACTGCCAGCAGAGACCGCTGACGCTGTTAAAGTTTCTGAGGTGCCTCTTCCTCCTGGCAAAATCACACTCAGTGATGTCACTTGCAATAGCGTAAGACTCTCTTGGGAGAAGCCTGATCATGATGGAGGAAGCAAAATCACATGTTACACTGTAGAAATGCAAGCAAAAGGGGAGGACACATGGACAATATGTTCAGAGAGTAAAGCGCTAGAAGTAACCATCAACGGACTGACAAAAGGAAAGGAGTATTTCTTTAGAGTGAGTGCTGTGAATGAAAAGGGACAGAGTGAACCAAAGTCCCTGCTGGCACCTGTTACAGTAAAAGATACAAGTGCTGGGCCTGTTATTAATCTGCTGTCCAACTCATTCAGTGTGAAGGCGGGAAATGATTTCAAGATTGATGTTCCATTCAAGGCTGTACCACCTCCAACAGTAGCCTGGAAGAGGGAGGGAACCCTACTGAAAGAGACAAGCAGGGTAAATGTGAACACATCTGACACAACATCTCAAATAATTATCAAAGACGCAACAAAGCTCGATGTTGGTGTGTATGAAGTGACCCTGACCAACTCTGTTGGAACCACATCTGCCGAAATCTTTGTGAATGTTTTTGAAAGACCCGGACCACCAAGTGACCTCAGTGTGGATGAAGTGAGTGCTGACTTTGTGTCTCTGTCATGGCAGCCGCCACATTACACTGGTGGATGTCAAATCAGTAATTATGTTGTTGAGAAAAGAGACACAGGCAGCACAATATGGCAGACTGTGTCAGCCACAGTGGCAAGAACATCAATCAAAATTTCCCGTCTGACACAAGGCACTGAATACCAGTTTCGTATTGCTGCAGAGAATCGCTACGGAAAGAGCCACTTTGTTGAGTCAGAGCCTGTTGTTGCCCAGTATCCCTTCAAGCCACCTGGATCACCAGCTAATCTCTATGTTGTGCAGGCCTCAAAATCTGTAATGGTCATTGCTTGGAGCAAACCAGACAGTGATGGCGGCAGCCCCATTATCAGTTATCATATTGAATGCAAAGATCAAAGTAGTATTCTGTGGACAAAGTTAAACAGAGGCTCAGTGACTGAAAACCAGTACAAGGTAACAAGTGTGGAAGAGGGTCTGATATATGAGTTCCGGGTTTGTGCTGAAAACATAGCAGGTGTTGGACCCTGCAGTAAAGCCTCTGAGCCTGTAGCAGCAAGAGACCAGTGCGACCCCCCGTCCAACCTCACAGTCACTAATATAACTAACGCTTCAGTTTCACTCTCATGGGACAAACCAGAATACGATGGTGGGGCTAAAATAACAGGGTACATTGTTGAGCGCAAAGAACTGCCAGAAAGTTGCTGGCTTAAGTGCAACTTCACAAACTTACTGGACACCTTTTTGGAAGTGACTGGACTCACAGAGGGCGAACAGTATGATTTTCGTGTCATTGCAAAAAACTCAGCAGAGCTCTTTAGTGCACCTTCTGAAACCACTGGGCCTGTAACAGTACAGCATGATGTGGAGCCACCCAAAATTACCATGGAGGACAAATTCAGACAAGCTGTGGTTGTCAAAGCAGGAGAGCTCCTAAGAATAGATGCTGACATCTCTGGTCGCCCGAACCCAACAGTGTTTTGGTTGAAGAATGGTAGAAATATCGGCACCAAGGGAAGGGTTGAGATAGCTGCAACAAAGATGCATACTTCTCTTCTTATCAGAGAGAGTGTGCGGAAGGACTCTGGACAGTACACACTGACTCTGCAGAACACAGGTGGTACTACCTCTAAGACCATTACCTGCAAAGTGCTGGACAGACCAGGACCGCCAGCTGGACCTCTGGAAGTGTCTGGACTGTCAGCAGAAAAGTGCACCCTGTCCTGGGGACCCCCTCATGAGACCGGTGGTGCTGAGATCATGTACTACATTGTCGAGAAGTGTGAAACCAGCCGTGTTGCTTGGACCCTTGTATACGGTGACATGATGGCAACTACTTGCAAGGTAACCAAACTGCTCAAAGGAAATGAATACCTGTTTAGGGTGAGGGCAGTGAACAAATACGGGGAAGGCGAGACTTTGGAGAGTGAGCCAATCAAAGCCACAGATCCCTTCACTATCCCATCGGCTCCACTGGATGTTGAAGTCACAAGTGCAACCACTGAAGCTATGACAATATGCTGGAAGAGGCCTGCTACTGATGGTGGTAGCCGCATCAGTGGTTACATTATAGAGAAAAGGGAGAAGCAGGGCGTCCGGTGGGTCAGGGTCAATAAGAAACCAGTGTATGACCTGAGAGCCAAGGCCTCTGGGCTGCATGAGGGATGTGAGTATGAATTTAGAGTGTTTGCTGAAAATGCTGCTGGGCTGAGCGAAGCCAGCCTCCCATGCCCACTCACCCTGGCAGAGGATCCCAAGTTTCTACCTTCCCCTCCAGCAAAGCCTTCCATAGTCGAATCATCCAGGTCCTCTATTACTCTGTCATGGAACAAGCCGCTGTTTGACGGGGGAGCAGCAGTCACAGGATACAAAGTTGAATTCAGAAAATCAACAGAAGAAGATTGGACTGTTGGTGTTAATAACACAGACAAGACAGAGTTTACAGTAACTGGACTGACAATGGGGGAAGTATATGTTTTTACTGTTAGATCCATAAATAAGATTGGCATCAGTGAGCCCAGCCCTGAAACAGATCCCGAAGTAGCCATGGAGAGAGAAGAGGAGCCCAGGTTTAACGTCAATCCTGAGATGAGGAAGACCCTGCTTGTTAAAGATGGCAGCTCCTTCACTTTAACTGTGCCTTTCACTGGCAAACCTGTCCCCAGTGTGTCATGGGACAAAACAAATGTGGATCTAAGAGTCAGAGGATTGATCAGCACCACCAGCTCCGGCACCTCTATCACAGTGGAACGAGCAACACGTGACGATTCTGGCAAATATGCAGTAAAACTGCAAAATGTTGCTGGATCTGCCTCTTTGACCCTGAATGTGAGGGTCTTGGATTCCCCAGGTCCACCGAGTCACATAACAGTTAAAGATGTGACCAAGAACTCTGCCACTGTTACCTGGGACATACCTGAGAACGAGGGAGGAGCCCCAGTGAAGAACTACCTTGTAGACATACGGGACATAAGCAGAGTGGGCTGGACAAGACTCACAGACAAATGCCGCCGATTGTCCTACAAGGTGTCTGATCTGGAGGAGGGAGGAATCTATTTCTTCAGAATCACCGCTGAAAACGAGTACGGCATCGGGGTTCCAGCTGAGACAAAAGAAGGGACAAAAATGATAGGTACAATCTCATGAAAATAAACACATCACATCATAAGAATTGCTTTTATTTTGCATGAATAAAAAAATAACTTATTACTGGGTTAGTATATTTAGCAATTGCAACCTCACCTGCATTATTCTACAGGCTGTTTCAACATTGCTTCTGTTTGTATTTTTGTATTTCAGATACAACAGACTGGGAGACAAATGCAGGAGCTTAGCTTGTCTCCTTCCCATTATAGTGACTCATCTCCTGAACATCTGACAAGATCTCCATTGATTTCTGATCTACAATACATTCAGTTTTGTTTTAAGTAGTTAGTTATAAATATTTGTGGATTGAGTTTCAAGAGAATTTTTTTTCAGCAAATGAATGCACTATTACTTAATACATACCCAAAGGCTGCTGTTTTGCAGGTATACTATTATGTTTTTAAAACTTTAAAATGCTTATTAACTAATGAGGAAAATTAATTGCAGATTTTATTTATAAAGACAAAGACATTGATGTTGCTGTTTGCAGTAAAAATACAATAAAATGTAGACGATAAGAAAAGTTGAGTTTTACTTTGAATAATTTTGCTTTTAACACTGGACGGTGTACACACAGTACAAAGGTATACTATCTCAATGTAGTACTGGACCCAGAAGCAAACACTGAGGCAGAAGTTGGGTAAGATATGCTGGGAAAAGGTGGAATAGGTGAGGGAGGCTGGCTGATAGAAGGGAGAGTCTTGCAAGTTGTAGTCTTTTTTCCAGAGATGTAGCACAAGGAAACAGTGAGGAAACATAAATGAACCTAGATAAAAAGACAGTGTTCAAAGCAAACCAAACTTCACCAGAGATACATAGAAGAATTGACCAGGTGGGGACAGCTGACACTTTGGCAAAGACTGGCTGGAGAAGTGGTGCTATATACTGCAGAGGGTGATTACAGAGATGGAACATTGACTTCTTTGCTCTAAATCTGAGAACAGCAATTAAATATTTCCATTTTTTGCCTCCTACAGTTCTGTAAAGTGACAGCCGTATTGCACCAGTAGAGATAGCAGGATTCTTGAATCTGGAAGTTCTGAACTTTATGCTATGAAGATATTTGTGATACTTAAATATATATTTTCTGCACAAGTTTTTCATTTAAATTCTTGAATCCAGTATCTATAGTTAGTCCATCCTGAATGAATAATCCTTTATATGATTCTCAAGTAAACAGTAAAAAAAAGTTTGCATATGCAAATTCTTATAAAAATGCACAGACATATTATGCATTGTCAAATTATTACCTAAAAATAAGTAAAAACACTTATTTGATTTCCTCAGACCAGTGAAATGATTTAAATGCAATTTAAAGATTACCAAGGCCAAGAAAAACCCTAAAATGCAAACTGACTATATGTAGTCGTCAGGAGACAAATTGTGTGTTTGAATATGTATCAGTAATGTAGTGTAAAATAAGTTCAATATTTCCCTCTGAGAAAGAGTAAAGTAGAAGCAGAATATGTCATGAATATGTGTAAATGTAGTTAGTAACATTTCACCGCTGCATATTAACTGTTTTGCAATACAGGAAACATCAAGAAAATTGTGTTTAAAGTAGTGCAACGAGCAAACTAGAAACAAGAACTGGCCTAGCCAGTCAGCTATTTTAAATTTATGAGCTATATCAAAATTAATTCGCTTTAAAATGTAAAAGGACAAAGTTTAGCATAACTTATGTCACCGGTTGGCTGTTTGTGGAGCTGTTTCTAAGTACGTCACCATAGAAACCATTACGTAGCTCCGCTGAGGAGGAACGCGCTCGCCAGAAACCGGAAGAGAGCGATGCAACAGCTTTTAGCTGTTTAGTAGTTCTGTGGCTAAACTGTTTACAACAACAAAAACGACTCTTCAGAGTCCAAACTTTCGGCATGGGAACTACTGCAAGTCAACTCGGGAAGGATTTGCTGTCAGAATACCAAGTAAGTGGTCAAAGTTAAGCATCGAAAAGACATGTAGTTTTACTGTTATCGACGTTAACCTAGTGGCTAAAGTTGAGAGCAGTAGTTTTTACGCCCCTTAATAACCGAGGATAACGTAATGTTGTATTAGCCTAACGTTTTAAGCGGAAATAAAACTAGGAAGTTTCTTGTCATTAGAATAAAAAAACATTTTGTCGTTGTTTTTCTTATAAACAAGACGACAGTGGCAGCTTTAATGAAAACAACTTGTCAAAGCGAATGTTGTTGCTAATGTCAAGTATTCATAGAAATACTCCAGTGTGGAACGACGTGCTGTTTTAAGTTAATCAGTGATTTATGTCTTTATGATAAATTTTTACACTTACTTTCAGGAGCTGACCTTCCTGACAAAGCAAGAAATTCTTCTGTAAGTGACTAGACTCACGCCGCGATACAAGTTACCAACTGAATTAGCGCATCAACATCTGTCTACTTCAGATGGTCTCTAACATGTTTAACTTGTTGCTTCTTTTCTAAGTGCACACAAGAGATTCTCAGAACTGCTCAGTAAGGATGAGAGAAATCTTCCAAATACCAGGGTATCAATGGAGAGGATTCTTACGCTGCCCGAGCTGAAGGTGAAGATATAATTTATAGCAATATATATATATATATAAGAAATGTGTTTTTTTAATGGCTAGTGTTTGTTTTTTCTTTGTACAAAGGATTACAGTGTGATTTGTGTCCTGGAGGAAGTGCTACATGTAATGATAAAGTGTGCTGACCTTTGCACTTGTTTCACAGTCCAACCCTTTCAGGGAAAGAATCTGCCATGTATTCTCAACATCTGACCAGAAAAATGGAAGCCTTTCATTTGAAGACTTCCTGGATCTTCTGAGTGCCTTCAGTGACTCTGCTACTCTGGAAATCAAATCCCACTATGCATTCCGTATATTTGGTAAATAAGTTGATACAAGATCTTGTTAAATGTGCATGTGAGGATATGCATCTGTGTAACACGTAGTTTGATATTTTCAGACTTTGACGATGATGGAACCCTTGATTGTGGCGATCTGGAGAAGCTGGTGAACTGCTTGACCGGTGAAACAGACGACACAAGACTAACCACTGACGAAATGAGGCAGCTCATCAACAACGTAAGTAAACTGACACTTCTCTTTAATGTTATAGGGAAGCACAGTGGTGTACTAATGTTTTCTATGCATGTTGTTTAGATTCTTGAAGAATCAGACATCGACAAGGACGGAACCGTGAACCTCTCAGAGTTTCAGCATGTCATTTCAAGATCACCGGACTTTGTCAGGTGACTAGAAATTTAATCGCTTTTGTTACTGATGTGTGCTATTACTTGGTACAGTTTTGGTAGCTAACAGCTTCTATTATTATTTGATTTCTCTACAGTTCTTTCAAGATTGTGCTGTGAAGACCTCTAGTGGGCTGTGGAAACACACCAACCTTTGATTCTCATATTATGATGTTTGATTTTAAGTAAGAATTTTAGATACCTGCCTTAAATTATACTTGCCTGTGGATTTTACTGCCTTAAATATTTTATGTATCATTTGTGAAAAATAAACCCCCTTTTTTAACATCTGTAAGAAAAATAAAAACTTTACAAAAAAGCACTTAGTAAAGTTTTTTTTTAAAATGCAGACATACAAACAAATAACGTACTATAAAATACATTTCATCCAAAGTGTCCATGTATTTAATGGGATAATTTACACTTCCTGGTATGTTGTGCAAAGTTCATGGGGCATGTTTTTCAGAGTGATTCTGTGGAAATTTTAGAGAAGCTACTTCCTCCTTGACTACAGCAGCAAAAGTGTTCCAGGCCCCACAAACTACATCAACCACATGCATCTGCTCAACCCTGAAAAACTCCACAGGCTGGGGCTCATCTGAACTGGTTAACGTTTGATGTCCAAGTTGGCCGTATTCACCTATAAAGGAAGTACAAGGAAAGCCAGCATGTACTGATCACATGTTGCTACATTTCAGATTGATATTGCTACTGGGAGTATTTTATTTGGAGTAAAATCAAACTTACCCCATCCCCAAGTGTAGAGGTCACCTGTGGCTGAAGTTAGAAAATACGTTACACATGACAATGACCGATTTGCCAAAAAATGTGCATCAGTGTCGCTGTCAAAAGAGATTTCTTACTTGTTACTGCAGCTGTGTGCCGGGAGCCACAGCTGACTGTCCGGATTTCACATGATGGAGTGACATCCAACAGAGCTGGGAATGCCTGGATTGATATGAATACCTCTTCATGTTTTTCTCCCTCCTGTGGCTCTTTACTGGGAGATGTGCTGACGTCTTGGTGAAATTCTCCTGTTTAATACAGTCAATGTAGCCAAAATGCTACAACTTCAAATATTTTTCAAGTGTTTCTACGAAGTACCACAACTGATGACAAACAGTACATTCTATGGGTCAATATATAATTGAGGGACTTTTGAAGTCCACAGGATATATAAATTCCATAATTTATTAAGGAAACAATTACTTAATAAAAAATGACTGGATATCACTAAAATGTCAACTAAATAGCCATCTCAATTTAACAACAACCACCTTCTAATTAGCTAAACAATAATAAAATGAACCTTTTCAAAAATAGTTTTGATTGTGTTCTTTTTATTAAGTTGAGATAATCATGACAGAGATTTCTTTTTTGGCAATATATCAAATTTTATATGAATAATAACAAATTGTGTCTGAGAAATCACTTTCAGCTAAGTTACCCATTACAAAACACCTCTCAAGGAAGTGTGTTAATTCCTGGCAAGACTTCAAGGCTTTCTTAGTTATTTAATATAAAGTAGTGTGTGAGTCAAATGTGGATTTATGGCATGTCAACAGGTTTACTACAATATCTTTATAAATAACTTTCAATTTTACTTAATTGTATATATAATATTTAGAAGAATCTTTCTCTACAAGTGCCATATTGATTATAGGCGGCCATGTTCATTTTAGGCCTGAAAACAGCAAAAATGTCAACTATGTTATAAAAAGTCCTGCAATTATATATTAACCCTTATCGTAATTAAGGTAGTGGTACATCCATGAACATTGTGAATCCTTGACAATGGTGAAAAGATTTTCCTATTGTTCAGAGCTAAACATAAGCCAAGCCTTATTCATAGATACCAGTTCTGTGTAAATGTTTACATTGAAACCTGAGATAATGTAATTATGATACATGCTACAGGATGCTGCCCTGTGGTGACATACGCTGCAGTAAGTCACACAAAAATGCTTGGATTTCTAAAATGCCTTGTTACCATACTTCTCAAATTCCATTATGACAGGACAAACCTGCTAGCTGGCTGCTCTTCTCTTGTGATGCTTTCATCAGACCTCGTGAAGGAAGTCCCAGCTGGCCACTCTCATTCCAGCCCCACACATAAAGGTCACCCCCGTCTGCGGAGAAAAGGTCATTTAAGGCCATTTTGTTGCGGTTGTAACCCTTTCCCTGGATCTTTATCTAGCACTCACCACTAATGCAGACAGAGTGCCAGCCTCCTGAAGCCACAGATCTCATCTGCATCCCCCACAGAGCCTCCACCGCCCTGGGCTCCTCCTCAGAGGTGAGGCCTCCATGCCCCAGCTGACCATGACTGAGAACATGAACACAGGAAAAGATCAAGATACGGTTATTGTTCAGATTAATACTAAAGATGAATGTGTGTCTATCAGCTCTACCTGCCCAGTCCCCAGGTGTACACGGCTCCAGCAGCAGTGAGAAGGATGACATGTTCTCCACCCAGTGCCAGGCTCTTGGCTTTAAGATGTGGTGACAAGGGACAGTAGAAAGGAGGTTTGGAGGTTATATAACCCCCAGGCACCAATGGGAAAGCCACAGCTGTAGCAAAAAGTGTACCGTTAAGCCTGTGTCACTGCATTCAGCAAATTTCTGCTGCCTGACGACTCTGAAATACATTACCGGAGCCCTCTGACTGGGGTTTTATCTCCATGCTCCATGATGGAGTCTTCTCTTTCTTCTGCAGATCCCAGCATTCAATCCTGTCTGGGAAAGCGAGGGTCAAGTGCGATTCACTGATGAATGCATCTTCACAGCCACGGCTCTCTACTGTAGAGATGCCACGGCAGTCGTTGGAGTCGAGTGTTCCAGAACCTGCCAGGCACACACAGCCGTCTCCTAACAGACAGGGCAAAATAATACATGAGGCAGGCAGCTTTCATTTGAATACTGGGGAAGACACATCAAGCAGAGGATGTGGGGGTCTTTCTGCAGGATATTTTGAGTGTCAAGCACTTCATTTATTGTAATCTGGGGATTTTTATGCACTGATTTGTACCTTTTCTGCATCAATTTATAGTAGAAATGCCTTAATTTAGATAAAGGAAAATAATGTAGCCACCACATAATTCAAAATATGACTTAATGTAAAGTAAAAAATCTCTGAGGTCCTTTCCTCATTTTATAGAGCCATGCTGAGTCAGTACACACATATCCAATATATCCAATATTCACTATTGTTACTATTAAAACAGATTTCTAACAACAATACTGTCCTCCATTCTCTGTTTGTGCTGACTGGTCTTGAGCAATATCTGACTGGTATTACATCATGTGTGACAGCCAAAGAACACTGAAGTTTTCTTTTAAACCAAGAGTATATAAAGCATAAATTCACAAAGGCATGTCAACAAAATTTGGTTTTGGAGTTTGTGGAAGTATAAATGTTGTCGAAAGGTTTTCATATTTACTGCAAATGTATATGATATTCATCATCATATCATAATGTAACACTGTTCTCGTTGCAGCTCTTCACATCCAACAACATTAGGTAATGCTGCTTGTTTAATCTATATTTTTTAAAGCACAATAACACAATGTAGCACTGCTGCTGTTTAGAACGTTAAAGTACAATGCTCTGTGTACCCTGCTATTGTGGTACATTAAATTTATCCATTCTGCCACATCTGTACAAGTGAAATTTGCACATTGTCTTTATTATATTCTTATTTTTGTTATACTGTTGTATTCCTTATTAGTCTTCATCTGTATCTATCTGCTGTAACTTGTAAATTTCCACAGTGAAGGATCATTTTAGTTTATCTCATCTTGTTAATTCATGATATCAGTTACCGACCTCCTTGTTAACTAATAATCGGTATCAGCCCTGAAAAATATCTACAGATCTGTAATCTTTTACTGGAGGAAGTAACCTCTTTAAATGTGACACCTTTTCACATCAATGATTAATGAATTAACTTTTACTGAATTATTTACTCCTGGATTTGAACAGCTAATGAGTTGAAGCAAGATTTCTGCTCAAGTTCAAAACTTTATGCCCACTCCCAAAATATCACATATGGGTCAATATATAATTGCAGGACTTCTTGTAGAAGAACAAGAAAAGAAAACATTTTTTTAAATAAAATAAGATAGTTTAAAATAAATTAACTTCACAGGGGTTCATCAATATATAAACTGAGAATCGTACAGTCTTAAGGCACTTGTATTTTCCAATTTTCTTCAGGAGTAAAAGAAAAGTTTCCAATTTTTTTTTTTTTAAAAGCAATACAATTTGGAGCAAGCTTAAAAAAATCTACATTTGTGTATATAAAATTTACCAATTATTGTTATATTATTACACATAAATTTCAAATATTTGTTTTGCGTAAAGAGACCAAACTTAATCCAATGTGATCTGGAATTAACACACTTCCTGGAGAGGTGTTTTTGTAATGAGTAACTTATTCGAAAGTGATGTCTCGGACACAGATACAATTTGTTATTTTCCATCTAAAATTTCATGATTATCTCAACTTAATAAAAAGAGCACAATCCAAACTATTTTTGAATAAGCTCATTTTATTATCGTTTATCTAATTAGAAGGTGGTTGTTATTAAATTGGGACGGTTATTTAGTTGACATTTTAGTGATATCCAGTCATTTTTATGAATAAGTGATTGTTTCCATAATAAATAATTATGGTATTTATAAAGACATGATCATAATGAACGTTAAAAAAACATTAGTTTTTTCACTTTAAATAATTTTTAATAAAAATGTAAGCAAGATACATCCCATGGACTTCATAAGTCTCTTAATTATATATTGACCCATATATCTATGTCATGAGATGATTCTTTTTGTAGTAATCATGCGAAGCTCACCTGTATTACTGAAGATAGCAGGTGAAAAGAACACATTTAGCAAATTAAAACTTTATTAGATGTAGAAGTGACTCTCCCATGTTGGACATATTGTAGGGATGCATCTCCCTAGAAACCAAAGGCTCAAACATGAGCTAGTGTCTGAATAAAGAGTCTGACAGGCTTACCATCCACGTGCAGAGATGCTCTTCGACTCCAACTTGCTCTGATTCTGTCCACATGATCGCTCACTTCTGTTGGATTTATCACTTTAACTTCCTCAGCTGCTTCGCTACGTCCTTCTCCTTTAACTAATTCCTGCTGGACACAAATCTGTCCAAACGCGTTGAAGCCAAACCCGAACCAGCGCATCTGAACAACTGCTTTTGAGCGCCGCAGCGCAGTTACCCGCGACACTGAACGCTCATCAACACGACACCAGGAAGTATTGCGCATGCGCTCTTGAGTTAATACAGTACAGCTGAAATGCGCTCAAGTTCTATTTTTGTTTTAATGTCCATGTGCTCAGTCAGAATTATAAAAACAACAAACCATACATGTAACACACTGGGAATGTAGTGAAGCATCAATAACAGCAGTGTTGACAAACATTAAAACCAAAATCACAAAATGATGTGAATGAAATGCTTTTGTTGGATATTAAATAAAGGGGAAAGTAGTGTGTAAAATTAAAAAGTAAAACGTGGGAATGACGATGAGACAAATAAAATACTTGCACATGTCAAGGAATGGCCATCTATAATAAAGAATGTATAGATAAGCCTTATTGGTCTCCAAGCGGAATATTCACTTTCGAGAGAAGTACATGAAAATACAGTATAATTAAGATAACTTGATGTGAAACAGCAGCTCATTGGTGACAAAATACTTTGCTGCTTATCATTTAACATCTTTCTTCATTAAAATCGCTCTCTGCTTTTCACAGGTTTTTAAGACACAAGAACATTTCAGAGATCCATGAAATGACTTCGCTGGTCCAACATAATTCTGCTAGTATTCAAACAAGGCCAGAAGGCACATCGACACACTGCTGCAGTGTTTTCAGGGTTCAGTTCCTTTGTTTGTGTCCTTTTCTTGTCTGCTTTTGATGATGCCGTACGCCACAGCTTTATCCAAACAGTTCTGAGCTATCTTGGAGACAGGATCTGATGTTCCTTCTCCTCCCTTCGCCATCACCGACAGAATCTCCAGAGCTTCACTCTCCATGAGCGTCTCAGCCAGACTCCTATCCGCCTGCATCATGTTGTGAACTATGACCACTCCGCGATGACGCAGGTCGGACATTTCACTGAGCAGCAGAGCCTGCACAATCTCTAGCCAGTGTGTTGTCTGAGAAGAAAGAACAGCAGGAGTCATGTAGGGTTGTTGTGGCATTTTAAGATTTAACAAAAGATAAAATTAGAGGACTGGGATGTGTGAATCAAATTCAACAGCAAACAATGTTAAGATTGGAAGATCTAACATGTCAACTGAAGTTCTGAATGCACTCAATAATCCTGTGGAAAATGGCAACCCAACGGAAGCATATGGAGCCCGCATAAGGCATAAGACAGGAAATTCATGCCCTCTCTGTCTGCAATTGTGAGTTGAAACCTTTGTCACACTGAGCTAAGCAGAAATAGTGCCATCCTAGCAGAAATAAAAAGAGGAGGTGGTTTAACTTTTGATACGATTACATCATATACATCCTGATTGGGTCTTAAGATAATGGGTTGTGGCTTTCATTTAAAATCTCGGGATTTTGCTCATGTTTGTTCTTACAGCCTCTGTACTGAATAAACATTATTCGCATCAGACTCTGAAGAAATTGTTTGAAGACTCCAACTTTTGATCCAGAGTTGATTTCTGACTATATGTTTGACAAAGCTGCCTGATCATCTCTGGTCCTTAGCAGGCAGACTGAGTCACAACAGGGTAAAGAACTTTTAACTTTGTGAGAATGTTGCTGGAGCAGTTTTCTTACAGTTCCAGGGATGCGGCTGCAGAGCTCCGGCTGTTCAGCGGTCAGCATGGCCAGAGTTCCTGCGGCAGCTTTCCGTAGCCTTTCATCCTCCTCTCCGCTGTAAAGCACGATCAGCTTCAGGCGATCATTCCCTGTGGCCAGGAACAGCTTCTGCACCTGTGGATGCATCAAACACCCGCTGCTGTTAGTGGAACTTTAATCAGATTTGTATAATAGATTATATTGTTAATGATATTGTGAAGGAAAAAATACTCTCATTCCCCTTATTGTGGTACTTCATCGCAGCTGTTAGCTGAAGACATCCTAGAATATCATGCAGGTTGCATCTGTCAACTACAGTCACCTTCAATCAAGTTGCAGATCCTATAGATCACCTCAAATTATCCTACAGATTTGACCCGATACTAATTACTTCTCCCAAACTGAGGCTGGGAGCACATTCAGGTCCTCTGTGTCCTCAATATAATCATGAGAAAGGCAGATGCTGCAAAGACAACTGTTGTAGGAAAAACATGACTTGGTCAAGATTAGATATTGTTTAGTCTGACGTTATGGAGTAGACAAATTTTCTCCTTATTGGGCCGTAATCTAAATATGGCATTCCTCCTAACTTAATATATACCCAAGGTTGAAGAGAATCCTCAGAATTGATGCTGCTGATGCTCACATCACTGTGTTGCTTGTTGTATCACTTCTCCTGATATCAGTAAACCTTATTCTCAACATAAGCCATCCGATTCTCCACAGTGTCTCTGAGTCCTCATTCATCTCTCGACATGGCAGAATTCTCAAACAGATATGTGTCTTACCTCTGTGCTTAAAACCAAATTACACATGCACTCTGTGGCAGAAGCTCGGACCAGTTCGTGCTCCTCAAACATGTAGCCTTCAACTTTTGGCACAGCTTTCTCCTTTATGATCTTTTGTCTGTGGAACAACATAGTTAAACTTAAAAACTATAAAGTATTTTAAAAAATTGTGATGACATGCATTTAAACATTTAAGACTTGATAGCATAAACATTTAAATCTCAAACAACAAAATAAATAAAATTGAATCAGGCAGCACTATGCATAGTTGCACAACTTCAATATAAATTAGTTTATACAGTTTATGAAGGAGATTTGAAAGAAAATGTCACCATTCAGAGACTTGAAATACTTCAATTTCTGTTAACAACTTGCCCTAAAAAATGTGGGACTTGACCTAGAACAAGCTGTACAAGAAGATTATGCTCATTAATTAGGTAAAGGATTGACTCCTAATTAATTAAGCCTCAATCAATTGTGCTTGTCCCAGAAGAGCTGGAAATAGTGTTGGTGGGAACATTTTCACAGCATTTTAGTTTAACAGAGACAAACTATGATCCTGTGTGTTAGGCAATAAAAACGTATGTTTAAGTCTATTAACAGTTCATAAACTGTTATTATAATGTGTGTTGTGTTCTCTCATTAAAACTGACTGCATTGCAAGTGTATTCTTAGGAGAGACTTCCCCCTAGTGGCTGACCTGAGTCTTTCACTGATGCCTGCCAGGTTAGTGAGAGCCATTAGTGCCTCGAAGTTCTGCAGCAGGGTGCACTCAAGACTCAGGAGGCTGACAAGAGGGCGCACCACCTCATAGATCTGTCAATAAAATGTTAAACAGGGTTAAACAAGAGAATCTGTTTAATGTTTTTTAACTGAAGTGGTTTAATACTGCTTGCATTTTTACCCTTTCTCCTGGAAATGCAATCTCAGGGTTGGATGTGATGGTTATTTTTGCCAGCGCCTGTGCAGCTTTGATTTTTCCTACATCTGTGTTATCGGACGCAAGGGGGATCAGAGCCTGTGGAGGAGAACAGCAAACATAAATCATTTAAACCTCCACGTGCTGGGAGTTCAGAGCAGTGTGCGGGCTAACCTAAGTGTATTTATCATGGTGCTCTACCTTTCCTCCACCCTGTGCCACCACTGTGCCTCTGTCTTCCTGTCGTTCCACCAAAGCCAAGAACACCCTGCAGTGAAAAATGATATTAAACCGGGAAACCTGCAGAGAGAACAGCCGGTGAAAAAGACTGCAGTTTTCCTACCTGCCGATGCATTCCTTACAAGCCTCAGTGAGGGCAGGGCTCTCCTGTTTGACCATACACACCAATGCAGACACCACACCAGCCTCCAGGAGCTTCAGCAGCCTTTTCTCCACATAAGAACGTGCATCCTGACATAACCAAAAGACAGGCAGACTCAAATGAACAGCTACTCTTTAAAGAAGAAATTTGAATGCAGTATAATTTCTTCTACACCTCAAGAAACAGGATGAGGCTACTGTGCAATATTAAAGATATATTGAGTGAGCATTTCAACAGTACCTTGGGATGCTCCTCAGGTACATGCTGCTTTGCATATTTGGCCAGCTCCACCATTTGAGGGTCTGGCTTCTCCACATCGTAGCTGTTGGTGCAATTCACTAATGTCGAGCCCACAGCAAAGAGTACGGTCTTATCTTCAGACTGCAGAAACACATAAAAATACAACAATGACGTCCAGGTAACTGAGCCAACGCTAGTGTGATGTGTGGAATGTCACGGCTTGGAATTCAAAATCCTGCACAAAAATAAACATTACCAAAACAACAAAAGATCCTCTCCTGACAGCAATTTAGGCATTATAATTGCCCTGCATTATCCTTGTATATTCAGCATTAAAACAAATACAATGATCAGTTAAACCTTTGCCAGGTCAAACATGGCCAGGAGAGCATTCTTGTCTTCCACTAAGTCTTCCTTCACGTCAGCGTCAAAGGTGAGGTAGGCAAGACCTTCCACAGACCAGCGGCGGGATGTTGGGGGCAGGGATTCATTACACAGCCACCTAACAGAGAAACAGATTAAGTTTGGCTCTTATTTTAAATCCACTAATCCACTCCTTAACTGTTTTTAATCAGGTTATGCAACAATGTAGATGAGGCATCTCTCTTAATTTACTCCCAGGGTCAAGATTCAACTCAGTCAAACTTACTTTCTGCATTGTTTGGCGAGCTTCAGCGTCGATCCCTCTGCAAACTGCTTCATGCTGAAATCTGTCCCTCCTGCTGATCCAAGCTTGCACAAACCCTGTGTAATAAACCAAACTGCAGCGTCAATATATAATTGCGGGACTTTTTGTAACACAGTTGACAGGTATCATAGTAGACATTTTTGCTGTTTTCAGGCCTAAAATCAACATGGCTTCTATAACTAAACACCACATGGCATTTTTACAGAAAGATTCTTCTAAATATTATATATATTCAATTGAGTAAAACTGAAATTGAAAGTTATTTATAAAGACATTGCAGTAAACTTGTTGACATGCCATAAATCCACACTTGACTCACACACTACTTTATATTAAATACCTCAGAAAGCCTTGGAGTCTTGTCAGTCTTTTCTTCAGGATGAAATAACATCATGTGGAGCAGTTATTTAGCCAACATTTTAGAGATATCCAGTCATTTTATATTAATAAGTTTTTGTTTCCATAATAAATAACTATGGAATTTGTAAAGGCATGATCATAATGAACATAAAAAAACATTAGTCTTTTTACTTTTAATAAAAATGTTTACATTATATATCCCATAGACTTCAATTATATATTGACCCAGTAGGTTTTATCTTTAGTTAAAAAATTACATTTTCTCTAACTATCTTCCAGACTTACCACTAGGGCTCTCACGCGTATCCTGTCATTCTCACTCTTCTTGTAGAGGTCCTTAAGGAGGGCCACGCCGTTGGCTGTGATGAAAGAGGCTCTCTTGGCTTTGCCTGCAGCGTGGATAAGAGCCTCCACCGCTACTTGCTGGTGAGTTACATCTTCGGAGGCACACAGAGAGATCACTGCATCCATCATTCCTGACATTTCCAGAGTTCTGTTACCCACGTCACTCGGCCCTTGGAGGAGCACCGATACCGTCTGGATGGCTCGCAGCTTGGCGTCTAGTCCAGAACGGCTAAAGTGTTGCCTACCCACAAAAACGTGAGATTAGAAGAATTAGTCATAGAGTGCAATTTTTGAGCTTCAGGCCTTTGATAATGATTTTTCACGCTCACAAGTTATGTCACGAGTAAGTAGTTCTACAGAGGGAAACTTTTATTGGAAACAAAACTTTTAGTGGAGAACTCACTGAACATATTCTTCACATAGTTTGTTGAAGTTCTCCCTCTCTTTGTCACTCTTCAGGTCATCGTACAGTTTGCTCAACAAGACAGAGCAGCTCATGTGAGTGTTGTCTGTAAGAGGTGGTCCTTCTGAAAGCTCAGGAACAGTCCCAGCCACCTGCAGGATCTTTTTCAGCCCTGCAACAAAAGAAATGGTTTATGAATTTCACTGTAGTGATACCAGATAAAATTAGGAACTGAATTTCTAAAATCATGAAAAAGTTAAATATGTGGCAGAAGCTCTGTTGCCAGAAATGGCATGTTGGTGTGTTTCCTACCCTGGTCTGTCACCCATAATGTGAGGGAGTTGTCAGGGTTTTTCAAGGACTTGCGTGGTACTTGTTTGACCAGGAGATTGATGGCGCTGTCTCTGCCGGGCCCCGACACATTAGACGCTGGCAACATTTCCAAGAGGTGGTGTAGCATCGAGCGTAGCTCCTTGGATGGTTCTGTGTCACATTCGTACAGTAAATTGAAGTTGAAAGCACAGAAAAGGCATAGATTTAGGTTAACTTTCATGAGAGTACCACAGATGTCACATATTAAGATCATCAGCGTCTCAACTCACCAGGAAGTATAGCTTCATCTTTTCCTCTGATCTCTTTTTTCATGCCCTCTGTCAGAGCCTCAAACATCACCTGCAGCAGGTGGCAGGCAGCCAAAGACACAGTGGGGGCTCCTGATCCCATTACTGCACACAGCTGCTCCATTCCCAACTCATTCACTATAGCCATAGTCTGGGAATAAAACAGTGGATGTCAGCAATAAAGAGCTGAAAAGCGACTGAAGTGTTGCAAGCATAGTGAATAATGTTCTCTAAAGCTATCATATATCAACATCTGCTGATGAACTGGCAAGCAGACTTCACCATGAATGGAAACGGGAAAGCAAAGAATATAAAGGAACTTCACTATTCACTATAAACACACTCCTTCCCTTATCTATGCTTTCTAACGAAGGAAATGCAAGTTTGTGTGCCTGTGAAAAATGACTTTAAAGACCTTGTAATGAACAACGTTAGAGGAGAACGTCACACTTACTCTGGATTGATGTCCTGTGCACAGCCCAACTAATGTCCTGAGTGCAGAAAGGATAACATCCTCGAGCTTTGACTGAAGAAGCTTCTGAATTAATTTCACTCCATCATTACGGAAGATCTGTTCAGCTCCTGCCTCATCTCGAGATAACACCACTAGATTCTGAGCAGCCTAAAATTGATTAAAAGATTACATTATTTTGGGGCCGTACGGCTTTACTGCGTCACCAAAATATGTGAGGAAAACTCAAACACATTAAGACAAAATTAAGCCTCCTGAGCCATGCTTACCTTTTGCCGATCTGAGTCTTTAGCAGATGCATCCAAGAGGAGAGAAAACATTTGCTGAACACGAGCATCTGTGGAGTTTAGTTGTGCTGACTAAAGGATTAAGAGAAACACTTTGATTAGAAACAGTTTCATCAGCGTACAGTTTCAAAGGCAAGACAATCCTCCCTGATGTTATCAAAGTCACATCACCTTTTGCTGGATCTGTGCTCCTAGCTGTCTGAGCAGGTCCTGAAATGCTTTGTTTTTGGGCTCCAGCTGGGCACACCTCTGAGCATCCAGAAACGCCTGGTCAAGCCGACCAAGTTTCTGAAAAGCCTGTGCCCTCCGAAACCTGGCTTTCACGTCACCCGGATCAGTGTCGAGTGCTGAAAGAAGAGAAAGCAATAACATTTATCACATCTGTGTACATGAAATCCAGTTTAATAGACAGTTTTTGCAACAATAAACAGAGCAGTGCATATTAACTCATCATAGCATACTAATTATGAAAGGTTTCTTCTAGGGGTTGACTGATATCAAGCTTCATTTTTGTATTATTGGCATCTCTATTGCCTCTAATCAACATTGAAGGATAAACACCAAAAAGTTCCCTTATCAATAAACATATGGAAATAATAAATAAATACAGACATATCAGTAAAGCTTTGTCCTGAAGTTTTTGTTATAGATCTTGATTTTTCTTTTTTTTCCTACTGATAACTGGAAAGAGCTTATTTAACTTTTTTGCTTTGTGGCATTTCAGCACAACTAAAACTAATTCAGTATTCCAGTTTGGTGTAACACCCAGCCCTTTGTTTGTCCAAACGTTAACAAGTCAAAGTGATATTATCCGGATGGACAGACTGCAAATCAGGTGGAAGTAGGCTTAATTAAGTGCTGAATCTAATGTGAGGTTACATATGTACTATCATAGAAAAATAGACCCTACTCAGTGAGCTTATTAATTCTAAAATATATAGAGAACTGTCAAACCTTTAGAGGCATCAGTCTCTGCCTTGCTGTAGTCCTCCAGTTTCAGGTAGCAGGCAGAGCGGTTGCGGTACAGGACAGCACTTTCTGCCTGGCTGTCACTCAGCTTTATTGCTTTGGTGTAACAGCAAATAGCTCCCTGCATGTCTCCTGCCTTGAAAAGGGTGTTCCCCTCCTCCTTCAGGGCTGCAGGGTCCTAGATTTAAGAGAAAATGTGAGAAACAGTGTACTGCCAAAGTGATCGTTCGCCTCAAATTGATTGCGCACTTCATGCTTTAGCAGTGTGGCCCAGTTTATTTATTTATTTTTCTGGATCACGCAGTCATAACATGAAAAAAACTGAATAATTCGTCTGTGGGCACAGCAGAAGTGTGTTTGTTTTTGGCATACGAATAATGGTGACAAAAAAAGTTTGCAGTTTAAGTGTAATCTTGCATGGCATTTAGGGTAAATATAGGCTGTACTGTTTCCAGTGTTTAGGCTATGTGTGTAGATGGGTTTTTTTATATTAATCAAGAAATGAATTCTTCCGCAATCATCCTGTAGACTTAATGGAATAATGTTATTCTGGTGCAGTGACAGCCTTACAGTCACAATGTAGGGGCTGCAATGGTCCTGGCAGGTGGAAAACTGCATTAGGTGAGTTGAAGTAGTCCCTTAAAGCTGTTCTAACCAGTAAAAAAACATATAGATGAATTATAGCGCACGGAGCAGATAAAATAATACAGGGACATGAGGATAATTGCTTCCACGGAGGGCAGGACGATCACTTTATGGCTCAGCTCCGAGGGGACAGAAAAGCTTCGAGCATGAAATTTGCTAAGCTAACTATGCTAAGTCGCTTACTAGTGTTGCCTTACCTTTCCTTTTTCACTGCCACTCATCCTCAAGGTGATGCACACAACACAGCAACACTGATTATTGCGAATATGTAGCTTAATTCCAGTCTACGACCTCACAAACGCCGCTAACTTCAACCCAACATGTCACATCTTGCTATAAACTTCCGGGTTTCCGGAGCACGTTGATGACGTACAAACCCCGCCCCTACCCACACGCTCCATTACCATAGAAGGAAGAGAGCAGCCCAAGCATGTCAGTCTGCAGCTCTGCTTCATTTGGTTACATTTCCATTCCTTTCTCCAGTCCATACAGACACAGTTATATCTTATGTAATAAAAGAAGAAAGATCCAGAAAGCCAACAACCTTTATTTTTATTTTATGCAGCTGTAGAAACTTTTTAAATTTATTTCACTGTTGTTGGTGCTCTGAATGCTTTGTGATAGATGGTTTAACCCGAGCAATGCATAACTAAGTCGAATTACCACTTTCTAATTAGGTACAGTTTACAAAGAATTTAGATGTAATAAGAAAAACATTTGGGTTGCAAATTGAACTGTTAGCCTCTTGTGTCCATGAATAACAACCTCTTGATCAATGACTTATCAAAAGTTAGCTGACAAAAACAACTTTTGACCATATAGTGCTGGATTTAGCATCAGCATCTTTAAAGTCCCTCTGCAGTTGTTTTCTCATCTCTGTGCATCAAAGTTACATGATTAGGCTACTTGCTGTAAAATGGGTAGATCTATGAAGTCTCAACTGCTTTTTTCAGCCACCCTTTCCCACTTACAGCAGCTCCAGCACACCGGCTCACCTCCAACTCTGCTCCAACATTGTGAAACTAGTTATAAAATTGGAGTAATTCAGCCATACGTGTTCAAATCAGAAACTGATTCTGAAGAGGGATAATGATAAAGAAAGCCTCACCCACACTTTGAAAAGATTGGCTAAAGGGCTAAAGGGGGGAAACTAATATACTGGAGTAAAAACCACAATATTTCCTGCTGAATTGCAATACAGTAAAATAAAAGGTCAAGCAAACTGAAAACACAAATAAATTGTAAAAGTAAGTTTGCATGCGGGTGGGTTATTTTTTTATTATTAGTACCAACGCTTTTCACTCTGTGGAACAAAAGTACAAGCCCCATATTGTGTTCTGAATCTTGGCATGTACTTTAGTATCCATCAGATCACAAATAACTTTACATACTACATAACCAGCTTCACTGTTTGCAGTGCAACACCACAGATAAAGACCACTGCAAGATGTTATGGTATTCCCTGGATCAGTCCCCTGGGAGCTCTCGTTTACCTGGACAGACCACCACTATTGTTGTGTATCCCCTGTTGCTGTGGAGACAAGGTGATTCCCTTTAGGGCTTGTGGTCAGGTACAACTGTTCAGACTCTCATATTACCATGGCCGCTTTGTCGATTTGGAAGTATATCCAGCATGAACAACTGGTGTACACCTCCTCAGGGCTGGGCTTGCTGTAAGACCACATACATAACAGATCCGCAGGAGATCCACGAGGCTCAGTGACAACACCAGGGAGCCAAACGCAAGAGCCACAGTCTGACATCAAACTCAAAAGCAGCTGTGCTAACATTTATTCCTTATCTCCACTTTGTTTTGGGAGAGATTATGCTGTCAGAGCAGGATTCTGTCATTACTGGTGTAGTTTACTGAAACACAACTAATTTTAAGTCTGGAAACAACACTCTCATGCACTTTAATCACTACTCTGTGAATGTTTTTGTAGCTCTCCTGAAAAGTTATTAGTCTCTTGTGATTGGAGTGAAACCAAAACAGTACCATCTGTTCCTGTCATGTTGCACACAGTCAGCTAATTAATTATTGAAGTGTCAGATAATCACCTGTTCCCATAAACACACAAAGTGTTCCTGAATGAGCCATCAAAAAACAATAATGAGACTCACCTGCTTTGGTCTCAGACGCTCTGGTTACAGGATTGGACAAGGAGGTCGTTACTCCAGGGGTCACAGTAGACCCTTTTCAGAGGCATTATGGTATAAAAGTAGCACATACTCCCAAGTTTTGGAGCTGTATATTTCTTATAACATGCAGTCAGAATGGAAAAATAAATTAGCTTGAGACGTCATTGGCTGAAAAACATCTTTAATTTACCATCTACGTGGGTATGTTTGTTTTTAGTCATCCCTTAATCACAGCGTGTCATTTATATGCGTAAATTACAGCATATCATTTGTATGCTCAAAAGCTGCCTCTGCCACAGTCCACCGAGTAAACAAGAGGTGAGAAGTGGACAGTAATTTACTGGAGTTCTCAGTCTGTCACATACCTCAAATATGAAAGCATTAGTTAGAAAGGTCTTTTTTCCAAAGGCAGTTACTTTCCTATTCATCACTTAGAGTTGTGCGCTGGGGAAAGTTCAAAAATGTAGACAGAGCAGTTTTTGGGGTTGTTTAATTTCAAATCAAGCAATACTCTGTGACTGTGATTGCTTTGAGCCAACAAAAAACAGCTCTGATTTCTGTACTTTGGACTGTGGTGTGTCAGAGCAGATAGTCAAGCGGGGTGCTGTTGAGACCTTCCATCACATGTCCGCCCACAGCAGTGGACCACCATGTGATTCTTCTTGCTCATAGATGGATAATTTTGCACTGGGCAGCCACCCACATACAATATTTTGATCAGTAATGTAAGTTTGCAATGTTTCTTTCCAGAATATTTTGTTCCCAGATATTGCTGTAAATGATTTACAGAGATTACTTTGCAGAATCATTTGAAATAACACATACATTCATTATATTCTGGCACATACTGTGTTGACTGTGCTGTTCTACGCAATAAATAATGAATTTAGAAGCACTGTTGTTGATCATAGAGTCATGTTATACTAAGCCCAGTAGGTGACGAAGTGGTATTAAATGGTTGACCCCGAGTCAGAAAGTCTTATACATTTTTCATCTTTTCAGATACAGTCCTGTAGGATTCTTATTAATTTCTCCAAATCCTATAAGACAATAATCTCAACTTTATGGGAAACTATTCGAATTCTGAATGAGAAGTCTTATTGACAGTGCATTTCTTCTGACAATCCTGTCGAAAATGTACATTATTTTAAAAATGGATCTTACAGTGCATTACTATTAAAATTATTAGAAGATTGGCTTGAATCTCTTCAGAAACCCCAGGGGACTCTTCTTTCTGAAAATCTAACTTGGTTCTACAATTGCACCAAAGAATAAATAGATTATGTATTTAGAAAAAAAAATGCTGAACATTTTTAAAATTCTTCAAATTAACAAAAAATATTTGAGCACAACGCAATCATACTTATGGCTTACTGAGTAACTTAGTTGAAAGTGATTTCTTGGACACAGACACAATTTGTTATTTTCCACAGAAATATCTGTCATGATTAGCTCAACTTAAAAAAAGAACACAATCAAAATTATTTTTGAATAAATGAATTTTATTATTGTTAAGCTAAATATAAGGTGGTTGTTAAATTTGGACTGTTATTTAGTTGGCATTTTAGTGGCATCCAGTCGTTTTTTATTAATAAATGATTGTTTCCATAATAAATATTTATGGAATTTGTAAAGACATGATCACAATGAACATAAAAAACCTAAGTTTTTTTTAACTTTCAATAAAAATGCATGCACAATACAGCCCATGGACTTCAAAAGTCCCTCAGTTATATATGTACTCATATAATTTGACATTGAAAAAGCTTTATACAAATAAAGCCTATCATCATTCATTTTATTATTATATTTGTTGTTGAGACTAAAATCATGAATGTAAATACTATTACCTGGACACATACAGAAGGAAGCTAATGCTAAAGAAAATGAAATATTATAGAGCTTTTTATGCATATTTGCTGTGGTTTGTGACATTATCTGTGATATGACTGAACATATGGCTGACTGATTATATTATCAGAATCAGAATCAGCTTTAATGGCCAGGTATGTACACAACATACAAGGAATTTAGTTTCGACTGTTGGTGTCACCCTAATAATAATAATAATAATAATAATAATAATAATAATAATAATAATAATAATAATAATAATAATAATAATAAACTATAGAACGAAGAATAGAGAAACAACAGTAGTAATAAAAATAAATATAACACAATATATATAGATATTGACAAGCTAGAAAGCAATATATAAACACAGCAGTGCAAAATGATAACTGCTACACGACGATACAGTGCAAAAACCTGTGCAAAAAGTACAGTACATATCCATTGAAATACTTAGAGAATAATTACTCACTAATTTACAAACTCGTGTCGCATTGCAGAAACTCAAACTTACCCGCTGGTCTGGAAATAAAAGGTTGGTGCATTTACGGTGAAGTCTGCTGAAGCTGTTGGGCCATCATCGACTGGTGCACAGCCCCCCTTTCCCACAAGCCTTTGCGGCAGCTCAACGGCGCTAGCTGCTAAGCTACATCTGCTAGTTCAGTTGTGATCTGTCAGCCCGGAGCTAAAAGCACGTACACTGCTGGGCTCCACACTCTTACGGAATACTCTCCTTTGATGGGTAACGTCAGATTTTTTTTTTTCATTTTCTTCACAAAGAGTCAGAATTTCAAGATCGTACGTTAATATTTGTGGGGGTTTATATGTAAAGTGAAAGGTTAGCCAGGAAATATCAGCCACGTATTGTCTTAATGTTATCAAGCCAACACTTGCTATCTTCTGTAAGGCTCGTCATCATCTGCCGCGGAGCAGAAAGACAGCTGCGGCTGCTGGTCACCCAGATTTACAAGTAACTTCAATGACAATCCTTATTCTAACACTGTGCTACTCTTGAATCTAGTTCTAAAACCAGTCGAGTTGGTGTAACTTGGTGGCATATGTAGTAGCTAGCGCTAGCTTCTTTTAGCTGCATATGCGTGATATCAAGCGCTAGTTAATGTTTAAGTAACCGTGATAGTTAAAGTTTGACAGAGCTCGTTAATGTGGCCAATGGGTGAAGGAGGTAGTGGCTTTAACCCGCGTCCGTGTGCCTTGGCTCGCACGAGATAATGTTCACATGCAAATATTTGAGTGTGCCTAAGTTTGAGGGAACCCAGTCACCTGGCTAGCTGCCCGGTGATAGGTGACTAAAAGTCATTCAAGTGAAGAGATGTCCCTCCTCAGAATAAAGCTCAGGGTAGTTGGATCGTTAATATATGCACACACGCATAGATTGCGAATAATGAGGACTGCTTCCCTTCATGCTAAACTAATATCCCATCATGTGAGCAGCTTATGATCACTTGTGCATTCACGTTTTGTCACGTACATGCAGTGCAGCAGCTCTGTCAGACAGCCCTACAACAAAGTCCTTCATGGTGGATGTGTTCTGGCCCAGATGGTCTAAGAAATAATCGCCTTCCTGCTGACATTGACGCTGTTTTCCTGTCAGTCTTAGCAAATGTGAGTGCCAGGTTATTATCTCAACCCTGTGTGGTAATGCTAAAATAGTCCCAGCCAGGGAAGTGAGCGGATTATGATCGTGGATTTGCACACAGAGGAAAACGTTAACACCTTTTTTAGTGCTGTGAGGAAACCTGGGGCATTCTGCTCAGCTGGATGTTCTCCCCCCTCCTGTTGGCTTCACTTGTCAGATCCAAAAAAAAAGTGTCTCTCACTTTCTCACACACCCTTTCACCTGTGCTACTTGTCTGTGACAGTTCTGTCTCCTGAAATAGAAGGCTGAATGTGTGTTTTTGCCTGTTTCATTAATCTAATATTTTCCTAACAGCTGAAGAAGACCCTGTAATGTGATTTCAACTTGGCGCCTGTGATCAAGGACAGACGCACTGCCCATGCTGCCACAGTAGATAATGCAGTCACTATGCTACTGAGAGAAGAATGACATTTGTCTCATTTTAATTCCTGGAGCTGCTTTGGGCAGAGTTCGGGCTTGATTAAAAAGCTGCTGCTCTGAGCCAAGTTGGTGTTTTTCTCAGCCTGCTTCTTTTGCACTGCCACAGCCTTAGTGTGGAAACTGTTATGGCACTGGAGACCAACTGAGCAAAAGGGGATTGTACTGGTATTGCTATACTGGTGGATTAGACTCTGCTGTGGGAGTGGGGACTGGACCAGTGGAGCAGACCCACAGTAACACACATCATGTTGCAGGGACACTAGGCTCCCTGTTTGAGCCCCTTGTGTGTGGCGCTTTTTTTTCTTTTCCTGCAATCTCATCGATTTGGATGGTTGAGCACAAGGGCTACTTTGAAGGAGCCCACCGGTGGCTGTGGTTTGGCCAGAGCTGTCAGAATTCTTGCCAGCTATTGCTGATTTAGCACCCCTCTCTGTTGGTACCACTGCTGTAGCCCCCTTCACTGTGGTCCCCAGTATGGTGAGTGGAGACTGGAGGCATCACAGGAGTGGAACTGAACCGTTAGTACTGGTGTAGCCGGTTTTACTTTTCGTCACTTGTTTTTGCTCTCTGAAGGACTGTTTTCCAGTTTTCAAGGACTTCTCTTTTTCCTCTGTGCTGGAAAAACAAAACGCCGCACTCAGGGTCATTTTTTAAAAACTGAAACCCACGGAAAGAAGACCGTTCCAGAGAAGGATGAAGCTGAGGAAACAGGTGACAGTGTGCGGAGGGGCCATATTCTGTGTGGCTGTGTTCTCACTGTATCTGATGTTGGATCGAGTCCAACATGACCCTGCAAGGCGACAGAACGGCGGGAACTTTCCACGGGTAAGAATAATTGCTGTACCGATGGTGCATATCTTGTGTGAAAGTCCCTTTCTGCAGTTATTTTTATAGTGCTGCTGTCTGCTTTTTTTGTGATGCACCAGAAGCCGCACCAGATCATAAATGAACATAAACATCTCTAAGGGGGTAATGCTAATTAGTCAGATTTTTTTGATCTGGGAACATAAGGCGTATAATATATTTATTTTTAAAGTATTTAAATACAAACTGACTCATCAGATCATCCAATTATTCTGTCATGTATAAAGATATACTGACTAAAATATTTCAAAATCAGAATCTTTAATGTCCTTAAACAAAAAGTACAATGAAATTTAGTGCAGTCTCCTGCTGTGCATTGTTACCTTTGCAATATTGTAAAACATGTTTGGTCTAAAAAGGAGAGGAATGTTGTTTGATCAGCTGATTTTTTGTTTGTTTTCTTTCCTTGTTGTGTGATTTATTATTGTTTTATGTGGTTTAGAGCCAAATCTCAGTCCTGCAGAACCGAATAGAGCAGCTGGAGCAGCTCCTGGAGGAAAACCACCAAATCATCAGCCACATAAAGGACTCTGTGATGGAGCTCACAGACACAGGAGCTGTGTCTCCCAGTGGCCACCTGCCATTCAGAAGTGCCAATGGTTCCTGGGTCCTACCCTTCGACGGTCGCCCCACTTTTCTCGCTGTCAAGCCCCAGGATTGCCAGTTTGCTGTAGGCAGAAACGGTCAAGCAGACGTTCAGGTGAACTAGCTACGCTAGCAGATGAAATACAAAGAAAAAGCACATATGTAGTTGTAGCTACACTGCAGATGTCACTGTAGGCCTATTGCTTTGCTCTTACAAACGAGCAAATGATTGTGTTTCATTCTAGATGCTGGACGTTTACTCCCTTCTCAAGTTCGACAACCCTGATGGTGGTGTGTGGAAACAGGGCTTCGACATCACTTATGACCCCGATGAATGGAACAGTGATCCGCTACAAGTATTTGTGGTCCCTCACTCTCACAACGATCCAGGTGAGCATCAAGAGCTTTGCTGAATGCTGAACATGTGTCAGTGCTACTATAGGTTTGTCTGAAGAGCTTAAAAATAGCATCTTGCTTGTATAGTGTTAAACCTGAGAGGGAGGCCAACTTTAGGGATGCAAAAATCATTCAAATTGTGGTCCATTTGTTCTCATCATTATTAGCATAATGGTGACATGATTGACGGCTTACCCACAAACAATGGAATTAGGGAGGTATTGGCACTGGAAAACAAGCTATTTATAGATGGGATTGGCTGAGATTTTATTTTAGACTGACATTTCCATTAAACTTGTTTACTAGCCTGTGCCACATGCTTGCTAACTTGACAGTTATTGATATGTTGACTGGTTGCATGGACCTGCAAATTTGTCCATCAGCAGCAAAAATATGCTTCATTGTGAGCTGCATATTGTCAAGCTTTGCTGTGGAGTTCTGTTAAGTATTTCATATGCAGCATTAAGTGTCCACTGTAGTATTTGCAGAAATGAGGTTGTCAGCTCAAACCAAACACACATGAAAGCACATCTTCTGGTAATAGGCTCGTTTCTTTAAAAGCAAAGAGGGGATTATGAGGGTGTATTGTAAGCAGGTCAACAATGCGCGGCACACTGTTAAATATACACAACAGTCTTGTTAAAGTTCTCTTGACTATCCCAATTTAAGTAACACTCCTTGTGATTCTGCGGAATTTCAGAATGACGCAGCACTTTTATCTCTATAAAATATATTAAGATGCAACATTTGAGATAAATGTCCAACAGTGTGTATTTCGGCTGCAATCCTCAACACTGTTGCACATTTAGAGTGCAAAGAAGTGCTTTTGAGTCACTTTCTTAGAAACCTCTTTGCCAAATGGCTTTCTGAGGGGAACAGCTCTACTTGAATAAAATATGAGTTTTATTTTTGATCCATGGCAGTAGTTTTTTCCACAGCTTTGAGTCTTTTTTACCTGCCCTTTCTTCGTGTCATTTTATCAGCCGGCTAGATAAGGATGAGTAGGAGTGTGTTGTTTCAGAAATAGCCCAATTTGTAGCGGAGAATATGTGTTCCAATAGTTGCGCAGATTGCTTCGAATTATCCTCTTGTGTTGTTAGGTTGGATCAAGACTTTCGACAAGTACTTCACAGACCAGACGCAACATATTTTAAACAACATGGTTGTGAAACTGGCTGAGGATCCTCGCAGGAAGTTCATCTGGTCCGAGATTTCATTCTTCTCCAAGTGGTGGGAGACTGCAGACATACACAAACAGGAGGCCATGCGCAAGTGAGTCACAGCTATTTGAAGCGCACAGTTTTGTCTTTTATCTCCCCTCCAAAATCAGAGAATTAGTTGAGAATTCTTTGATGCAGACCGGCCCTAAGTACAGTATTTTACTCAGTGGGTAGTATCCTCTGGCAGATTGTGGGAGCTCTAAAAATAGCTCGTTATCTCGTTAATATGACTATCCCTCTTTAAAGCTGGATTATCCTCACCTTGCTGTCTTAATCCTTTCTTTTCGACAGACTGATCCTTGGGGGACAGCTCGAAATCGTGACAGGAGGCTGGGTGATGACAGATGAAGCCAATGTTCATTACTTTGCCATGATAGACCAGCTCATCGAGGGGCACCAGTGGCTGGAGAGGAATCTAGGTATACAGTCGATCGTAAATTATTCCTTTTACAGCCACTTGTATTTATATTCACAGGAATGATGGTGATGTTTAAGTAGCTCAATTCTGCCTGTGAAATTTTAGGACCTTCCCATCAGCCTAAGCTTAAAATTATACCACTCCTCACAGTGCTTGATAATGAAATCTGCGCCTGTCATCCCACTCGGAGCCGGTGTAGCTTCTCACTCAGTGGGTGATAAAATGCTTTGTGCTACTTTCAGTGCATCCCCGCTGTGGAGAGTGATTTCCTCAAAGATGCATTTCTTTCCTTATGAGAGCATAAAGCTTAAATACTTGCTTCTTGCTTGCCGTTATAGGTATAACTCCTCGCAGTGGGTGGGCGGTAGACCCTTTTGGTCACAGTGCCACTATGCCATATCTACTGAAGAGGGCCAACCTGACCAGCATGCTTATCCAGAGGGTCCACTACTCCATTAAAAAACACTTTGCCTCCACCCGCAGTCTGGAGTTTATGTGGAGGCAGGCTTGGGGTGAGTGGACCAGAGCCAGCGATGTCATCTGATTCATGTGCTTATCTTTGTTAAGCTCATTGCAGAATGAGTCATGCCACTTGCCATGGCATTTGAAAGAGAGGGGAAATTTTGGAAGGACAACCAGTTTGTAATAGCCTCAGTGGAGCTGTGTTCATTATTATATTCTGAACGAATTGGATGTCTGCCAAAGACTTACTGTTCATTTGTTCTTAATGGAAAAAATCTGATGTGTCAGATATGATCAATTTCTGATTGTCAGTTATTATCAGGAGCATTTAGTAATTAAATGTTGTCAATTACTTTAAAAAAAAAAAAAAAAAAAAAAAGTCCCCCTATTGTTGTGAACTTAAATTGCCAGTGAGTTAATGAGCTCTGGTCTGTCTGTGAGCAAAACTTGCCTTCTGTATCAATTATATTCTGCTGTTTTGATGCTACTGACAGTAATGGATGTTTCAAGCCAGTGCTTTGTTTTTTTTCTACTTCGCTGCCTTAATAGACTCCGGGTCAAGCACAGACATCTTCTGCCACATGATGCCGTTTTATAGCTACGATGTGCCTCACACATGTGGGCCCGATCCGAAAATCTGCTGCCAGTTTGACTTCAAGAGGTTACCAGGCGGTCGGATAAACTGCCCCTGGAAGGTGCCACCAAAAACCGTGGTGGAGGCCAATGTAGCAGAGAGGTAAGACCGGATAATGGACTGAGCTTTAGGAAATGGGGATTGTTTTATAGTCAACAATTACTTTATTAACTGAGAAGTAATTATTAGACTAATCACTAATTTATAAAGCTGTTATTTGCTGCTGCAGTATACATGATGGATGATTGTTAAAAAGAAGAATGCTGGTTTTAAGATGCAAAAGATATCTTTCAGAAGTATCTTTCCATTATGTAATATATCCATTAGAGAGCATCAAGTTTAATTCGTAACTATAACATGTCCCCCTTAGTAGCTGTCTTGGTCTAACCTTGGGACAAATGCAAGGGAAACTAATTAGAAGCCTGTGCCTGTTGCATATTTATTTTATAGAAACAATATTGGTCTGGGTATTATATTTCCAATGTTAAACATTTATTAGTTTTTGCGTAGCATTGGTATTCAGCTCCAGCAGCACACACACACTCCACCACACAGCAGATTGGTCACTGTTGTTGCAACTCCGTAATGGTCCCTTATAAATAAACTCGACTTGAACTTGAGCCAGTGACAACAGCCAGAGAGGGGTGGGTGAACGGAGGGGGACAGACATGGACTGCTGATAGTCTCGCAGTCACATTAAGCAGCTTTTAACGGACCTAAAGAACTTTCCAGAGGACATATTTCAGTGAAAAATACCCCCAGGGCCAATTTGTTCTTGCTCTTTCCAAGGTCAGAGTGATTTCTTAGAAAACTGGCGTATGCAAAGCAGAGCAGCTTGGATGCCAAGAAATATGTCCCCTCACTTTTTCCTTTTTCTCCCCTCCCTCCCTCTTTACCTTTTTCTTAATCAGGGCACACCTGCTCCTGGATCAGTACCGCAAGAAGTCCAAACTCTACCGCAGCAATGTGCTCCTCGTTCCTCTGGGAGATGACTTCCGCTATGACAAGGCCCTGGAGTGGGATCAGCAGTACATCAACTACCAGAAGCTGTTTGACTACATGAATTCTCACCCAGAGATGCATGTTCAAGTGAGAAAATTATTTGCCAGCTATCACAAAATCCTGTAGCCAAATGTCTTTTTATTTTTTTTGCACCTTTTTTCATTATTTTCGTGCATCTCGGTGTGCGGTATACAAAGTCTCTCAGCGTACCATCTTTTTTTTTTGTGAATAATGAATCATGCAGTGGCATTTTAACTCGCTGACAGAACAAAGGATCTGCAGCGACTTGATGTTTGGTTCATAAGATGCCATGTAAGATGAAAAGCTCATGCATAATAATGGAAGACTTTTTGCTTCTTCTATGCAGCTGTGTTTGAGCAAGGGCTTTTTCTTCCCTCCTTACAGGCTCAGTTTGGGACTCTCAGTGACTACTTCAGTGCCGTGTACAAAAAACATGGAGTGGCCCAGGGATCCAGGCCTGCTGATTACCCGGTGCTTAGTGGAGATTTCTTCGCCTACGCAGACCGTGAGGACCACTACTGGACTGGCTATTTTACCTCTCGACCCTTTTACAAGAGCCTGGACCGTGTGATTGAGTCGCATCTGAGGTGGGGACAGATTCAGTCACGCGTTACTAACATTCAGGGTGTGGAATGTCGTAGTAGTAGTCGTTGGTTGTTTTCATTGCATTGCAAACAAGACAAGGGTGTAGCATCCATTATTAAGCCACATGTATATATACACACGTGAATACAAATCAAACCTACAGTCTAAATCAAAACAAAGGCCTAGAACCTGGTATTGTTTTAGCACATGGACTTACACTAGATAACAACTAAATCTAAGTTAATAATGTACTCTCATGCTGTTTATACTTGCATGGTTTTCATTTCACACATCAGGAAAACAGACCTAAATTACAAAAATGCAATACTGAATCATTTTTTTTATTATACTTATATTGTGAAGGAAAAATTACTCTCTTTCCCCTCACTAAGATATTTCCTTGCAGCTGTTAGCTTAAGACATCCCAGAATATCATGCAGGTTGCATCTGTCAACTGCAGTCACCTTAAATCATCCAGTAGATCCTATAGGGCACCTCAAATGATCCTACTGTGAACCTGTGAGCATGTTCAGGCCTCTAATATGACCCTGAGAAAGGCAGATGCTGCAGAAGAAGACACACGAGAGAGAGATAAGTGATGTCGGAAAAACATGTTTCAGGACTCCCTGACCTCGTCAAGATTAGTTATGGTTTAATGTGACATTCCTGAGCAGGTAAGTTGTCCCTGTGTTAGGTTGTAATCTAAATATGGCATAACTCCCAATCCAATATACACCCAAAGTCGAAGAGAATCCTCAGAATTGATGCTAACGTGAATGTGCTGCTTTGCTGTATCACTTTTCCTGACGTCAGTAAACCTTTTTCTCAACCTAAGCCATCTGAATCTAATATATGTCAGACTTTTTAGACAGTTACTGTTGTTATAGTCATAAAAACTGTTGATCAGGATTTAATTCCAATCTAGCCTGCTTCTCTGTAAAATATACAAAACAGCAACATATTAGAAATGTATGTGGAAATTTTTCTGAAAAATCAGCTGCTATCTTAAAATTGGCTGATATTATGAACACATCTTTATCTGATTAACAGAAGGTACTATGTCTTATTATGGTTTGTCGTTGTTTTTCAGGGGGGCAGAGATCCTCTACAGCCTGGCCGTTGCGAACGCTCGGCATGCGGGGATGGAAGGACGCTACCCGGTCTCAGATTATGCCCTGCTTGTCGATGCGAGGCGGTCGGTCGGCCTCTTCCAGCACCACGATGCCATTACTGGCACCGCAAAGGAGAATGTTGTCATTGACTATGGCACCAAGTAAGAGTCTGGGGGGCTTTAAAAAGAACTTACAGAATAAATTAAATTCTTAAAAATCGTTTAGATGACATCAAAAAACTTTGCTTCTTTTTAATCCTGTGGCTATTTCATACTGCCCTGTTCAGTACATTAAAGAAAAATAAGTCGTTTCCTGTGACTGCCGCAGAGAGCCATTAATTCTCACTCCTCCTCCCTAGACTACTGCGTTCGCTTATCGGCCTGAAGAGAGTAATCATCAATGCTGCTCATTTCCTGGTGATGAAGAACAAAGAGTTTTATCGCTTTTACCAGACGGAGCCCTTCCTGGAGACGGTAGGAGGGAACACAAGAGAACACTTGTGTCATAAACAGAATACACACATTTGTACAGTTTCTGAACATTCATTGTGCTTCCTGCGTCATGTTTTCCTTCTACAGGATGACAGGCGTGCTACTCAAGATTCTCTGCCTCAGCGCACTTTAATCGAGCTGGATCCGGCAGGACCGAGGTATTATCTGCATCTCCCCTTATCTTTCATCTCCTCCGCCTCCTCTCTCAGCCACTCCTACATCATCCTGTGCTTATGATTGCTTCTTCCCCCTTCTCTCTAACAGGTACCTGGTTCTGTTCAACCCCATCGAGCAGGAGAGGCTGTGTGCGGTGACGGTGCTGGTCAACACGGTGAGGGTGCGGGTGCTTACTGAGGATGGACAGACCCTCCCTGTGCAGCTGAGTGCTCAGTGGAGCTCCGCTAGTCAAATGAGTGCGGAGGTATTTGAGGTAAGAGACCAAATCCATTAGAGTGCAGGTTTCTGCACAGTGATAATAGCATATCTGTAGCACAGCAGCGGTTTCTGCACAGTTCTCCATTACTGTCTATACTGGATCTGTTCAGCCACAAATATCAAATCATTATGGCGTCTCGCTTAGCTTGGAAGAGAATAACTTAAAGCCCCTAAAGACCTTGAAAGACATATTTAGTTAAGAGGGTTATTAGCTGCAAATGCGCAGGAGATAGTCATTTGCAGCATTTAAAGCGGAGCTGATTTCATATAAGTCCTTGTAGGTTTGAGGTGTTACAGGAGTGCAATGCTAAACAGGTGGAGCACTCTCTTAACTGTGTCTCTGTGCCATTATTGTAACTTGCTTTAGGAATTAAGCTCCAAGAGGTTATATTTGCATGCATACAAACAAACTAGCCAACAATTCAGTTCAGTTAAATTACGTTTCTGCACACGTTGCCTTGTGCATGACGATAGATAGATAGATAGATAGATAGATAGATAGATAGATAGATAGATAGATAGATAGATAGATAGATAGATAGATAGATAGATAGATAGATAGATAGATAGATAGATAGATAGATAGATAGATAGATAGATAGATACTTCATTAACTGTGAGGAAAATTCAAGTTGGCTCGTGGAAATCGAAGTAGCTGCAGCCCAAGTTGGTGTTTTGAGAAAGTATTGGTGTCCCTTACAGTGTCGTTGTGTTGGCGTCTGGGTGAAAAGTGTAAACTGCTCAGGAAATGTAATGTAATTTAATGGCAAATTAGCATTACAAACACTCTGAATAGAATTTTAATTAAAACATTTGCTTCAGTCACCGTTTTCTTCTTTTCTGTAACATCAACCTGCAACTGGAGCAGATGGGTTTTCTTTCAGGCCTCAAAAGCAGAAAAAGAAAAAAAAATCAATCGGCTCAAATCATGTACTAAATCTGCACTTGTAAAAACATTTGCTCCTTTGTGACTTTGCATTCAATTTGTGTTTGTTTTGCCCAAATGAAATGCTCTCCGCCTACAGAAAGTAATGAATTTCAAATGTAGCACAGAAATACAGTCGCTTTCGTTAACGCCATCGCTCATCAGTTTAATTACGCCGCCGTTTCTAATGTGTAAATCCTTTTAACTTTTAATGAATGCCTTGTGGTCAACACTCGCCATTCCGATTAACAAAGAAAATGAAGCCAGCGCTTTCACAAAACGAGCTTTCTGTGTGGGTGTTTTTGTTTCAGCTTTCATTTCTTTATTTATTTTTATCCAACAATTATTCCACCATCCACCCAGGCAACTTTCATGGTTCGTCTGCCACCTCTCGGCCTGGCTGTTTTCCACCTCTATGACTCCCCGGATTCGCCCATGACGCTCCGCTCCGACACCCTGCTCAGGCTTTCCGGTCGTGGCGTCACCGCCCGCGCCGCCGAACCACTTCCTGTCCGCTCCCAGCAGGCCGACGCTCAGACCTTCTACATCAGCAGCCAGTCTCTGACGCTGGGCTTCTCCGGAACCACCGGCCTGCTGGAGGTTTGTGTTTTTTTCCATGCTTACTTCTGTTGACTCTATTTTCATCTGTTAACGATTTATTCATCTGTTTTAACTTTGATCTTCAGAAGGAAAAAGCCAGAAGTTTGATTTCTTAATAAATCTTCACTCTTTGATCAGAGCGAACATGACATGTCTTGTTTCTACTCAAACAACCTTTCATCTCCTTTGAATTTGTTTTTTTCCCTCCCAATTCTTGCTCTGTCTTCCTCTTGTACGCTTTTTCATATGCAGAGTATCAAGCGCAAAGATGATCCTCAAGAAGTGAAGGTTCAGATGCAGTTCATGATCTACGGCACTCGTCCCTCTAAAGACAAAAGTGGAGCTTACCTCTTCCTGCCAGACGGAAAAGCAAAGGTATTCTCTTGGTTCTTTCTCCGATGTTTACTTGCCTCTCAAACAGGCTTTGATCGCGTCTCCCCTGAGTATTGTGTCATTGTATCACGCTGGGGCGCTCGAGGCAGGAACGCAGGCAGACTGGGTGCTGCTTCATCTCCTCTTGATTTGAAGACAACAAAGAAAAAGGGGCTTGGCTGTGAAACTGTATCTAGTTGCCTATTCTGTCAATGAGTTCTTCGATTTCTCTCGCCGTCGTTCTTCCCCTCCTGTTTTCTGCACTTGTTCTGCTGGTGACTGCACAGTGTTTCCTTCTGCTTTCAGCCCTACAACCAGAAAGAGCCACCTGTGGTACGCGTTGTTGAAGGGCCTCTTTTCTCTGAGGTGGTGGCACATTACCAGCACTTTCAGCAGACCTTCCGCATTCACAATGTGCCAGGTAATACACACAGAAAACTGCACAATGGAGTCGCTCCAAATTGGTTTCAGCTGCGCTTTTATGTTTATTTAAAGACAGTAAATGGCATGATGCACCTGTACCTTCAGCAAAATTCTAAATAAAATAGATTTTCTCCTGTTAGCTGACTTAGTTGCTAGCTATTTTTTATACTCTTTAAGTGGTGTTTTATCCACTCTTTAATTTTCATCCCCTCCTTGGCATGAGTTTGGTTCTGAACTGTTTTGTGTTTCCAGGGGTTGATGGTTATTCTATAGACATCACCACCATGGTGGACATCAGAGATCAGACCAATAAGGAGCTGGCCATGCGACTCGTCACCGACATCCAGAGCGGAGACGTCTTCTACACAGACCTCAACGGCTTCCAGGTCAGTCGGAACTGTTTGCAAAGGAGGACAGTTTTTCTTCATATGCTGTCAGAATGTAACATTATATAACTGCGATTATTCCTTTGACACATTGTGTCATCTGTTCTTGTAGATGCAGCCTCGTCGACTCCACCTGAAACTTCCCTTGCAGGCCAACTTCTACCCGATGCCCAGCCAGGCGTACATCCAGGACAGCAGTCACCGGCTCACACTGCACACGGCTCAGTCTCTGGGTGTGAGCAGCCTGGAGAGTGGTCTGTGCCTTTATTACATCTCACTTAATGTTGTGCCATTTTTCTTCATTCCATTTTCCAGTGAAAGTAATCTTTGAAATGCATGGTATTTTTCTTTGTTTGCTCGTCTCTTGCCTTTCATGCAAAAGTATTGAAGCACTTATCTTTCCCTCTTTTGCCTTGAGAGGTTCTCGGAGAGCAGGAGTTTTTACCCTCATGTTTGTTTACTCAACTAATCCTTTTATCATTGTTATGTGAATAACGGTGGAGTTTGTAAATAACGGATAGCTCGGCGTGTTTGTTTATTGATGGATGTCGGAAAGTTTGATCCGCGAGCTTTGCATTAAAGCTGCTGCACTTGTTCCTCCATCTTCAGGCCAGCTTGAAGTGATTATGGACCGGCGACTGATGCAGGATGATAATCGTGGGCTGGGTCAGGGCCTGAAAGACAACAAAAGGACGGCCAACCGCTTCAGACTGCTGCTGGAAAGTAGATCCACCGGTAACAAGGTCAGTAAGATTACAGTAAAGGTGGCTATTGAAGCTGGACAAATGTTGGCACAATTACAGCTCATCTGGTCTGACGTGATCTTCAGTGACTCCGTGCAAGGTTGTGGACTATAACATGGATTTGTTCCTCATTCTGTATGATCAATAACACCTTTCTTCATATTTCTTTCAGCACTCATTACCACCGCATCTGTCTTTTTATCCTCTCCATTCTCTAATTTGGTTCTCCCTCTCTTCTTTTTTCCACTCCATTACCTTCAGCATGATGGCTTCTTTGCCAAACTGTCGTCCCTGTTTCATTCTTTCTTCTCTCAAATCTTGATTGACGGAGTTCGAGAGGTAATGTTGCCTTGGCAACACAGAGGATGCTTGTTAGGGCACATGATAGTCGTGTCTGCAGTTATAGCTCCAGTTCCTTTTTTTTTTTTTTGTTTTTTTTAGGTTTCCCTCTACCTCATAGCAGTAGCCAAACCAGTTCATCTTTATGACGGCACCACTGAAAGAAACAAATTATACCATTTATCAAGTAAATGAATACACATTGGCAGAGGATGTAAGGCGTTGGTTGCAGTTTTATCATCCAGCTCTGTTAAAGCTGCTGATGGTACTTGGGAAATAATGCCTGCCTGCCACTAAACCTCAACACTGTACAGCTCTTCATTTAAAATCTGGTCTAACAATGCAGCCATCACTACTGTGTCTGTCTGGACTGGAATTAGAAATACCACCTACTTTGACAAATTAATTAGAGCCTGTTCCTCATGTAGTAGAGCATCTCTAGAGGTGAGTCCCTGATGTTTTATGGATGCCATTTGCAGTCGCTTAAATCTGTCCGCTCTCCTCCAGATGATGGACAGTGCAACAACTAGCTTCCCGTCTGTACTCAGTCACATGACCAACGCCATTTTGAACCACGAGGTCCTGGCATTGCCCATTCTGCCCAAAAGACGCGGCATCCCTCCTCTGCAAACCTTCGCCCCTCTCAAGTCCATCCTTCCTTGTGACTTCCACCTGCTGAATCTGCGCAGCATCCAGAGTCAGGTGAGGAGACATAAAAATTGTACTTATTTTGGCTTCAGATATTCGATGCACTGACTTGTTTTCTGTGTTTGTGTGAGCAGCAGGACCCCCAATCTCCGTCTGCACACACGGCCTTGATCCTTCACCGCCTGGCGCTGGACTGTGGTCTCGAGGCTCAGAACCTCGGCTTCAACTGCACCACCACCCAAGGACAGGTCAGCGTACCAACTCAAGCAATAAAAAAATCAAATAAATGGAGATGGGTCCTTTAAACGTTCCACTCAACTCTCCATCCTTATTGTATGAGCAGATAGTCGCTTGCTTGTACAAGTGCTTTAGCTAGCAGTTACAAGCTTTAGCTAAACTATTAGATAGCAATTTTGAGAGTTAGCTAAACTATTAGCCACATATTTACACTGATAGTTATTTTATTAGCTAGCAGTTTCAAGTTTTAGCTAAACCATTACCTTGCAGTTTCAATCTTTCGTGTACTGTTAACTTACAATTTCGACTGTTAGCTGTACTTTTTGGTAAAACTTTGAACTATTAACTTAACTTTTAGCTGTTAGCCAAACTTGTAGCTTAAATATATGTTCTGTGCTAATTAATTATCACGCTGAACTACATTTAAAAGGGAATGATTATACTTTGGACTCCACTGTACAGTTACAGCTATTAGATAGAGACTGTATACAAACCATCTGTTGGTGTGACACAAATCTACAAGATGGGATGTAAAATAAGATCAAAATTCACTGTCAGTGCACCAGGAATAATGATGAAATAATTTAATACTAACTGTAGTCATTCGTTATAAGAAATACCTAACTTTAAATTCTTACAGTAAATCTTCTGGGTGATATTTCTGTGACCTTTCTTACTTCCATTTTTATTGTTAACTTGAGTAAACCTTGAGTAAAGTCTGAATGTCAGTCGGTTGTATTGTTCTCTAAAACTTTCGACCTTCCTGCTCTTCTTCTCTCTGCAGCTGAGCGTGTCGGGACTGTTCAAGAACCTGGACCTGCAGCTGCTCCAGCCCATGTCTCTGACCCTGATGGACTCCAGCACGCCTCTGGCCAACGACTCCACCATCAGCTTGGATCCCATGGAGATCTCCGCCTTCAAGCTCAAACTGCGCTAAGAGCTGCCCGGACCAAAAGCAATAAAAACCCACCAGACTCCTCGGACCAAAAACCAAGCCGACGCTGGCCACAGACTGGCAACAGAGGGGTCTGGGTCTCTCTGTTTTGTTAAGCAGAATCACAAACACTTCAGCTGGGAGAGGCAGGGTCCACTGTAACAGGACTGACTGCACAGCAGGGGGCAGGCGATAGCTGTTACTGTGGACATCCCGGAGAGCAGCAACACCGGGTTCAACTCGCAGCTGTTCCAAAACAAGAAAGACTGCCAGAATCGATCATCAGACACGACCGCTGGTTGTCTCTGCAAAGGAAAATGGAACCTCTTGTAGTTCTGCTTTGTAAAGACTTGTGTCTTTTTCTATCTTTGCTCCATCCTGGACTGAACTACTGAATGTAAATATCCCTATGATGATGAGGTGGGAGGTGGGAGGTGGGGGGGGGGGGGGGGGGGGGGGGGGCGGGACTGGTGCCACATCAGAGTGCAATTTACAAAGCTTTATTTGGTGTATGGGTTTTTTAATTTTTTTATGTACGCAATGAAGAAGATCACAGCAATTAGGTCTTTTTTGTACCTGTAATATTGACGGCGGTTAATGTTCTTTTTTTTTTTTTTTTTTAGTTGACAGACTCGAATGCAGCAAACAGAATGTGTGGTCTCCTCTTCTTAACTTGCCAGGAGACCCGAGCTGCGAATCCTTAAGCTGTCCGATTCCAAGAGTTCCACGCTGGTCACCTCGCGATTCCAGCGTGATCATTAATCATATTGGATGACTGTTTACCTTCTGTCCACTGTTTCTGCCTGTAGATAGAGCCGAAACTTCTCTTTCTTTTCACCTTCCCTGAGCTTCCTTCTCTGCTGATGAGAAAAACTGTGGAAGGTCCGTGCACTTCCGAGCTCCGTCGGTCATTCCTGTGCTCGTACTTCACTGTTGTGAGGGTGGTTTTGTGTACCATACTGTATGCAGTAGAAAAATAGGCAAAGACTATACCTCATATATACCATACAGCAGATATATTGGTATGTGTGTGTCTGTAGAGTACGTTCTTGTGAATACTTGAGGGTTTTTTTGTGTGTTGGGAGGGGGTGTATTGAGGTTAAAGTATTTACTATCAGGGACCATTCATATTGCTGTTGAGTGTCATCGATTTAATGTGGTTGTCTGTGTCGAGCAGTGGGTTATGTCGTCACAGGAAAAGGAACTTATTAGTGAGCTAAATCAAAGGGTCAGTTCACGCAGAATTACACCCAAATTACAAAAACAAAAAAATGGTATGCAAAGTCTACAAAGATGGTGTATTTTCTATCATTTTTGCACAATATAGTAAAATAAATTAAAATAATAAAGAGCAACTTTCGGAGGCTTGATATTCTGTCAACATGCAGGTACTGTTGGTTTGGAGTCATTTACATTGTGGCTAGTCGTATGAAATCACATCTTTTATATCACTTGTTTTGTACTAGGAACAATCCCAAACCCAGACATATCACATTTATAAAGGTTTTCAACAGGACTGTGGCATATACTCACATTTAAGAAGGTAAAAGGAGACAATATTTGGCACGTTTGCCTAATAAATGACAAAACAGTGACAAATAAAACCATTAATTGATGCCAAAGCGAATGTCTCTGAGATTTCTCTCACCGTCCCAGCTGAAGTGAATTTTCTGTTTTCGGTCCTGAGTGCATTAAAATTGAAAGCTCACCTTTCCAGGAACACATTTCTGTCTCTGGATAATCCACAGACGTCGCCGTGAAGAGATTTCGCTGGAACTACTTTCTTCTGAGAAAGAAATGTCCCAAATCCCCTCTCCATACTAATTTGAAGCAGGCTGTTGACACTGGAAAAGTGATGAAATGAAGAGTCTTAAAGCCTGTTTTTCTCCAGTGTGCAGTTGATTTAAAGTGTTGCGCAAATGAAACGGAGGAGCTTCTCATGAATAAACATTTGCTTTGTGTTATATGTAATGGGCGATGTCATTCTAAAGGGGCAAGATGCATAATTTCTTGCTTGTATTAAAGTATGTTGACTGTAAAGTAAAAAACAACACTCCAGCCTGCATGGCTAGATGGTACTAAGTATTTTGGGGGTTAATTTAGGTGAACTGACCCTTTAAACCCGGAGTCACCAACCTTTTTGAACCTGAGAGCAACTTCAAGGGTACTGAGTCGTACGAAGGGCACCTTGTTTGATACAAACTTCCTCAATAGCAAACTTGCGCCATCATCTTTAAACAATAATAATAATAATGAAAATAATATGTAAAAAGACTTTCTGATCACATTTATGTTAATTATTCCTTAAAATAATTATTAACAATGATTTCCACAACAATGATGGTAGGAAACACACACACACACACACACACACACACGTATATATGGAAATCTGTTCCAATATTTAAAAGTCAGAGGTATCCCATCTCTGAAACTTTGGTAAATATCTTTCTTGGCAGTTTTTTTATGAATCAGCATATTTGCAGCATTTTGTTCAAAATCACAGCAGTTACATTTCTTTGCAAATTGTCACTTCTAACATTTTTAGGAAATCTTTAACTGTCATCAAATCATGCTTCATTTGTGCAAACTACTACCTTTGTAACATTTTTGAACAATTCATGAACTCTGTCCCATGTTTGTAAAAATTATCAGTTATGTAAGAAAAAAAAAATCAACTCTCACATTTTGAAATGAATCCTATCACATTAGTACTAATCACCAGCATTTTTCACCAGCATTGCAATATTTTTAACAGATCATAACAACAAATCATTACATGTTTTCAACAAATTATTTTTCACATTTTTGTGTAATGGCACGGTGTTTTGAATGACAACATGTTACCTCTTTCTTTGTCTGTAAATGTGTGTTAGTGGGAAGCCTGGCATTGCAGAGCTTATCATGTCTTACCTTTACCTTGTAGCTCACAGTTCAGATGGTTCAGTTTCCCAGTGATGTCCGTTAAAAATGCAAGGGCAAGAATCCACTCAGTGTCCTCAAGCAGCAAGGTGTCTTCCTGTTTGGATTGCACGAACTCTTTGATTTCGGCCAACAGTGACAAAAAACGCTGCAAAACTGGTCCCCTGCTGATCCATGTGGTTTCTGTGTGTAGTAACAGGTCACCATGTTCAGCTGACAGCTCCTCCAGCAGCACCTTCAATGTCCTGGTTGTTTGGCTTTGGAGCCATTTATGATCTTCACGACACGAGTCATCACATGATCAAATCCTGCCACTTCTGTACATACATATGTCCTGCTGGTGAATGCTGCAGTGGTAATGTAGGAATGTTGGGAAGTCTGGATCACCTCTGCATCGTACAATGAAGCCTGCATGCTGACCCGTCATGGAGGAGCCCCATCTGTCGTCACTGAAACAAGCTTTTCTAATGGTACATTTTTCTCCACGAAGAAACTTTTCGCCGCGTAGCAGATGCCAAAGCTGCCTTTAAGTCCCGGCTTTTCCTGTCCGTAGTGCGCATACATACAGTCTATGTGCTAGCAGGTGGCTAGTTAGCATGGAAGCTTTGTGGTGGCTAAAGTAGCATCTCTCCACATTGTGCCGCTTTGCCGACGCAATAGTCTCCCCGCAAATAAGACACACACATTTATCTTTCACTGTCGTGAAAAGGAACTCTTCCTCCCAGTCATCGTGAAAATAGCGTTTTCTCTTTCACTTCTCTGTCATGTTTTGGGCGTAAAAACCACATCTAGCTTCCCAAAGTGTCTACGTCCGCTTCAGCAGAGTGACGTGGTGGTTTGACATGCGCAGTGAACTCTGACTCGGACAAGGTCAAAGTTCATTTACACCGAAGACACTTTTGTTTTTAAAAAAAAAAATTATAATATTGTAATTCAAAATCTGCATTAATGTAGGTATTTTTGATTTAAAAATAACAGCAACTATAATTTTTTTACAAGGAATTTCATGGTGACTAGTGTTATTTTTAAAACATGTGTTGCAGGCAACTCACATGGTCTCTGCGGGCAACCAGACGCCCGCGGGCACCGTGTTGGCTACCCCTGCTTTAAACATTAACCGAATCAAACCACACAAAGTAATCCTTAACACTGAGGAAAATAAGTTTCTTCAAACGAGCTACACTTTTTTATTTCCCTTTTCTAACATCAGCTCCACAGTGCTTCTTATCCTGAGGCTGAGTTGAGGCCCTCAGCCTCTCCTGAGTATCTGCCTTCTTCACAGCGGCCCGTGGAGGATGTTGTCATGTGTGTCCAAAGCTGTAGCTGGACATCACACAGCCCACCTGTGTCATGCTTTGTGCTAAGCATCCATCCCTTCCTGCCCCACCGTGTCCCACCACTTGAACCATTTTCCACAGGAGGGCTGCTGCTTTTGTTGCCCTCCTTCTCTGACCTGACATGTGGCCTGCCACAGTTCCACGCTCTGTGCTTTGTCTCTCACCGTTTCCCCTCCAGCTGTGGTTAACATTTCTGTCATTTCACGGCATCTCCGGTCGCACTTTCTCCAGGTGTTTTATGACCTTCTCCCACCTCCCACCCGCTGTCTCGACTTCCCCAATAAATGTCTCAAATGTGACATCCGTAGTAGTGCTGTGTTTTTCTGTTTTATTCAGAGGTGATATATGAAGGCAGTGTCTTCTGTGTTCGTTATTCACGGTGGATTAAAGCTGCAGGAGAGATGGGGCGTGAATAAAGATCAAAACAAAGTTTGTCTTTTTTAAAAGCCTCTCTTTATCTTCAATTAATTGGATTTTTTAAATGCACTAGTGAGTTTGGGGTTCATTTGCATGCTCCTCTGTGGCCCTCCTCTGGATGAGTCAACAGCTCAATTAGTTCTCCATCAGCAGGGGGCAACGTTGAGTCACTGAAGGCAGCACAGTGCATGGACAGAGATGCTGTCCTCAGATAGAGAGACATCAGCCCTCCTAAGCTGCCCATGCCTCGCTTGTCTTGAGACAGGCTGTCAAACGGCCGCCCTGACATTAAACTGAGCGTTTAGGTTCACACTTCAGATCACATGCAGTTAACAGCAGCAAGTTTCCCCCATGTTTACCAGTCTGAGCTGAAGGTGTCCAAGGTGGAAGTGACAGGAGTTGAGCAGGAGGTGAACACGAAAAGAAATGTTTCTCTTTTCCCCCACACTGCACACAAAAATGGATCAGAGACATGAAAATGAAAGCGGTGGCAGTGAGGCCTGACAGTGATCACTGCAGTGGAAGTAAAAAAGAAGTAAGGCGGGGAGTGATGAGGCGCCCTAAGAGGCACCCTGGGGATACTTAGACTCCCATGGAGGCCAAAGCGACAGTCAGCCTTCATCCTTCAGCGTCAGGTTCAACACAAACAGGCAGATAACGAGCCCCAAACCTCAGCGTCCGACTGATCTAAATGTGAAATCAGCTAATGGGGGAGCTTATTTGTTAGTATTATTTTTAATTAATGTAGTATCTCTTGTTGCCAAGTCTGGTTACTAGACAGCATACATGGCAGCTAATTAATACAAGCTAAAGGGCATGCAGGAAAAAAGAAGAGACACAGCTCATGAACATGTAAGAGATGGCGATAAAAGGCTTTCACACTCAAATACTTTGTTAACTACATAAGCCAATTCGCACACACGTTTGCTTCCACACATTTATAATGCAAAGCATGACGCTTCCGAGGAGCACTGGATTGTGCAGTGAGCTCTCCCGGCAGATCTAATTATGGGCCACAGAATAAATGTACCTTCACCCGTGAACCCGGTTACCTGCACCTCTGTAGCAGCTAATGAACAAAGCTGCTACCGGATGCACACAAGCCTCCATTTATTATACTGTAAACTTTGAGAGGCCACTAACACTAGAGCCAGAGAAGAAGACACTATTTTTTTTTTTTGAAGGCATTTTGGCAGCGAGCTCACTGCAACTGGATAGCAAGCAAGAAGACAGAATGCTGGCACCCCGTTAAAGCTCAATGCCTGGAGTGAAGGAAACACACTTGCAACAATGATATATGGCCTTGAAGAAGTGATGAACCATCTGCTCTCTTGGGTGGCGTCTGCGTGTGTCAGGGGCGGAATTTCAAATGCATAAAACCCCCTAAAAGTTTGAAAATCTTGGCAGTTAAGACACAAGCAGCCACAGCTAAGCAACAGCCAAAGTGTTTTTTTATTCCAGCATGAAACTGATCTCCACAAAATTAACAGCCATTATCTGTTAAATTAAAAAAGGATATAAAACAAACATAGAAAATGCAATACAAGATCTCCTCTTTTTTTCTTTTGAAATCACCATTCTGGGCCTTTAGATCTAAAGGCTTTGATTCGATTTTAAGTAGCAGCACATCTACACCTTTACACACCGGAAAATAAAGCATGTATTGGTCTTGATGTATGGTGCTCACAAACAGAAAGGGAGGGAGCTCCACCTTGATGAAGATGTTCTGAGAGAAGCCCCGAAATCAATATACAGTACGCTCGGTAGAGAAAATGAAGAGAAAATGATCCTATTTCTCACCAGCAGCAACCGAGTAGGACAATGTTGCAAAAGGTCAGCCAAGCAGCTTTGGGCTAAGTGCTTTTTTAATGTCATTAAAAAGGAGTGTTGCTCTACTACAAGTCGGTAAGCTTTTGTGAGTGATGTATCTGATACATCTATGCTGCGGCTGCAATTCCCACTGAGGCGAGATTGAAAACAGAGCATCCTCCACAGCTCCCTGCTTATCAAACAGCCTGCAGGATGCTTCTGCAGCACACTGGGACGGCGTAATACGGCGGAAATGTTCAATTTAAATTTTTTTTTACTATTAATGAACAGCCACTCAACTTCACAACCCCTCGCCGGCAATCTGTGGGGAATCTGATGGAACAGAACAACAGCAATTTATTAGAACTCTGCCTGCTGATAGCCAAGTGTTCACATTTGGGACAAGTTACACGCATATTTGGTAAAATAATGGTTTAAAGTGGCACTCGATTAATTTCACGCATCAAGTTCAGTTAACTGGAAAAATATGTAGAATGTCTGGGGTTGAAAAAATAAACCCCAAAGATTTTGATAGCATTACCGTTAATTCTGACCCAGGCTAGTTTTTAGTGTTTTTAGAGTTTGAAGTTCCTTTGTATTCACCACTGGCTGTTGAGTTGCGTTTTGGAAAATGTAGGACTCACTATTTTTGGGACTAAAGCTCATGAAAATGTTGGTCTCTGCTGTTTTGATTGTGACCATCCTTTTTTTAAATAATCTCTCAGCTTTATAGGAGAGCAGTACTAATCTTCTGGGTTTCTTCCTTCATGAACTTGACAACATATTCTCAAAGTTATGATTGTTAAAGTAAAAGTAAGTAAAATAGTTGCATAACACCTTGAATCGGTGACAAAGAATCAAGTGCATAATAAATACATCTGACATGACAGAATTAATCAATAAGATCAGATAAATTAACAAATGCAAATAAATACATGAAAAAACGGACGATTGACTCTTGAATGCGTTTGGATGGCGTGCTGATGGGACAGTAAGGCCTGCGTTTTGTGTTTGTCTGAGCCTGTGCGGTTCTCTTTCATCTATCAGTCTGATCTGAATGCTGACGTCTCCCAGGATGTTGTGGTGTCAGAAAGCACAACATCAGATGCAGGTTCAGCTAGATGGAGCTCTGCGTCTTGATAAAAGCTGTCCTCTCGCTGTGACCGTACACTTCCTCGCTGTCTGATTCAGACTCATAGGCGATCATGTCCTCGTCCGCCCACACAGTGGGGATCCCCTTATAGCATATCCGTGCCTTCCTCTCCCGTCCTTGGCGGAAGCCAAACCCAAAGCCCACCCGCACCCCTCTTGTGTCTGAATACCCAGAGGGCAGTTTGGTCCTCCAGCCAAAAGCAGCGCCACCTGAGCGTATCTGCAGCAAGAGGAACACCCCGACGAAGGCAGCCAGGATGAAGGCACAGCTGAGAACGGCTACGACGGCAGGCAGCTGAGTGGACGGAGCGACGCCGAGACCTGGAGGCTCTTCGGTTTCTCCGCTGTGGTGGTCTGCTGCCGCTGGGATCTCCCCCTCCGGCTGAGCTCCATCAAACTGCAGGCCTCCTGATAGAGGGGACTTCCGCTGGACCTGGTTCTGGTGCAGGCAGGAGGTGAGGACCAGGTGGCTGTGGGACGGGCAGGACAGGCAGTCCGTGGGTCCGGTGCCGGAGCAGGTGAGGCAGGCGGGGTTGCAGGGCAGGCAGGCCTGGACGGAGGATAAGTCCACCCAGTTCTCCAGGGAGAGGTTGAGGAGCTGCTGCCCCGACGTGAAGCCCGGAGGACACAACTTAACACAACCCTGCAGGAAGAGGGAGAAGCCGGGGCTGCACTCTGCATGGACAGAGGGAGATAAAAGCAGAAGGGAGGTTAATTCTCCTCATTTATTTCCAGTAAACACAATGAAAATAGCATCCGTAAATAACTCGTAAGGCTTTTCCATTTAATTGAAAAGAACTACAGAATGTAATTTAGGGCAGCGACCACATTTGTTTCTTTCTCTTTCTTGCTTAATCAAGTAATGGTCTATAAGCGGTCAGAAAACAGTGAAAAATGGCGATCACAGTTCCCAAGAGCCCAAAGCGATGTCTTCAAATGACTTGTTTTGCCGGACTAACAGTCCAAAGCCAGAAATATTTAGATGGACAATGTAGGACAAGAAAAACCTGCAAATCCAAATTCAGTAAACGACTGACTTTTCAATTACTCAACTAATCATTTCAGTTCTAATACATTCTTGCTAAGTCCTTGAAAGTTAATGTAATAAAAACATAAGAAATGCTGTGACAGGTAGTGTACAAAGCAGCTGGCCAAGTCCATAAGCGCTTTTTAATTTCTAGAGGAAATTAAAAGAGAACCACTAAAATCCCAATAGCTGGAAGAAATGAAACCCATTTATACATTTAAATTAGTGATGTGTGATGCTATTTTCTTTCTCTTTCCAGTCCAACAGCATTTATCACCCAGACTGTTATCCGCAGTACCAGGACCGGTACTTGTTGTGTACAAAAGCTTCATGTGTTCAGAAAAGCGACATAAGAAGGAGGCTACAGCTGTTTCATTGGCATCATGTGAGTGTTGGCAGCGAATATACAAACTATACAAATACAGAATGTAAACCGACTGAGCAACACTGAGCTGAATGCTAAGTCTTGTTTAGCTTTAGCTTTGTATGCAGCCTCTCAGGATAAAACAGCTACTTTAGAAGAGGAGAGGAGTCAACAGGTTAAAAGGTCTGCTTTTTTTCATACAAAATGCTGTGTTATTTTGATTTAAATTAAATAAATGCAAGTGAAATATATAATGGAATACATAAATGCCATAAAAAATCAGTCAAATATCTGTAAGCTGTCAGAACTAATGGGACTGGGTAAAGTGAACATCGCTGGCAGCTTACAGGCCTAAATTCAGTTAGGTGGGTTTTACTGCTTTTACAGTAAACAGCATTAAATGGATATGCAATCGTTAAAGTATACAGAATACATTCGGAGCTTTGGAAATAGCACAAATGAGAAATATTTAGAGAATCAATGTGAGGTGATTCCAGGGACGCAAATCTCACTCCAAACCAAATTAAAAAGCTGCAGCACTGATCTTTCTATAGCTATTTATTGTGGTGTTTTATTTTCTGCTTACTTCACAATCATGTTTATTTACTGCACTGTCACACGTATTTACATCAACAAAAATAGCATTCCGCAGTTTGAAGAATAAAAGAACTGCTGTTTGATCATCAACACACAAACCGAAGCCTTGACGGTCATGAATCATCGTGATATGTGTCACCATAGCTACACTCTGCCTCTCTCTATCAGGACAATGCCTGTGACTGCAAAAACATAGGAGAGATAGAATAGAAGGCTCTCAGCCCAGCAGCACCTTTGTTGCTTTCTTAAGATTGCATTTATAGCACCGTATTTCACATTTGACCATGACAGACACAGAAGTAGTTTCTATCAACTAGGTGCTGTTCTGACTAGATCCTGCTGGCAGCGTATACCTACTTTCTACTCTTTCCCCCGTTGATAATAAAATACACATTTACACCCAGTTGCTGAGTTTAGATATCAGTTTTTTAATATGAGAATCGATCCTGGAACAGAAACGTTGGGAATGGAGGAATCAATCTGACCACCGCTGATTTTAATATCCAGTTTTTTGTTGGGAACTTCATTCTTCATATTGATTCAATTATACGCCTGCCTGTAATTTATAGCTGCACTGGAAGACCATTTTTTGCATTTTCCACTGTTTTCCTATGCACCGACAAGACAGCTAATTTGCGGAACAAAGGCCACAAGCAGTCAATTGAAGTTGTAGCAATTTTATCAATTAAATATTGCATCCTTTCTCCCGTTCATCCTTCCTAGGAACCTTGGAGTTTAATCCTTGGAAGTTATTAGAAAACCTGATGAGGTGTAAAAAAAATAATTAATGAATGCAATGTAGATTTTATCTAAGAGATTAAGAAGTCTGGAATGATTAAGATGCACAAGAAGAAAGCGTCTGACTAGAAGCAAAAAGTTCCCAACCTCATTTGCCTTTCTTTGACAAAGTTATCCTCCTGTGCACCTGTTGTACTGACGCAGTCTTTGTCTCCCCTGCTGCTCTCACTACATCTCACACTTTGACATGACATATGGCAACGTGCATGTTCATTGTGCGCACATAAACAGATGCACAAGAGGCTTGTAAATGGCCAATCTGTATTCATAACATTCACTTTTCAGAGAGCTGAAATGCCCAACACGGTATGAACTAAAGCTTGTTTTGTAACAACAACTGTGTGCCAGTGCCAATGCATCGAGCCCATTCAACTTAAGTGGCTCCTGCTCTAAGTTTGTGTGTCAGCAGAAGCCCCCGAGTGCCCTCACCGATACAAATCTGCTGGGCGTCAAACGTCTTGCAGCTGTTGTTGGACGGCCGTGGGAAGTCGGGTGATGACGGGTTGACGACGCTGGGTCCGGTGCCCCACAGGATGAGGGTGAACTGGCTCAACACACCTGAGAGAAAAGGAGAGGAGGATGGTGGAGGGTATTGAGAGGTAGACAAGAATATCAATTAAGCACTTCTCAGAGAAGGAACAGAGTGAACTGACTGAGAAGAGGATAAGAGAGAGGAAGGAGAGGAAACAAGTGATGTGAGTGGGCCAAACGCAAGACTGGAGGAGGAGCGGCAGCAGCAGAGGAAGAGAGGCATCCATATCTCATTTCCCACTGCTGCTCTGAGTCAACAAAGCCAAAGGAAAACTGTAGGATTCAACATGATAATGCTGTGTGACAATATGCTGCCATTTGCACCGAAAATGCAGCCTGACTGTTAGAGACAAAAACATTGTCAAGATATTGAAGTTTTTGCTAATCAAAAGATTCCCAATATTTTCTTGCAAAAGAAATGTTCTCTGCCTAGCAGCGGTTCACTTGTAATGTGGCTGTGTTTCTGAGAGCCTCTCCCCCCGGTACAAAAATGTGTCAAACTGTGTCATTAGAGAAGGAAAAAAAGAAGAACCGAAGCGTGGCTATTTACGGGAGCAAGAAAATATGCAAGAACACTTAAGTCAGTGCTAATGCGGGCATGAATGTAGGGTACGTGATGTGACTAGACTGAACAATTAGTGATGATGAGTGGGGTTACCATAGTCACGTCCATTAGCTGCCATGTTTTCTATTTCTAGCGTCCACTCTCCTTGAGGATCTTCGTCCCACGAGTGGGTGGTCATAAAAGCCCAGTCGTTGAACCCCTCCGAGGAGTAGTCATTGGGCCTGAATAAAAGAGGAAAAGACTGAATGTTTGCCGTTTTTCTGTGTTTGAATGCAGAAAGAGTGTTTATTCCCCGAGAGTATGCCTGTGGGAGCGTCTGTGTACGACTAAAACTGAAATACACACACATTGTGTCTATCTGAGTGTGAAACAACAACACAGGGAAAAAAAAGAGAGAGAGATTTATATTAGGGCTCGGCTGTTGGTGTGGTGTGTTTTACTGTGTACCTCGGGAACAGCAGGGTGGAACGTGTGCCCAGTGGGCTGATGAGATGAATGGCCAATTTTCCTCTCTGGTTGTGGGAGAGAGTGAGGCGAGCCTGAACGTGTTCCAGAGAGCTGACATACTCCGGTCGTCCCCAGCAGGCATCCACGCTCTTGCTGAACACCAGCTTGTTCCCAATGTCTCTGCAGGTTTGACAAGTGGAGGGGAGAGTGGTTAATGTTGTGTGGCTGCAGAAATGGATACAGACAATAGCACTGTGCTACAAATTTAAGCAACCGCCCCGGCTCTGAGGAGAATGCAGAGACATCTATCAGGCTGAGAGAGGGATGATAGAACAGCAAGTGCTTGTAATGAAACTAAAACTCACTGTAGTTCACACACAAACACACTCACGGCTCCAAGTCATCTTTCTAACCTTGGTTCTGTAAGCATTGTGTTGACACACTGGTGCTGAGGCCCCACTGTCGTCCAGTTCTGTGCCAAACCCACGATAGCACCTGCATCCAGGAGCCCATAGCCGTACGAATGACTCACTGTGGAGGGAAAAAAAAAGGTGCAGGGATGCAGAGTGAGTGACACAGTGGTGGGTGGCGGCAATAAATTGACAGCAGAGAGACAGAAATGACAATCAGAAATCCTCTCCACAGTAATGCTGAATTCGTGCCTCAGTCCTGAGCATACAATCATAAATGTGGAACCATTAAACGCACAAACTTTTAATGGTGCCATCGTTGAAGCCAGTCAGTAAGTAAGTAAGTAATAATAATGTATACAAACTTGCTTTTCAAATTTGTTGTTAATGGCTTTTTTTTATTATCAGAAGGAAGAAAAAGGGAAAATATCAGAAAACTTTCTTTTCTTCTGAGCTGGCTGGAGGGGGATGGCTATGTTTGATTGACAAGAGCTGGCAGACCGAGACCAGGAAGGTGACTGAGAGACAAAGTCAACAAACTTATCTTGTAGTTTAAAAGGCACTGACAGACAGTATGCTGTAGGCCTCAAACCACAGGGGTGAATGAAGCTAGTTTGACATAGCCTGGCTTACTCTGTGCAAGCTGGTTCATCAAAACCTAAAACCCCTATCAGAGATAATGGGCATTACAACAGTGATGACCAACTTTATCATCTCAGGTTATCTTCATCAGCCTCTGTACGCGTTCCCATAAAAAGGAGGCATGTGATGCATCACTTGATTCTTCTACTGTACAAAATGGACCGATGGCATGCTGCCTACTTCAGTCAACAGTAACAGGTTGTTATAATCGAGAGCTATGAGGAGTAATAAAATTTATGATGGTAAAAAGCGCTGCTACTGCGAATGATGCAAGAAAGGAACGCTGGTGTAAAATTGTTGATCGTGTAAGTGACTATATTTATATTCTCCACAGCCGGTTATTTCTGGCGTGACGTCCGCACATTATAGCTCTGAAACTTGAAACTTTCTACATTTAAACATGAAGCTTTAGATCTGAAGCTGTTCCATAATTAAGGATTTATGGGATTCATTTTAGTTTTGTACAAATCAAAGTGAAATTAATGTTAAGATAAACGTTATTGATCCTTCACTGGGGAAATTCATGGTACAGCAGCTGGATACAAATGAAGCATATTAAGAAGCGAGACCAGAAATTACAGTAGAGTAAAAAGGCTAAAAATATAGATACAGCTATAAAGCGCTGACATTATTTCATGTTATTGATTGATTATCTGTGATGAATACCAATAGACTAATCGATTTGCTAATCTGTGTTCCATTCGCTGCAGTACCGGCAGTGGAAAATGCACTTGACAGCAAATAAGAACATATTTATGTATTTTCTCCATCACCAACTGAATGCATATAGCTTCTACTGTAGCTGCTCGGTTTGATTCAGCACAGTGAAGCCCAACAGGTTTGCAAACGTAATGTGTTCTCTCGGCTGAAAATCTATGCCTGCATGGAGAATATGTTCAGGAAAAGACTGGTGAGAAGGAGACGCTTCTTACAACTCAAATTCTGAACATAACCTCCTCTGAAGCAGGTCAGCTGTGCAGAATCACGTAGCACGGCGATGCAGCCAGGTGAAAAAAGAAGCACCTTCGTGACATTGAAAACTCTGGCTTTAGGGCTCAACATACCTCACTAAGCCAATAATATCAATTCGTAGTACACTCTTCGGCATCTAACCGGCCATTTGCAGATATGTTTACACACAGTTTAATACGCTGCAGCTAAGCAGTTAATCAGCTGTCTAGCTCGCAAACTGAGTGACACTGAGTAGGACACTTTCCCAGAGTAAATGTTTGCTTGGTGGCTCTATAAACAAGGTAGGGTGCAAAATATTGTGTGTTCATGTGTGTAAATTAGACAGGCAGAAAGTCTGTGGCTCTTGTATTGTGTGATAGACTGCTGTCTGGTTGTGTCTGTCAGCCTGTGACAGAACGCTGATGTTGCTGCTTTTTTTTTTTGTATGTATAAATATGGATTACACAAGCACGGTTTCTTTCAGTGACTGTAAGGGTAGAAGTTCTCCATCGAAGACAACACAGACTAATCATATACAAATGAATACAAAACTAGTGGGTGGCAACATGAAACCATACAATCTGAAAAATCAATTTCTTCCTTCTGGTATGTGATTTTTTCTCAAAGCAGAACACAGGACATGTTATTTCCTGAATGACAGGGAAAAAACTAATGCAAATTAATTCCAGTTGGATTTGTGATTGTAACGCTTTTTCTGTGTAGCTAGGAATGATCAAGTCAACCAGCTACTTCAGCACACAAACAACAGATGTTCATGTGCTCAAACACAACTAATGTGCTTTCAAAAAAACACTTTCTGTACTCAGCGTTGGTACACAAACATATGATAACATCTGTGCCTGATCTGGACTAATGATCTGAGCCAGTCTCTACCTCTGCGTCCCACTCCGTTGGTTTTCCAGTCTCCGGCACTGAGGTGTCCGGGTTGCGATGTTCTCACCACCAGGTGCTGCATGTCCCTCCAGGTGAGGTTCATGCTGCACACACACAGGAAGGAAAGAAAAGCATTCTTATTGACTTTCTGTCATGTAATAGCTCGAGATATTAATTTCTACAGAATGGCCATAATGAGAATAATCAGATTACGCTAACCTCAACTGTACAACAATACAGCAGAGGAAATATGAGGAGTTATGGGACACGGCAAAGGTCAGGAGACTGTAGACACACCTAGAATGTGATCCATCTGAGCACATACAGTCAGGTCGACAATACACTTTTGAAATCCTATACCGAGACATAGAGGAAACCCTGAGGGATGTGCTATTCAACTATAACAAAGGACTATGGACTCACATTAAAGTTTTAACATTGGCGTAAAACACCAGCATTAGAGGTCCATCATAACCCACTGTGTTGAAAGGTCAGAGAACACAGTAGAACATTGGATATAGTACCATGGAGGACTGTGTCTGGACCTCTCTGTAATGATAGTTTCTAATGAGGTCTGGGACCCGGGGAAGGGGTAAAAATGTTTCTTTTATATATAGATTTATTAGAAGACACAAAAGTGAGCATCCGTCAAGAGAAAGCTTTAAATCGCCAATGAGAAAAAACAGTTCCGTGGGTTAGAATAATCAAACCATGAATCACAGCGCTTTCTGAGTGCAACGCCACAGCCGACAGAAATAGAAACACAGAATTGCACTGTGGTGCATCACCTCCGCCACTCTCCACATCAGCATTCACATCTCACATCCTCTCATGTGTTATTAATGGACAAGATCCCCACGATCCACTCAATGTCACCTCAGCCAAGAGCGAAGGGGGAAATAATAAAATAATAGCACCAGAAAGCCACAACGCTCTGCCTATTAAATGATTCCATCTCTGTGAATTCCAGTGTGGTCCCAGTCTGATAAACTAGCTACACTGTTATTACTGCTGCCTGTCAGCAGGGGTGCAGGCAGGGGGAGGGGGGGTTGCTGCTCAGTGACAAATACTGACTCTGGTTTGGTGTTAAAAGTGCGAGACAGTCTACACGGTAAAAGCCTGAGCTCTGTCAGTTACTGCCCATCCCTTAGGATATCATAGGTGACAGAGCTGAGATAAACCGGCGGGGGACTGAGGATACATACCAAGGCTGAAAACCAGGCTGGAGACATGATTTGACACCTGTCATCTAATCGCCAATGTGGAAATGAGGGGAATTATGCACAGTGGAGGACTGCTCGCTGATAAGGCTGACTTAACACATGCAAGATATGACTAAAGATACGACCATAATGGAGAACACATTAGAGCTGCTGACAGAAACTTGGATTCTGACACATGGAGTCCTGACTGAGCGATAATGGGAGACAGTCTGAAGTATAAAATCTTCACTACCGGCCCTACAGGTATTCAGATGTCTGTGTGGGCTGCAGCTGCTGATTTGTCTTGCTAATTAACTGATTATCAAAAGCTTAATTTGCTGTGGAAAGAATTTCTGGGCAGGGATTTAGGCCAATGCCGAATCCCAGAGCAGTCTCGCATCCCAATTCCAGATGTGAGTTCAAGCCACATAGACACACACATACTCCCCACAAATTCAAGAAAGGTTTATATTTTCCATTGCACAATGTCAAAGCACCCTGACTGCTTTGGGCTACAGGGTGGGACAAAAATAGCCACGTGGTTATAAGAAAAGTCTGCCGTTTACACTCACTTGGCCTCCAAAGCCAGAGCGATTATCCCAGCAGCCAGCGGGGCCGAAGCGGACGTCCCTGTGTGAGAGTCTGTGCATTTTTGCCTCAAGTCTGTGGTCACCTTGGAGATGAGAGAAGAGAGAGAAGTGCACATAAATACAGAAGGAGAAACACAGTTAACATGACACGTTGAGTTTCCCACTTCAGCATGAGTGAAGCTCACGGTGAGGGAAGTCGTGTTAGACAGGGGACGACCGAGACAGCGGAAGATCTGCCTGAAGCTATCTGAGATGGAAGGAAGAGGAGGAGGAAAAGAATGAGTAAGTTCAATCTCGGGTCTGTGGATGCCTGCCAAAGGGGGTCACAGTCGGGGCAGTGAATGTCAGCCAATCAACCCCGTCCAGGTCGGCCGGTGTTGAGACGAAGTATGTTAGCACTCCAGGTACATCTCTGCTCTCGGTCTCTGCCAGTGCCAGAAAGCTAACGAGGTCTGTCTGGGTCATGGGGAGGACATGTCAGAAATGACAAAGAAGCCAGAAGCAAGGTGGGCTGTGAAGGTCAGGGACAGATTCTTGGTGTTGCAGCTTTTGGTCCGACAGATTGTGGCACTAATGACCATTATCTGTGGAACGATGTCTGCGTGTCAGAAGAGTAAACAAAAGGAGAGAAGGTGTGAGCACAGGCCAACTGTTAGGTCTCTGAACCCGACAAAATAACACAGAAACAGTCATATTTCAAAGGTTTGGTGCTTAAAAATAATTAAAGTCAATTATGTCAATGATCAAGTGATCAGAGAAATCAACTATCAAAAATAATTCAGATTATTTGCTGGTGCCAGATTTTTAAATGTAAGGATTTACAACGCTTTTGTTTTGTACTGTCTACTGGGAATCAAAACAAGTGATCTGACAACATCATCTATGGCTCTAAGAACTTGTGATATCTGTTTTCATCACACTTTGACATTTCATACTTAGAAAAAAGAATTTACAGCAATGAAATGAGTGAAAAGATGATTAAAATATTAATTAATATTGAAAATATTAATAGCTACAGCTCTGTACTGGTAATGGTTTTGCTTTTGCAGACATAATTGCCAAAGCATTTAGTTGAAACATTACAAGAACTGAACCATGGATCCAGTAATAAAAGCAACCATCAGTCCTCTAATGGCACATTTTGATCATTAATAACCCATATTTGGTGAAAATACACTTTTTTGATTTGCTGTTGTTCTGGGATGATAAGGCTGTATCAAGCACAGCGCCTTGAGGGGCAATTAGAGAACATTAGATTTTTTCCACTCGGTGGTAATGTGTTTATTTTTGAAAATAGCCACATTTTGTTCTTTCTAGGTGTGAAAACTAGATAAGTTTAGTTATTGCAGAATGCAGTCAGAGCCAGTGCGCTTAGCTAGAGAAGCAGGAATTTACATTTGTTTTTCTCTGGCTCTTGCTGTCAATATTAGTAATCTAACGGGATGACAGGTGGCAAAATCTGTCCACTGAATGAGCAACATGCTAGTTTGTGTTGGATTTGTTTGAGTGCCTGGTCTAAAAATGTAAGAAACACAGAAATCTGACAAATTGAACATAAATGCTAGTTCTGGACAAAAGAAAACAGTGTGAACTCCTCAACACAACAAATGACAGCCTCTGACTGTGAAGGGAACAATACAAATTGAGTGCTGCTGTATATTTGAAAGTGACTTCAATTTCACCCATTTGATGAGTTGCGTTTGCTTGCCTGCAGCACGCCTCTGGTGTATTTTGGAGAGAATGGCAGGTTTATGGTTGTTTTATGCTATTCTATGTCCCTGAGGCGACTCTTTCTTCAGCTGACAAGCAGCTTGAAGGAAGCATGTGGCATCTCCCAGTGTTTGTCAGCTTTTCTTATTGTATGTTATACATCAGTCACTGTGATTTTGACAGTTTGATGTCTATTTCTGATTTGAGAGACACAAGATTAATGTGAATATACACTCAAAAAGCAGCTTTCTTGCTAGATGTCCCAGCATCAACTTTTGGTAAGTGTGAGATGTACGGTTATTTTTTGAAATCTGACATTTACAGTGTTCTCAAGGTTCAAAGCAAAAACAAACAATCCCACACAAAACCTGAGATGTTCAAAGCGTCTTTGAACACATGTGTGTACACCTACTATCTGCTTCTCCCCCGGGTTTCCAGAGCTGAAGGTGGTAGCGAGGGTGGAAGAGCAGGGCTCGCTGTACCACGGCACGTTGCCGGACTGTGTGGTGCTGCTGATGGACAGGGTGTAAATGCTGTTGGTGTAGCCATCACAGTTGCAGCTGTCTTGCTCCCGGCCACCATTACCCGAGGCCCAAACAAAGATGGAGCCCAGCCCGCTGCGTCCCTGTGGTATAGAAACATACAGAGAGGGGAAAAATTAAAGGAAAGAGTAAGTCAGCAAGGCGTTGGGGCACCATGTGGCACCCTGGCACTGACTCTACAAATCTAAAGAACTCTGATGATGGTCCAAAAACTCCTAAAGGTGTTCAACTGGGTTAAGATCTGGTGACTGTGAAGGTCATAGCATATGATTCACATCATTTTCTAACTCATCAGATCATTCAGTGGTCCCTCATTATCTATATAAATCTTGCACGAGTCTACTCCCATCAGGATAGATATATTTCACCACAGGATAAAGGTGATCACTCAGAACAACTTTGTATTGATTCACAGTTACCCTTCCCTCCAAGAGGACAAACCATGCCAGCAAAATTCTCCCTACATCATAACAGAGCCACTAAATCCCCTCACTGTAGAGGTCAAAAATTTAAATTTTTATTCAGTTTGTCACCTGTCTGTATATATCTTCACTGAACGTGAATCCAGGAATAGAGGCGTTTAAGAGAAAGGCTAACAAGAGCTGGTTAAAGTGTGAAAAATTGCCTTTGACAAAGACGTTTGTCTCACTGCTTAAACGCCTTGTCATTTATGTGCTTTTTCTTCAGAAACACTGAACCGCTGTAGGCACCGTTCTTACTAATACATCATAATGTCAGACGACTTATTGCGGCAGAACATCAGATAACAAACAGCAGAAATGTAATTACCAAATTTACTCAAACTGAATATCGTTTCAGAGCTGATAAATGACAACATAATATGTGGCAGTGAGACTGAGCCTCCTAAAACACACACAGTATATGAGACATACATTTAGTCCAGTTGGGTCTGGAAAGCCAACAGCAGGCTCGAAATCTAGGGATGGTTTATGATTTGGATTAAAACTTCACCAACCATTTTAGCAAAGTAACATAGAGTGTCCTTTGTCACCTCAGGAACTCCACCAAGATTAAATTGCTCCATTTGTTCCAAGACACACAAACCCTTATTCATGCATTTGTCTTCCACTGATTAGATTAGTGGAATTCCTTATTTGCTGGAAAGACCCAGACCTCTTTTAGCTGCCACAATGTTTACAAATTGTAGAATATTTGTGCAAATTTTCTCAATTTTGGCCTCCCTGCTCTGGTTACTGAAGGCCATTGGAATCGATTTTTCCTGCTTTTAAAGCAAGGGTGGGTTGGCTCTCTTCCTACACTGCTGACCTTCTTTCTATGAACATGCTGCTGATTATAGCCTGAGGTCTGCTGACCAGTTCGTGCTGACTGTCCCCGGGGCCGGGCTGGAGACGGAGACAGAGGGCAGCAGGGCATCTGCTGTCAGGACTCCACAGCTCTCAAGCAGCCTCTGGGTGGACAACAACCTCAGTGTCCTTTTCTTAAGGTCTTACTCAGTCTTATTTTTTAATTGGCTTTCATTGGGTGCACATCTGTGGACGTGTTTCGACATATTTGTATTCATGTAAACACAAAAATTCAGCTGCAGATGTCTTTGATTTTTGCTCAACTTTACTGTCTTTGTCATTGATCTACGCTTCTATTTTTCAGACATAATGCTCAATAAATCAAGGCATTTTTATCATGAGAATTCATTCATAACTCACATTTCTATTGAGTATTTATTACACCTTGTGATAAAAATATTGAATGACATGAAATTAATTAATGAAACACAGCAACTCAGGCGCTGTGATGTCCAGAATACAAGTGAGTGTGAAAAACTTCTTCTTCCACCTCCAGTCTGAACCAAGGGGGTGGATAACATATTCCTTTTGGAGAACAAAACAAGAACACTATATATATATATATATATATATATATATATATATATATATATATATATATATATATATATATATATATATATATATAAAAAAAATATATACAGTCTATATACCACTGATGTGGTGAAAGGAAAGAGATAAAAGAAAGCAGAGGGATCTCTCTTACATCCCACATACAGAGAGCAGGAAAACAACACAATTAATAGCAATACAAAAATTAAAAAGGTGAGAAAAAACAGATGTAAACCATATCACCCACAGATACACGAAACAACACAACAAAGGTTATATACATAATATATACACGAAAAGCTGTTTTCAGTTTTTGATGGAAAAAAATGCAGGAATGATTTCTTTTGCTTTTGTTTAAGATTGTGATTGTCTTTTCTGCTCTCTGTCTGCTTGAGTCTCGCTTGGTTGCTAAAAAAAAAAAAAAAAATGTCAGTATCTTGGAGCTGGTTACAGCTTTGACAAAAGCAAAGATACTGGAGGAGTCGCTTCTTTATCACTGCTGCCGCAACACAATCTTTCCTGGCATGGCTAATCAGAGAAATGTTCAGCTCATCAGTGTACAAAAGGACCTTAATTGGACCCTAACATAGACTTTAAATGAGCTTGTTTAGAATGTTTTTAGACAGATTATCTATTTAATTTTCTTGATGGATTCCTACATTCCCCCATCTCAAAAATGACATCTCCTCAGAAGATGGGACAAACATGCCTCTGCTTCATTTCTGATGTTCTCTGAATCCTAACAGTAGAGTCTTGAAGCTGTACATAACACTCCTAAACCTTCCAGGCTAATTTATGACGTGACACTGCTTTTGCTGCAGGTTAGAGAGGCCAGACGATAACACTCGAGTGCCAAAGGTTATCTGGCTGCCAGAAAAACACACGCCGAACCAGAAGAGTCCTGTTGTGTTGCTGTCAGGCAATTTTTCCTCTAACACGCCATGATATATGGAGCATTTCACATTTTGGGGTGTGATATATGAATCACACCGTTTCACAGCAAATTTTGCAGCTTCATTCATTTACACGCCAATTACAGCTGCCTTTGAATCTAACTATTGTTCAGTGACTGCTGCTCTGTTTCTATTTTCTCCCATCTCACATTTATCATTTAGCTGTTCTGCTAACATCTTTTGATGTGGCACGCTGACACATGAGAAATGATGGCATTAGACTTAGAAAATATCCCATACAGTTTAATGTTTTATTCTACTTTTCAGTGGGCAATTAAAGTCACCTTGAGTTTGTCCTTTTCCACAGCGCGTCTCAGAGAGATATCTTCCATTAAATACTAAAACAGTGTGATTGTTTGGATGGAAAAATGTGCAGACTTTCTCTAACTTATGTAACAGGGATACTTAAATATTGCTGAACAACAAACTTTCCAACAGCCTTTGTTGCTGACATGAGAGAAATTGCTATGTGTATATGTCACCTCAAAGGAATAGTTCAACATTTTGGAAAATACACTTATTGGTTTGCCTGTAGCGAGTTAGGTAAGGAGATCAATACGACTCTCAAGTCTATGCAGTAAATATGTATGAAGCTGGAGCCAGCTGCCTGCTCACTCAATGTGGCATAAAGACAGAAAGCAAGAGGAAACAGCTAGTCTGGCTCTATCCAATGGTAACTATATTTACCTACCAGCACTCCTGAATCTCACAGAAGAACATTTGATATCTCATTTTAAAAATGAAAATTCAGCTGGGACTCCAGGAATTTAGTAGTCTCCTGTCCAAACCTGAACCCAAACTTATTCCTAATCCCACTCAGTTACTTCCAGCCACTTATCTCCAGAATTCGGCTATGGCACAGGAAATACTGTGTGAAGGGGAGCAGATGTTGACACAGTAACGGCAAAAAAAAAAAAGGTTCATCCCTACAACTGCAACTTTTCACTTTTTATAGAAAATATATTGGGCAAGTGATCATATTTGGTAACTTCTGCACACATTAAATATGGCGTTGCTCCCGCCAATCAGGGAAGATCACTCTACGTTACAGCACACCACATCATGGCACTTGACCAATCAGCAGATGCCTGGAACGAATCAAATTTTCTCTTTTCTCCATAGCTGGAAAAAGACGGACTCGTGGCTCGGTCCTCTTCCATATTTGCGGTCTGAACGTCAAAACTAACAGTGGTTAGTTGACGAAACTCACACATTTTATGGTTGAGTAGTTGTGCTAAGTGATGATGTATACATTTCTTGGATGTTTTTTTTATACCACTAACGGGCAAGGAACCATATATGGTAACTTCAAAATGTTGTAGAGATGTTAGAAGGCAGATTTTCCAAGTTATTTTCCAATGTCTCTCGTGTTTATTCTAAGCTGATCGAATTGGCAGAATCAACCTTCTCATTTAACTTTCAGCAAGAAAGTGAATAAATGTCTCCTAAAATGTTGACCTATTGCATTCAAGAGCTGATGTGAGTTTAATAGTGATACCATAAATAGGAAACAGAAGAAATTAGTAGAGGAAAGGTTCAAGCTTGTGCTTTCTGACCTTCGTGATTCCCTGGAGGAAAGCCTCCCTCGCCAGCTTGGCAGGGCCGTCCAGCGACTTGCCGTCATCTTCTGGGCCCCAGCTGGCACTGTATATGTGGATGTGCTGAGGGTTGAGGCTGAGAGAGTGAGCCTCCACCACGTCTGTCACCTCCCCATCCAGCATACGAACTCCTGTTGAAAGAATGCAAGTGCAGATGAGGTCACTGAACAACAAAAGTGGTGAAGAAAGCGCAATGAAATGACAGATGGTAGAGTCTGGTGAATTTTAGCATCAGATGGGTGAAGAAATGAAAAAACCCCAGGGACAAAAAACAACAGCAAGAGATAGTAAAAAGAGAAAAATTACCATAAAAAGACAGAGAAATGAGTTGGAACACAAATTCTCATTTCATCTGCATCCACAAAAAGGAAAACACAATAAAACAGCAAACAGGAGAAACAAAAGACTTCACAGGAGAAACCAAAGACTTCACAGAATTCCAGTTTTAATGAGTAAGCGCACAAGGCTTCCCCCACAGATGCTGCTCTGACAGACACGACATTATTTAACCATTGCATAAACATAAACCCAGCTGGTTGTTAAATCAAAGTTTCTGACCCCGCTGACCATACAGAGAGGACGAGTAGACGAGTCTAACAGACTGCAGACGAGAGAAAGGTGCACACACACACAGACAGAAATGAGCTGTGAGTTTACAGAGGCTTCAACAGACTGGTGTGTCCACAGGGTAGCACCGAATGTCACCTTTCATCATACCTGAACATAACCCTGTCTGAGCCTTTGAAGTGAGCAGCCTCAGATCACTCCTCTGAACATTAATGGCTGGAGAGAGGCGTGAAATGAACCACCCTCAAATAGGGCCCATTACTGGTAGAGGACCCCCAGACTTCAGTCCCAACACTATGACTGGCGACATCCACATTAAGACTTAAATAATCCATTCTAGACGACCTTCTTGGCCCTGCAGGCGCAAACAGATGCCAGTGGGGATGTGGCCAAAGCAGTAATTACTCTGTTGGCGTAACACAAGTTTGAATACTGAGTAGCCTGAAACAAACTTAACTGGGGTAAACACGCGACATAAAGCACGACGTTTGCTCGGTGATCGTTATGCGAGGGCTGCACTGCATCGGTAATGATAATTACCGTCGTAACAATCCTCATCAACGTCCTGTGGCTTGACGATTCCTTATTAAGGACGCTGCTGCGCGAGCTCCCTGCAGCTTCACAAAGTCAGAGAAAGCAGGTAGGGAAGCAGCGGCGAGACGAAAAACTGTTACAGTAGGTGGAAGGGAAACACAGAGGAAACCCAGGGAGTGCCAAGTGGGGTCAATTACAGGTTTTAAACACTTACCACTAATCACTACTCTGGAAGGATATGTGCATTTTTGCATCTGCACAAACACGACTGCTTCTGCTCCCACGTGCACACACATACCACGAGCGTTTGGGAGCAAATCACAGCTGTTTATAAACAATGCGCTGACCCTGTGACGTGAACAGATTCACAGAGGAGCAGTTTAGGAGAACAGGGCCAATGCGCGCTTCTGTCGGGAGATGAATGGTAATGAAGACAGAGAAGGAGAGTTATGAGTAACATCTGTGAATGGGACTGTTCAGGGCCCCGCAGGCTCCGCTGAGTCTTGTTGGCTGCCGTCATGGCATTGACAGATTGTTTGATGACAAAAGTTACTAAAAGCCACCTTGGAATACTTCATCAAGTGCAAAACAACAAAACAAAACAAAACAAAACAGAGGAGACAAAAAAATCCTTTCAGACTTGATTTGTTACTGGTTTAATTTAACAGGACTGCGCTACATATCATCTTACTCAATGCACATCTGCACATGCTGACAGTTTTATTACTGTTTAAACAGGAGTCTGCCCAAACAATCCTATTTTGAACAAATTTTGAGGCGGATGATGTACACGGTAATATGAACAGATGTACCCTGGGTTGTGCGTTCAGTTTTCTTGGCAGCAATGTGCAGGTAATACTAAAAAAGGACAATTTAAAAATTAAACTTGCTTCTTATCTAATTGGAGAAAGAAGGACCAGAGCTTCAGGCTACCAGCCAAAGAAAGGCAGGTGCTAGAGTGTAGCTTATAGTAATGAATAACTTCAGATTCATGCTGTCGTAGATAAATTTAGATAAAACCAACAAACAAACAAGAGTAATTTTGGTCATACTTTTCTTTTATGGGAACATAGCTGTCTTAATAAAATCAAAATCTACTTATATCCAGACGAAAAAACTCCAGCAAATGATCAAAAGCTGCTCTTCTCAGTGCACAGAACTACTGATTGCAAGCTACTGCCCATCTCCGCAGTGCACTCTCACCGGCATGTCTGAACAATACAGAGTCAATCAGTCAGTAAGTGACAGCCAATGGTCCGGAAAAAAACCTTACGGATATCGGCTTTTAAATCTATCACTGGGCCTCTAACAGACACAGCTCCTGTAAAAAAGACTCAAGTCCCGAACTAAAAGGATCCCAGATGGGAGAAATTTACTTTGAATTTTATTCTGCATTTAATTTAGAATTCAATTATATTCATCTCATTTAAATTAATAAGATCAGAATTAAATGTTGTGCCTAATTAAAAATATCACTGATACGCTTCACTCACCTCCAATTTTAGCATTGTAAGCCACACCGACGCCGCACACGTCGTTGTTGGCTGCAGCTGCAACTTCTCCTGCACATCGAGTTCCATGTCTGGGAAGAGAAACATGAGAATAAATGAAGAATATTAACAATGAACATGTAGAGTCAGTAAAAAAGCAGTACATTTTTTAAAGTCCCTAAACTGTGCAGGGCTTTTAAGCAATACTGTAGCTGAAGTGTTGCTAAAAAAGAGTCAAAAGATAAACCCATCGACCTTTTTGTAACAGCATAGGACTTGTTTTACAGCTGGAACAAACGGCGTAGAAAAGCTTGAGATTGCCTTCCCTGTTAAAGGGCTACTCATTTAGACACTTCTACATTTTAAGAACAAGACAGAAAGCTACAACCTTTGTCTAGAACATAATGTGCAATTAGGAGAATCGAGGACAAATGAAATTTCTCTTTGACGCAGCACAATAAGCAGCAACAAGTAAAAATCTTGCTGCTTTTGTATTTGTGGTCTGTTAAATTTAGAGGTCGCAGAGGAGCTGTAAACACCATAATTACCTCAATCATACATACAAAGGAACAATCACCACATGGAGCATTAGTGTGTGTGTGGAGATAAAAGTGAGATTGCCACTTGATAAGTAAAGTGATGACAATAATGTTTGACTTTTGTATTATTTCCTTCTGATCCCGTTCAATGATTAAAGGCCTTGAAAACACATTTCCTAATCAGAACTGTCACTGAACAATGAAGAAACTAAACAGCACTATACTGTCTGCCAAAGTTGCTCATTGTTTCATGAGAAATTTCCCTCATCTGCTTTTTCCTTACAGCTATAGTTATAGCATTGCTGCTGCATAAAGTTAGTTTTACAGTTGGAAACAGTTCAGACACTAATCAGACAGGAAGTGAAACAGTGACAATAAAGCAGGTTCACTCTCAAAAAATATTAACTTTGATTGCTACTAATTTTGGCCTGGATTTCCATGTAACAGAGAAATCTTGCAAATTTTAAACCAAGTTTTAAAGGTGAAGTCACCAATTCTGCAATACAATTGTTGATATTGAGCTAGTTTGCATATTTAGATAGTTGGCATGTGACAGATTTATCATGCTACCCCTATCTCCTCTCCACCCCTTTGCACAAGCTCAGATGTGTACACAGGACATGCTTGAATAATGTTGTGTGGATCATTCCAAGCACTATTGTCTGGTTCCCATTTGCAAAGCCAGGGCTTTGTATGAACACCAGACAGGGAGGACATATTGGCTGAATTTGACAGAAAGCATACTAAATTAGAATCGCTTACTCTTGCGTAAAATTTAACAGCCTTATATGTATTTCCATTAGCATGTACAAGATTCGAGAGCTTGGTGCTTGTGATAAATGGCAAACCTACAATATCTGGTTAAGCTCAAGCACTTCAAAGAGCTCCTTTTTTGACTTTTGCAAAATTTCGGAAGAACTACTTGAGAAATCTTTTTTTCCTGTAGGGCAGGCTTCAGGGTTACAGGAGACAGGGTCTTCCAATCAAAAATGACTGAACTGAAACCTGAGGACAAACACAAAGACCTGTCTAAAACTAACTTCACCATGAGCGTCCCTGGCCACAGGCTACCCAAATGAAATATGAGACGTTATTGATGTACATGAATTATTCAATGTGTGTCTCATTAATTCCTTCAACCGCTCTTGAGCTTCACAGATCAGACAGATTCCCCATAGAGCATTGCGGAGATGTCAAACACACCAACACTTCACAAACACAAAAAACCCCCACTCTAACCTGCAAAAACGCACTTTGTCAAGATGTTTATCAGATGTGGTCTTACAAAAGATAATCAAGGTCTCATTCAACTTTGCATGATTCGAGACAAGAAAAAGTGATCATTAGTGAAATGGATTAAACTTGTTTCATTGACTTTTGGGGATGAACCGGTGTGATCAGAATGTGAATGGAAGGGACACAATGAGCATTTGGCATTTAACACAGGTCATTAAGATTGTCTCCTGATTGCAGTGCAGATATCTGATTAGGAAGCACACACTTTCACACCCATCGCTGGGACGAGCAGCATGAATGTTATCGGAACAAAGCTAATTACATCCACAGTGCTACTTTAAAAGAGCCAAAAAAATGACTTTCTTTTTGATCTCCAAGCCTCACTGATGATGAGGCAGAGGACAAAGTCGTTTCACAGGGTCAGAGCATGGGTACACCCCCAGCTGGGATTCTGATTACACTTTGTAGCTCCGTGATATACTACCCACCCACTAATTCTCCGTTTTGTACATTGTACAACAGCTTAGCAGAGAATCTATCTATTCATCCCTCATTCTTCTTCTATCCGTCTTTTCTTTGTTCCATATTCATGATTGATACCACATAAAAAAAAACGGCAGTTTGCAGCAAAAAAAAAAGAAAAAAGAAAGAAAAAACCACACACAAAAAAACACAGCAATGTTTCAGTTAAATCTTGCTTCCTGACAATGTCATTTATTTCATGACCCGGGCTGTCAACAACTACATGCATTAAAGTGATTTTTAAACAAGCAATCAACTTGCCTGACAGGACTTATTTTTCACAGACAGATATGCCCTCACACAAGGACCTTGGCACATATGGCAGGCTGTAATATATCACGAACACAATTAAAATATTATCATTGCTATCAAGAGGTTAGGCTACATTGTTTTATTGCTAACTAGTTTCATATTGCATTAACAGCAGCAGTCTGCGGTGGCTCGACATCTCCCTCAAGAACAATATATGCACCCATGGGTTAAATTGGGATTTGTTTGATGGGGTTGCCATTTCTTAGCAGTATTTCCAAGGGGACAGTTATGTCGCAGCAACATTTTTAATGAGGAAAATGTCGCTTCAAAGACCATAATAATCTACTGAGCATTATTGAAAAATTCTATTCACATAGACAGTTCATTTATCTGATAATTAAAGAAACATTTAGCATATGAAAAGGCTTGAGGCATAGCCCAGAGTCTCAGTTAATCAGACTCCAGATATGTTGCTTTATGTACAACAGGACGTCTCTGTCTGCATGCGAAGTGGCGAGCAGCACCCATTGTTTAATCAGAGCACTAAAAAGGAACAGACCTGCCCACTCATTACATTTTAGCTCACAACTGCGTGTCTGACAAATGTCTGACTGGCCGGCTTTACAAGCTCGTCCACACAAATCAGTTATGGGCTAAAATCGTGCAGTGGGTGGCTGAATATAACTGTCAGTCATTTTAAATAATAAAAGTGTTGCTATAAGACCATTAGTCTTACTACGAGTCTACTTTTTTTAAACCACACTACAAAAATATGACTGACAAGACTCTATGTTGATCGTAGATGCCAGGGTGTAGTTCTCCTTAATGACTGAAAAAGCTAGGCTTTGGTACTAAACAGGATAAAAGTGGCACAATTTAATGTATTTTAATATTTCAGTGTATTTCTTTAACTTATACAGATGAAATCTATATTTGAATACATACAAGACACTAAGTGCTTCTGCTGTAATTTAATGTGGCGGTGTTCTCCTACACACTATTTTCTGTTTTAGCGTTGAAAGGATCTGGTGCAAGTTCCAATTTATGAGCAAATTTTTTGGGCAATGATACTATAAAATGATAAATTTAACTTGCACTTGTTTGTTTTAGTCTAAAGCTGAGCTACATATTACAGCAATTTACAATTTTTCTTATGCAGTGTTCCTAATTTCCTTGCAGCCTAATGCTACTGAGTAAACACAAGGAGCACTAATATCAAAAGGAAACATGCTGCTTCACCATCCTTTAATACACAGTCCAGAGAGCCTGCAAACGTCCACAATGGCCAAAATCACACATAGTCAGCACGATGGTCAGCCAGATGGCTTGGCCCTGGAAACTACATGCTCGAACCGTGCAGATATTTCAATTGCACTGCAAAAAGCAATTTCATGTGTCCATCATGACTGTCAGCGACTTTAATTCAAAAACACACATTTTTCATGAAACAATAACACTTAGAATCTGAAGCTCTTTAATCACATTGATGCTGTGATTCAACTGAATCAAAATGTGTGGGTTCTGAGAATTTCAAATGTGAGTCAATGGTAATCAGTACTTTTCATTGAAGTGTGCAGTGCCTTTCACTGAAAATATCTGCACATACGGTTATTGCTTCATCCCCAGCATCATAAAAAAGCCTTTGTGCTCCAGACAGCACATATCCTCAGACCAAGGAGCCACAGATGTGATGCCAGGAAGGGGATTCAGCCAGGGCAGGCAGAGTGAACACAGAGCCAGAGGCCTGGGAAGACGAGATTCAGCAGTTCTGAACCCTATCTGCATGTTCACATGCATGTGTGTGTGTGTGTATGTGTGTGAGTAAGTGATTGACCTGGACTGAATTCAGCCATAACCACCAGACAGATAATATATCCAGGAATTCTCAGACGTGGCAGAGCAGACAAAAGGGTTTACGATGAAGCCACAATTTTCTCTTTCAAATGTCCATGAAATTAAACGATTTCCGAAAACACTTTACTGAATGCCTCAATTCTACAGCCATTTAAAATAGATTGGAAAGGGTGTCAGAGAAGCAGCAAGTAGTTGGATCAGTCATACGAGTAGCTGGTAAAGAATGAGAAAGCTGAATTTTGCATCAACAGACGTGACATAACAACACAACGCTATATAAATAGTCCTGCCTCATCTGGGAGAAAGACAATCATGGTGAATAAATCATTAGCACGTGAACCGGCAGATGGCAAAAGGTACATACTTCATCCAGAATACAGACTGGGGAAAAGACCCAACAAAGCTTAAACAAAGCTGAGCTAAAAGGCTGCTGAACTAGAGACACTCTGTTCACACAACCAATGTGACCTCCCTTATCTTATCAGAAGGAGCCAAAGGAACAGATTGAGGTAATGCTTTTATCTCTCCTCCTCAGGACAAGGCACAATAGTTGGTGAAGTCATTGCACAGCCGTTTATTGGAGGATGCAGACATGTCATACAAGCCAGGACTCTCTGGACACGATGCTCTGAAGCCACAGATCAAACAGAGTCAATATATATATAAAGGACTGTACAGTCTATTGATAGTTGCTGACCCATTCAACATTTATACACTTACAGAACAAAACATGATCTTCCTTGCGATAGCACTTAAACTCATGTAAAACTAGATCTTACTTTTAATCTAGAACGTGTACTCCCAGATGTACACCGAGTAACTATTAGAGTGATTAATTAACATGAAAAATTGGTCTTGACTAACGGCACAATCTGGTGTTCTGGTGTAATTCTTTAAACTGCTTTTGGAGTTTTGTTTGTGAATTTTATCACACTTTGGGATGGGACAGTGGATAGCTGGAAGAGATAGAAAGCTTTAGATCGAAACCTGGATATATACTAGTACTAGGATGTACATTCTGATTGTTGGGTCAGTGCTGAATTCTACTAGTTGTTATGACAGTAGCAACACTAGAGAGATGTACAGTAATGTATTTCATCAGGATATACTGTCCTTTAACAATCTTCCCCATAGTAACTGTGTTTACATTCTGTTGTTTACTTTGTGATAGTGATGGTGAGAGTGTTCACCTTGTCAGATAAACTCAATCTGAGGCTATGTCAAAGCAGTATTTACTCTCTTTCAGTCACCATAGAGACCTGGGACTGCAGTAAGCACAAGATTTTCTAAATGTGTTTCTGAAAAGGAGCAGATAGCTGAGTTTTATTTTCCATTCATCATTTTGTCTTTACTCTCAGCAATCTTGATTGGATAGTAGCACGCCAGCTCTTTGCAGTTTTTGTGGAATATCTTTTCAGCTGCAGGATTCCTAATGTATATCTAGGTTTGTGAGGGGACTCAGATTAGGTATGGCATTTCCTTAGCTTAGTTTGGCCCAGCATTTGTAACCTTCAAATTTAAAACTGTTAAACAGCCTATATTTTGCTTTTTGTTTTTTCTTCTTCTTTCTTTTATTGTGTTATATAGCTTTTTTGTCTTTGTAAAAGGTCTAAACACTCACAAAGCCCAAAGTACAAGGGAAGGGGAATCATCCTCTCCCACAAAAATTGCTCCTCTTGACCTGCCTGAAACACATTGTTTTAAATCCAGGCTTTTTTCTGTCTCTGTCATCACCATGTAATAAATTTCCATATTCCTGCCTGGCAGCTAGTTTGGCTAGTTTGCCCTCAATCAAAGAATGTGCAGATTCTTTGCAATCTGTCATTATTTCCTCACTAGAGCCGCTTTGGGTAGGGGTACATCCCTATACTTATAGATGTTGGGCTATAGTATGTAACCAATGTTGGCTTGCTTTCTTTGGGCCAGCTGACCAATCAGAGCAGACTGGGCTTTTTGAGAGGGGGGCTTTAAAGAAACAGACAGACGGTTAGAGAAGGAGCTGCAGCAATGTCCATATGCGGACAACAAAGTGTTTTATTTTTTTTACATTTAAAGCATGTAAACCTATTCTAACAGACTCGAATTAAATTACAAACCTGGAAATTATTAGAATATTGGCTCTTTAATCTACCTTAATTTTTATCAGTTTCATTTCAAACATCAAGAAAAGTTATGGGACTCAAAAGAAACTAATTGAATAAAAAAATAAGAGTTAAAATCAAACAGCAGAATCCCCAGTAACCTGGCTTTTGGTCCTAAGCGTGTGTGAAGTTCAGGGTTAAGTTTTCCAAATTTAAAAACCTTCCCCTGAGCCGCACATATAACAGTATTTACCAGGCTGACAGGCGGCACTAGAGTTTTTTTTTTTTTTTTTTTTTTTTAAATCAGCAGCAAAGCTAAATGAGTGTACCCAAATGATCCACTACCAGTTCAAGGTCCTGTAGGTATTACTATTGGCAGCTGACCAAACCTTTCCATGCTGACGTGACATACTTTCTCTTACAGTACTTAGAGCAGAAAGCTGTATATTCAAGCACTGAGAATTTACATTTCTACATGGCAGACAAATGTGACCACACATACACACTTGTGGAGCGTTTGTGTTGCGTTGTATAGTGTGTGTGTGTGTGTTAAAATATGCATCACCAAGTGTGACTAATGTCTAACCCATGCTTGGCTAAACTGTAGGATCTGTCTCTTGGCATTGCTCTGTTGGTTTCTATCTGTTTTAGAGGAACTAAAAAGGGTCCGTTCATTGTAGCTGCCAAAAGGATTAGGCTATTTTCTGCTCTACTCAGCTCAGCTCATCTGTGGCCTCAGGCAGGTCTGTTCAAATGGCTACACTGGAGTGCGAAGTGGAGATATCTTCATTGTGTGGACAAACACAGAGGTTCAGTATCCGGCATTATAAAAATGTGAACCAGTAAGTTTGTTTAGTATTTCAGACTTTAATGCATTGGCTTTGAAAAAAAACATATACCAAACCCTCGTCTTTCCTGCCTACTTACAGCGATGCCTGATATTTCCTCAATATGGGCAGAGGGCAGGGAAACGCTTTGAAAAAGTTGTCAGTCCATTATCAGGCAAGTATAGATACACACAGTAACTAGTCATGACATTCATACCTATAGGCGATTTAGACTCTCCAATCCATCTGATTTGCATGCCTTTATGTGGGAGGAAACTCGTGTGGACCTCGGAGGGAACTCTACAAAGAAGAGGGCCAGAAATCTAAGTGTCTTTTTACTGTGAGGCAGCACAGTAACAGCTGTGCTTCTCTAAAAATAAAACTTACTATTACCCTGCTTTATGAAGCACCATGGTAGAAGAGGAAATACCCTCTTTTAATGAGACTGCTGTGGTTAAAATGACCATTGCCCAATGATAAAGTAACTGAAAAGGACATAAATGAAAGCACAGCACAGCTTGTGCATCTAAACAAATCAGATAAAGTCATCCAAAGCAACAAAGCACATTTAAACTATTTCAAATGGCTTCAAACCAAACAAAGTAACTTAGAAAGAAAAAAACAAATAGCTCAACATCAAGTACTGCATGCAAACTGGACTATCTCCACACACTGCAGACACAACTGCTTTAACATCCCATTTATCAGTATCTAGTCAACGGAGCAGGGTAATATTGATCGACTCCAGGTGATCAGTAATGTCTGTGAGAATGGGGTTTGGCTTAGGGCTGTCACCTCCAATCACTATGGGCTATGCTTTGCTGAAATATTTCGAAAACAACGGCTTTCAATCACATCGTCCTTCTCTTTGAAAGAAATAATAGCCGCAAAGCAGACACAAAGCCAGAGGATTTGGGTTTAAGAGTGAGGTGCCTGCCAACATCCCCTCTGAAAAGTCTCCCTGGTTGTCTAGAAAATAAACAGGCTGTCCCCAGCAGAACAAACAAGACAAGGGGAGGCTGAATTACAGTATTCAGGCTAAACAAAGGGTGGCAGCTTTGTAAACAAGAATTGATAAACACGGAGTAAATAGTGGAGAGCGTTTACTTGCAGCATCCGATGGCCTGAAAAAAAAGAGGAAATATTTTTTGTGTGGAAGCTCCTTCCTCTCATTATTTTTTTTGGCTTTCTTATTGTCATATCTCCATTCATCCAGTAAAACAGTCTATGTAAGTGTCTGAGAAAACTTTTGTCAAACTGTCAGGCGTTGGACTCAGAATGACAAATGAAGTCTTAAAATGGGCTCACGCAAGTTTCCTTTTAACTCTTTACTTCCTGGCTGCAAAGTTTACTTGTTTATCTACTTGGGAGAGTGCATCTTCTACATGTAATGGTGAATCAGACACACACTGTCTACATTCAACATCATCTTCCACTCCTTAAACCATGGAGGAAAGAACAGCTCTTATGTTAAAAACACACATTTGACATAAGAGCATGAATTCCAACTCTTGAGGAATGCCAATTCCACAAAATGTTGTCTTCTAAAATGTGTCAGCAGCAAAGTCAAAGCAGCACAGCAGCAACCTGCTGTGTCAAACACTGTAACAGAGGTGCTAGAGCAGACAAAGCTCGAGGAAGCTGTCTTCTTTGATTTGTGCCCTCCTTCAGTCTGATTTGTCCCATGTCACTCCCTGGATGACACAGATTTATTACCTTCATACAGACTTAGGTATGCATATGGTGCACGTACAGCAGGAATATGGATTTGCAGAGAATGGCCATTGTCAATTGCACACTAGAACATAGTTCATTTCAGGCTTTGCCACGTGTCTGGCAGCATTTGGCCAAGGACACAGCGCCTGAATGTACTATGCAACTCCACTGCAATTTTCAGTTTTACTAGTGTTGCTGTCGGAATTTAAATTAGATTGAGATTTATTTTTTTTTGCAAGTACACGACAACCTCCGGTGACACATCAAAAAATGTTTTTTGACATGTTGTGTTGACAGTGATGCACAGAAACATTTAACCTCCAGAGTTAGTAACCTGCCACCTTTTGGTTATAGCAGCGTGGTTGGAATAAGGATGAGGTAACACTATGAACTGATATTTAATCAGCAGGAAGCCACAGATTAAGAAAAAAAAACTTTTAAAGACCAAGTATAGTTGTGATATATTAGTATGATCTATACATTTAAAGATGTTTAACAGGAGTTTCACATTTCAGGAACAGGTCAGAATCCAAAACATATGCTTGGATAAAATTCTTTAAAAAAGCACCCAACAGACACCTACTACTTTATCTCTTAATAACTGAAAGGCTTCCAACTAATGTAAGAGAAGCCTGCTGAAGCTTAACTAATGGCAGATGAAATTAAGAATGAAATGAAATTCAAGCAAAGACGAGTATCTTCTGTAGCAGCTGGTGCATTTGCCATTTTGCTACCCGGTGCCTTTGCTCTGCTGAAGAAGCACTTTCATGGTCAGAGAAACAAATAGCCATGTGCCACCAAGGATAAAGCAATTTACTGGGGCAAGAGAAGCGTGCAAACACTTTTCTTGGTCTTTCTCAATGCCATCCTCCACATTAACCACTGCACCTTTATTCTCGAGCCTTGAATTTAAGCAATGTTAGCGTTCAAGTGATGCTGAGTGGGTTTATAATGAAGGACAAAAGTCTGCGTGGCATGCCAGTCATTTTCTAATAAAGGCTGTCGCTACACAGTGCAGGCATGTGGATCTCAATTACTGGACCTGTGTGAAAAGCTCCCTACAGGAGCTAATAGCTCTTCACAGGAACGTTAGAGGCACAGAGACTGTGTGTGTGTGCAGCTGAATACAACTAAAGAAGAGGGTACAGTAACCAGGCCAAACCTAACTGTCTGGTTATACATATGTACTTTGAAAAACTCTGTTTAGTGTGTACTTTTGTCTGTATTAATTTTGAAAATTAATACAAGCTATTATAATCAAACTGAAAGAAAAAATAATTATCACACCATCGTGCAAATTAAAATAAGTCAGCTGAGAATCTGCACAGTCGTGTGTAGTTTCGCTGGGTAATGAATATGAGCTGATGTTAATATGGCTGACGTTACAGACACAGCGTGGCATCATAATGATCCTTTATCCTTCATTTCCGCCTTGTCAAGACTCCAGCAGTAAAGGAAAATAAATATGACTCCGATAATGTGACTGCTCTTAACTTAGTAAGTTGAGTGATTTATAGAGATCCTGGTCAAGTATTCAGCAGTAACATATATTATAATGTTTAGATCAGTGTTAAAATACTGTAGGCCCATCCTATTTAAATCCACATGCTTCCCAAAGACATTAAATAGTTTGTCGCTATGGGGTGGGTGAGAATTCATTACTACTGTTTCATTTATAGAAGTTAATTTGAAATCATGTTGTGATTGCATGATGTGATCCAACACAAGCAAATTATTCTGAGCAGGGCATAATAAAAATAGTAAAAATAATTATTTAAGTTTTCATTTGTCAGAGTTTTGTCTATCTTGGTATATATATATATCAATCAGCAACAACATTAAAATCCCCTGCCTTATATTGTGTAGGTCTCCTTTGTGCTGCCAAAATAGTTCTCCAGCAATGTATGGCATGTTTCAAAGTAATATCCACATAAATGCCACGCTTCCCAAGGTTTGCCAGCAGAGCATTGCATTGTAATGAGATGATCACTGCCAGTCATTTCACCTGCCAGAATTTTAAAATAATGTGCCCCATCTGTAAAAATGAATATTGATACAAAGGGATATCTGTAATGTTATTATCATAGTTTATATCCCATTAATGATATTGACCATACTGCACAGGCCTTTTATCACTGATTGAATTCTTAAAAAATAGTTCTGCTCTATTGGCAGCTTGTGGACAGGAGGTGAAATCAATACTGCTATCTTCTGTGCTAAGCCCAGCCCCATATATGTGTATCACACTGGCATGCTGGGGGGAAAAAATGGACGAAAGTAAAGAAAGACAGACAAACATTTTCATGATGAAGCACAAATGGATTACCTGCCTGACCAGACTTCAAACAGCCTTCAACTAAGCCTGCACTCCCTTCAACAATAACTGCCAACACAAGACAGAGTGTCTCTGTGGAGAAAGCCTGAGATGAAAATTCAAAAATCAGCCTTGCGTGTCATCAGTACAAATGAACTGGCCGTCATGACTCTGGAAAATGCCTGCTTCTGACTCTCCTTTGCTTTTCTGTTGTCCTATGAATATATTCATATAATCTCATTGTGACTGCGCGCTGAGCATTACTCACTGTCGACGTGTATTACGCTGAGGCAATTTACATAACTCATTGGATATGATTTGTCCACAGGTCACTCCAAACACAGAAGCTCCACACTTGAGACACAGAGACACACCCTTGCTTTTCATTTCATGCCGTAAATTGATCCAGTCTAAGATAATTGCGCTGGCAATTCCACTGACAAGAGCAGTGGAATGTGTGTAAGTGCAAGCCTGTGCACTCTTTTTATTATATGTGCGTATGTGTGTGTTCTGAAGTAATAGCACGGTGCAGTTGGGGCACTGAAGTGAACCAGAGTCAAGGAATAATCCCCTCCAGTAGTGCTTTGTTCCATCAGCAGGACAGAGTGGGATCTACTTTACTCTGACAGAAAGGGCCGGGGTCGCTCTGCTCGGCTGCTCGAGGTGTCGGCAAGGACAAGAAACAAGGTCTCTGCTGAAGAACTGCTGATGCTAGCCTATTTCAAGATGAATAAATAGTGTAGATGAATAGATCACATTTCAGATGAAGGCAGAAAAACAAACAACACTATCTGAACAACAGAAGTAGCTTACAGAGATGAACGCTGGGAAAGTTCAAATAGGAACAACTGTGTAGAGACGATTCTATTTTCATACAATAGCTTCTAAAATCTCTTAAGAACTTGTTAAGCTTATTTAGCTTCTCCCTCTGACCAACTCCAAGCAGATGCTGTGCTTTGAAACTGAAATAAAGAAGAAAAACAAACAAACAACTACAAAAAGATTTAGTGGCAGGCGTCCTAGAAAAGAGAGATTTGAGACAAATCCTGCTGTGCATTTCAGAGGCGGGATGCAACTTCTCATCTGCTCCAGGGGGATTCGACTAAAGCAGAGGACCATAGCGTTCGGAGAAAATGGGGAGAGGATGAATGTTTCGGATTCACCCCTGCTAGAGCTTTAGTGTTCCATCATTAAATTGGGCCAACCATGTTTTAATGTGATCACCAAAAACTGGGAGCGAAGAACGTGAATCACTGGGGGCGAGTAAACAAGTATTGTATTAGCAACAAATAAGCGCCAGTGTGGCTGTGGGGCTGCACAGGCTGGACCTTGAAATGCTGCTACAGCAGCTTAGCTTGTGTACTGAAGCAAGAAAAAGGGAATATTTTTTCAAGACTTTGCAGAATAACTGCACCACTGCTTTCCAACTTTGCATAATTGGTTACTAAATGTAAATGTTTCAGTCAAAAGCACTGGGCCAAAAGCTGTATAGACTTGTGTTCTCACCAGAGCTACTTCCTGTCAACTAACATTTAAAGAAAACTACTCTTAAGTTAAAAAAGAGCCAGCCAAGAAAAGAAAGGACCCATTCCAAATCAATTCTCAGATTATAAATGTGCTTGGCCATGCGCACAATAAAATGAATCACGCCTCCTTCCAAATTACCTGTTCTCATTTCGCTGCGTGTATCTTGGCTGGGGGTCAGTATCTCCATCATTAACGTCGTAGCTGGCCTCTGGGTCCTAAGGGAGAAATGATAAAGGTTAGGACACCAGTCCAATCTATTTAAATTTCTTTTTAGGTGCTCAATTAAAGACTCCCTCTGGTGAAAATCAAGGTTTTTACCTTGTCAACATGTCTTTTATACGCTAGAGGACAAGTCAGAAGGGCAAAAAGCAGTTGTTGTAATAGCTGAGCATCTCCACCATGAAACTTCAGTGAACCACCTCAATAATATAGATTCAGAGTTTTGGGGGATGAACAGAACCAATCATGTCAACTTGCAGGCTTTCTGTATTATTATTCTTTTTCAGAATTGGTTTTCGAATGAACATCCCTCCATCCCTCCATCCCTCCATCCATCCATCCATCCCTCCATCCCTCCATCCATCCATCCATCCCTCCATCCATCCATCCATCCATCCATCCATATACACCGCTTAGTCCTCATTAGGATTCCAGCTGACTTAGGATGAAGGCAGGGGACACCCTGAACAGGTTGCAAGTCTAACGCAGGGCTACACATAGAGAAACAAACAAGCACACTCATACTCACACCTGTGGACAATTTAGAATCACCAATTAACCTCTGCATTTGTGACTGTGAGGAAGGTGGAGTACTCGGAGAAGATTCACATAAGCACAGGGAGAACATGCAAACCATGCAGAAAGATCCCAGGCCCAGGCCAGGATGCGAATCGGGGACCTTCTAGCTGCAAGGCAGCAGTGACAACCAGTGAGCGACTGTGCAGTCCTCAAATTAATACATATGGCTGAATTACGCTAATCTCACAACTTGCCATTGTGTAGTTTAAAGTTGTTTTACAGTGTTTAAGCAGAGTCCTGGGTTAGCTGGGGAGCACAGAAAGAGGCAGGGATCAGCACACTCTAAGGAAGCAATGGTGTTCAGTGACATTTAAACGTCTTTTCTCTACCTTTACTAATCCCCAGAAATTCTGATTTTCACTGCGCATTTTCGCTGGATCTGCCATGGTACGGCGCCGCTGGAGCAGGAAGGGTTAAGTGCCTTGCTCAAGGGCCCAACAGTGTCTGCATTGGGGTTTGAACCTCTGACCTTTGGATGAGTAGTCCAGAAACTAACTGTTGCATCACCACTGCCCCTACACTTAAGGCAGGAAGAGATTATTTTCATTGCGAAAAAAATTTTCTATATATGTAACCTTGACACCCAAGGATGAAATTTAACTTTGCTGTAAATTTTCTCAGAAAATTCTGCAACTGTAAAGCCTGTTTACAAATTAGAAGTTACTTTGCAATGTACACAGAATTCACTATTTGGTTTGTATCTTGGGTTTGGGGTCAGTTTGTTTTTAATACGACAGAGAAAACAAAAGAAAATAATAAAATAACATTGTTGTCCTTTGTTTTGTAAATGTTAGTCATAATTCTTACTGAAACAGATAAGGCACTTAAATGCTGGCACACTGCCAATAACGGAAAAAATATATAAATGAAAAGCATAAATGCCAGTTATGCTTGATTGTAAGACTCTGACCCGCATCTTTTCAAGCACGAAATAAACAAAAGAAAAAAAATCATTAAGTTAAGTGCAACATATTGATAATTATGACCCATTACAGCCAGCAGTGCAACTCCAGCTTTAATTGCACAAAGTAATGCTGTTCTGCCACTGACTTACGTAATTGCTGATGAGGTCAGGATGGTCTTTCTCAATGCCATCATCCAGTATGGTCACCACAACACCTCTTCCTGTGTAGCCTTGAGCCCAAGCCGCTTTTGTATTCAGATCTTGATGTGTTGGGGTAGACTGGAAGAGACACAAACCTTTTGTTAAGCTGTCAGTCTGTTGTGACTGACACTTCCCAGATAAGGCACAGGAAAAGGGTCTATCAGTGCGGGAACAGCTTTAATCATTTGTAAAGACTGCTCACCTGCTGCAAAAAAAGAGCTGAGTTAAAAAACACACAGCAAAGCCTGATACGGAACTAAACACCAAGACAAAAAAAAGAGCAAACAGAGGGGGTTCATGAACATTTAAAATGCAATTTTAATGCATCACGCCGATGCGTGTTTCCTCAGGTTGAGCTACCCGGTGTGAGCATCCTGCTGCTGTTATGCTGTCAGAGAAAAAAGAAAGGAAACCTGTTGCAGGTCAGAAATCTTGGTGAGAGCATTTGTCTCCTTCGCAGCAGAAATAACAATCTGTGTGCTTTTGGGAAGAGGGAGAATGGAGACGAATAGGACACACAGGGTGCTAAAGTCTGATTTGGAAGAATGACAGAAAATTTGTCATGCTAAAGGTATGAAGAGCAGCGAGTGGTAGAGGTGACAGAGATGTTTAATGACAAACACAGACAGATAGGGGAATAGAAAGACACCGCACACAGTCTCACCACTCTTCTGGCTCCTGCTGATTTTTCTCCACAGGGCACACCTCCTGCAGGAGCACTTCTGTCAGAATGGCAGGTTGCTCCGGTAAGAAGCTTACATTCCTTCATATATAAACATATATATATTAAGCTGGCACATAAACCATTCAGTACAAATTTAAGGTAATTTTTTTCTATAAACTGATGGCGGCCTTGCACCTAAACAAAAAAGAATTGTAAATATCATAAATTAGCTGAATGACCAAGACGAAACTTCAGCTCCGGTGGCATATGCCTTCAGTTAAGCCAGCTTTGCTTGTTAGTTTACTTTAAAGTCAAAGCTATGTAGAATACTTTAAATAGAAGAAAAAAGGATTTAAGTGCTCAGACGATTAGAAGTCTAATGCTGAATGGCAGAGGTGGTTTCACAACTTCTATTCAGCGGTGATTTATGTCTGGGATAGTCAATGTTGTCATTAATCCTTCGCAGTCACACAGGTTTGGTGCACACAAAAAAAGAAAAAAGGGGGAGATTAGGGCAAATTGAAGCATCTCTGAAAAGCTGTGAATAATGAAACAGACTCAGTGCCAGGACCATTTGCTATCAATGTTTCACAGGTGATCCAGTTCAGTTGTGGATCTATTCTGACATGTAATTTTACATTCAACCCAACAACCCCGGGATGCACTGAATTATACATCTGACTCAGAAAACCTTGTGTGGGCGGTTAAGATGAAGGAAATGAGGCTTGGACTATAAAAATAGTAATTCAATGTATGTTTATCTCACTGACCATAGGCAAATAAATATCTCCTACTGCGATATTGAATGCATCTTTAAATCAGATATCCTTACAAGCTGCTTTTCTTTGTTGATAATGCTACAAGTCACAGGTACACTACTGAAAATAACATCAGTTGTGCTTTTTTGTGTGCTACTCCACATATACTGCACGTTCGACATTTTGAACACAGCTGCTAAAATGACTAATTATAAGGACAAGAGATCATTACACACCAGATACCACTGCTTGGGAAAATCAGGGTCTGTGGGGTCGTCATAGACATCCCGCTTCTTCCTGTTTCTCACCACTTGCTGCTCCGCCCACAGGACCTGAAAGACACACAAACACACAAACTCATGCATAAAGAGAGCATTCACTTTACACAGTTATCCTCACGTGGTATTATGTCATTACTAATGTTCTATTTTCAGAAATTGTTGCAATGTCCCACAGACTGAAGACGCAGAAAAACACGGTCCCAGCTGTGTTCAAAAAGTAATAACCAGACAGAGAAACAGAGATGTGAAGAAAATCTAATTTATTTCATTGCTCAGATACAGAGGCAAAGTGGCTACAGTACAGTGTGACTGAGTAGAGGCCTTTGAAGTCCTGAGGGCAGCTGGGATATGCACCGGCTTGGTAAAGCAGGATGACAAGCAATGTTAATATCACACATAGTTAATGTCATTTTATAGTTTTGCTTGTGAAAATGCAAAAATACTTGTGCACATTCTTACCAAAAGTCACACAACAGCAAATTATTTAATGTCCATACACTTTTATGGTTGCTTCTGCACATTTTGGCAGGTATTTTAATTTATCCGCATGACTGACAGTCGTAAAAATGCTTAAAGACACCTGCAGAGTTTGATATATTTCACTGTGTGCATATGAGCATTTCAGATCCAAGCTGTGAGACACAATCAGATAAAAGCTGGCATTTTGCAAGTTTAATAAGTAATGCCTGCTCAAAACGGTGGTTAAAAATACCTCCAAAACAAACCCCTGTCAACTACTCATTAACAAAGACAACATCTGGTTTGGTAGTTGTGAGGTTTTAAAGCGCATCCAATTTTCAACTCATTCGCTGGCCGACAGCAGACAACAATGAATGCTCGAGCAGGGCTTTCTTACAAATGCAGTTTTACGTGGCTTTGTATCCTAAATGACAAACAATTCTGTTGGGGTTTGATAATAGATCTTTACATAAATAATTAAGTTAAAGAGGTGTGTGATCCAAGAACAAGGATCAAACTGATCAGGAAACCACACAGAAAGATGGATCTACTGTGAGGGAATTGTGGTATTGCTTTTGTTGCTGGACTTTGTTGTAATTACACAGAAAGCCACTCAGCTTTTGCTTTTTTGTAACTTAAGGACAAATGCATTCAAAACTAGAAAAGACGCTCCACCTCTAAACCAAGCTTGCTGAAAACTGGCTTGGTACATTTTACAGCTGCAATAATTAACTGATTTGTTGGCAGTTATTACATTAACTTCCAACTATTTTGATTGATTAACTGGTTCAAGGGATTTCTTTAAAAGAAAGAAGTCAAAATCCTCTGATTTCAACTTCTTAGATGTGAATATTTTCTGGTTTCTTCTCTATATTCAGCAAACTGAATATCTCTGGGTTGTGGACAAAACAACACATTTGAGGACGTCATTTTGGGCTTTTGGAAACACTGAAACATTTTTCACGATTTTCAAACACTTTATATAGCAAACAACTAATTAATCAAGAAAATAAATATTTTACTTGACTTTGAGAAAAATTGTTAGTTGCAGCCCCAGTAGGTTTTGCGTAACCCAACTGAGAGACAAACAAACAAGCAAACAGCAATGAAAACACAGACTGCTTGGCTGAGGGAATAATATTCAAAAACAAACTTGGACTAAAATGATACTGTAGCACAGGGAGTCGCATACAAAACCTGGAGTCAGCTTATAGCAGGGACACGTATCTTCTACATCAGTCTAGGCAAACACTGTTGTACATTATTACTGTCAATGATAAATACATCTTTTGCTGAATCATTGTCAAAGGTGACAGAGCTTGCACTTGTTCTATTTCTGTGCGAACAACATTCAAGTGAAGCGGTGTCTAAACTGGTGAATTCCCTCAGAGAGCCCAGCAGCTGTCAAAGTACAACTTGTTATTTAAGTATTTTTGTTGATTTTGTTAGTTTTTATCTTTTACCAATTTCCTTGCTGCTGTCAGTGCTGTTTCCAACAGTGAGGCTTGCTTGATTTTGTGATTACATGCCTCTACAGAGCGCACGGTCTGAATGAGAATGTGTTCAGTACAGCTGCCGAGGCTCCAAACTCAGCTGAAAACTTTGCCTTAGAGAATGAGACCATTAACCTTATTCAAATGACCCTGGACTAATTAACATTTATCTCATTTCATTACATTTATAACTGTACATGACTGACCTCATCGCACTGCTGCCCACTGCCCACCGTATCAGTAGGAGAGCGAAATTACAACCAATACATGAACCAATTTGATAATCCTGATACACTCATCTCCTGAAGGAAGTATAGCATTTCATCTCTGTGGTTAATTATACTAAATGATTCAACATTATCACATTCGACTTACAGCATACCCATCTTGAGAAAACTGACAAAATTATGGAGTGTTTTGTGCAACATTTCAGCAAGATCATCTACTCTTAATGACTAGAAAAAAAATAAAGCATAATGCATTTTCTTCAGAAGACCTAGTGATCTGCAGTAATTAGAACACAGAGAAACAAGCAGTACCCTGAGGTCTGGGACAAGGACAAAGACTAGACATATACAACAGCACAAAGAAGCAATCATGAAGCAGGAGAGAGGGCTCCACATGGACAAGGACTGTAATCTACTTGTGCAATAAACTATTTGTTCCATCTCTAGCACAGTGTCCTGAGGGCTTTCTGAGGAGCCATGCTGGTATTGTCTGAAACAGAGACTAATGCAAAGTCACCCAGTACTTTGATAAATACATCTGTATTTCCACAGTTTCCAAAGAAAGACGGTATGTAAAGGGCTGAGTTCAGTGCCTCCATTGTTCTTCTTATTAACACATCTAGTGAAAAGGACAACACCAAGCATGGAATGAACCAACCAACATATGAGGCTGGGTATTATGGCCAAAAGCATGATCATCATCACACTGATTGATATTGATAACTGTCACAGTGTACACTTAATACCAAGCATTAAATTGTAACATGACCTGAAGGATACACACAGTATGCTTTGGTGATTAACACTGAATGTAAACACAACATTTTAATTCTGGATAAAGTTATATTCAGCTCATTCAGTCATTTATTTTTGAATTCATGACTTGATTCTCACTGCAGTCGTCTGTAACATGACGCAGGAGATAACGATGTTGTGTCAAACAAACTGGCTATCGCCCAGCGGAACTGGAAAATGGATTTATTTTTATAAGCCACATAATAGCACTAAATAAAAATATGTACATTTCAAAAAGTGGCTTACAAAGACAGACAAACAGCTCCAGGTCTGGTTGCCATCCCAGCCTCAGTAACATCTGAAAAGGCTGCAAACAATTAAATGCAGCTGTACTGGTTGAATCTGTGGAACATGAAGTGGTGAGCAATTGTATGCTGAGTCACAGCAGTATGTTGGTGGGGAAACCACCTGTGGTGCTGCAAGATTGGTAGGTGGGGGGAGAAACAGCATGCAGCATAGTGTCCGCGACCTCCTTAGAAGCACTCCTGGTAACTATTACACAAGATGTATGCCTGGATAATTTATATAAGATTTACTGTATCATTCTGTTTCATATATTCCAATATTACCTTTGTGACTTTTTGATTGGATGGCCATAGTGTTCTGTTACTGATCAAAAGGATTAGCTATGATAATAATAACTTTATTTATATAGCACCGTTAAGAACAGCGTCCACCAAGTGCTTTACAGTTAAAACATGCAACACAGACAGTCAAGCAAGATATAGGAGACAGGGCAGAGCAGTCAATCAAAATAAATAGTAACAATGACAATAAATAAAATGAATAATTAGATAGATTAGCAATCATAACAAAGGAACTAGGCAATTTAACAAAATTAAAGAATAAGATTCAGGGTTAAAGTTAGAAATTAAAAATTAGAAAGTCAGAGAATTAAAAAATTACAGAGACGACATCACACCAAAGAACCAGGCAGCTAAAAGTAAAATAAAACAAGAGAGAAAATCTAAAATAAGACAATACAAAATAGAACACAAAAACTAAGTAAAGCTAAAAGTAAACCTCACATAAAAGCAAGTCTGTAAAAGTGGGTTTTAAGAAGTGATTTAAAAGAAGTTACTGACTCTTCAAGCCTCATCTCCTCTGGCAGGTCGTTCCAAAGTCGAGGTTCTGATAGAGAAAGCTTGGTCACCTTTAGATTTAAGACTCGACTTTGGAACGGCCAGAAGGATCCACCTGAGGATCTAAGGCTGTGAGCAGGCTCATACGGGGTCAACAGATCATAAATGTAGCTTGTGGTAGGACCCTGGTAAGCTTTAAAAATTGATCAGTGAAATCTTAAATTCAATTCTAAAATGAACAGGGAGCCAGTGGAGGGAAGCCATGATGGGTGTGATGTGATGTCATCTGTTAAAATTGTTAAGAAGCTGAGCGGCTGCGTTTTGAACAAGTTGGATGCGACAGAGGAGCTTTATGGGAATACCAGAAAGGAAAGGAGGGAGTTGCAATAATGAAGGTAGGAGAAGATGAATGTATGGACAAGTTTTTCCAGGTCTGGGTTTGTGAGCATCGACTTAATCTTGGAAATTGTTCTTTTTTGGAGGAAGCAAGATTGGATAACTTCTTTGATGTGTGGAGGGAAACTGAGGTCTGGTCAAATAAAACACTGAAGTTTCTGGCAACAGGCTTTATGTTGGTGGATAATGGACTGAGGTTGTTAGCGGTGAGACTGCTGTGTAGGTTTGGAGGGTTAAAAAGTAATACTTCAGATTTAAATTTGTTTAATTGAAAATGGTTCTGATGTCACTGAGACAGTTAAAAACAGCAGCTAGGCCTCGTGGATCAGCAGGTCTCATAATGTCTAGGATAACCATAGCCAAATTCTAAGAATAATTTTCATATAAGCTTCTCTTCTACAATTAGATGCTTTAAAAGCAAGTACGCAAACAAAACAAAAGACAAGAGTAGAGTATCTATTCCATTCGAACACACTTTCTTATTTACACTGCCAATAAAATCGGACAGACAAAATTTAACTGATATTTGCACATTTATTACATTACTTAAAATTAGATATTTCATGTGAAATTTGGACACTGATGTGACAGTCTGATTGCCAACCAAAAGGTGACCTACCTTCATCCGGAGACACCTGCCACTGTAAGATGGTGTCTGTCAGTGGAATACAAGTGACATATGTCACTAGACCGAGAATACACTTTTTGATCTCGATTTCACTTTTTTTGGCTTCGTATATACTTGGTTTTTCGGATGGTGGAAAAATTAGGTTTCTTGCCCACACAGAGGGCACAGCTTGCCTGCATATTTAACATTACACTGCATTGCATTACGTATGTTGTGTGACCTCTCTTTGTTACAGTGACCTCCTGGACTTATGTCTGATTCTCCACACATCCACCAGTGGGTGTTTCTTGTATTTGCTTTGGCCCTAAATTTGTACGGTATGTAACCATGTAGCGGTAGGATCATAGGGTGAATGTGCAGATGAGATTTGACCTAAATAGAACAGACACATTTATTTTAAAGTTATACACAAATTTGTCAGTTAAACCCCAAAACTATGACAAGTTTGAAAGGCATGTCATCTTGAAAAAAAAACTCCCATATGACAGTATTTATCAGACCTAGGAAAGTGTAAACACAAAAGGAAACTTCAAATACTCAACTTTCTGACTGTCCTTGAACCAGTCGTCTGTGATGTGCTGCTCTGTCAGAAACTTAACTAAATCTAAGCTTAAAATTGTGATATTTCATCAGAATCACTCTTTCTCACATCTTAGTTAAACTGTGGAGTTTCCTTCATGGTTGCACTGTTTCCACAGAGTTGCATGACTTCATATTGCAGTTAAAACTTATCCCACAGAGAGTAACAGTGTAATGGGAGCAGAAAACATCCAGAAACTGCTCAGGGTTCATTGGGTTAATTGAGGGGATTTCTTTCTGGTAATTATCAAGTGTGTTTTTATCACCCAGCCCTACTAACAAGGACAGTATGTATATCCAAAGCTTTATACATTATATTGATTCCCCCAGGCGATCTAGCTCTATTGTTGTCCAAAGACCTTTAGTCTCACTATATATGAGCCAGACATCAGGGTGAACATACGTTAACCTTAAAACCAATGATTCCCATCCAAGAAGTCAGGACCTCCCCAAAGGGTTGCAAGATAATATTGAGGGATATTTATGAGATGATGAATAGAAATAGAATATTCTGTTACACTTGAGATTTTTTTTTCTTGTGAATTACTGGACAATTCCCTTTTTTCAAATAAGGAAGGGATCATTTCCTCTGCTGAAAAGAGTCTGCCATGGTCCCCAACAAATACATTATTTCCTCCAGTGACTCATATTTAAACATTTATGTCAGTAGGAACCAGTGAACCAGTGGGCTTGGGGCTGAGTGCCACAGACAAGCTTGGCAAGTCAGAAAGTATTGAGACACAAACTAAAGTATTATTGGTTTTGGTCTCTCCATGGGATTTGTTGAAAATAACAAATGTGGGATATTACCAGTCATATCCAGGATGGCCTCATGCAGCACCTAACAGCAAGAGACAAACTTCTAGAGAAAGGAAAGAGGAGGGGGAGAGAGATAGAGTAGTGAAAAGTCCCCCTAAAACTCAGCATGCAGTAAGCTGTCTCACACTGCGGTTTATACAAAACCAACAGCAGCCACCCCAAAATAAATCGATTCTTTCCTCTCATAGAGACGATGGGAGGTGTGTAGAGATGACAAACAACCCTAGCAAGCATAATGGTAAAAGCTTATGCAGCTGCCAGTGTCATCTTGCAACTGTGTGATTATTCAAAGGGGATGGAGATAAGTGCCATGCTAGCACCTTGGAGCAGAGGAAAAAACACAATGGAGGTAATGTGAGATATAGCTGCTGGATTACAGACAGGAAACATTGTAACAAGCTCAAAGCTCGGCATTGACTAATCTAAATCCAACTATTATATTTTCATTGCCTTTCAAATCTGTTTTCTTTGAACCAGATGAAGCATAACCTTTTTTTTTTCTTTCTTTTCCACAGATCAGAAGGTCTCATAGACCCATATGAATATACAAATGCACTTAAACACACATAAACACAATCCCACTCACTTATGCTGAGGTGTTTTTTGGCAGTGGACATGCTTTGCCTGAGGTTTGCTCTGTTTGCAGTTGTGTGGGTGGGTAGGTAACCTAGGGACAAACTGTTGTTCCTCAGCCAGAAACCTGATACCCTGAATAGCTTGGGGTTCAAGTGCTGTGTTAACTTGAACTAGTGACCTTCCGACTGTGATGAACCTGTAAGACGGAACCTCTTTGTCAGTAATGTCTTCATATTAAATACAGGGTTATATCCACGGCCCTGCTAGGACTCCTGTTTGAACTCAAGATGCTTCTTTCTCATTTGGTATTTCCAAATGGCATATACACAACACATAGTAATCCTCAGGGTCCATCCTGCATATTAATTTTGGTCTTGTGGCCAGCCACTTCATAGAAACACATCAACCTTAACTGTTTTTTTTTGTCATTTGTGTTGTAATTTTTGCTTGCTAATTCTGCATTTTGTCCCTCACATGCCTAAAATTCAGCATTGCACATCTTTATATCCTTCTCAGTAACAATGAAAATATCTTTGCTTCTGCCACCGCCCAACAAAATCTCATTTATTATAGACTTCATGAGGTTACAGAACAAATCTTATAATCATCTGAGAGCCCTAGTGCTCCCCAAGCGACCAGGCGGACACCTCTGAACCCATATACTGTCAGAGGGTTGTTAACGTCCATTTAGCCTGACCCCTGTCACCAGCAGCCTCAGTGAATGTCATCATATCTCACTAATGATGTCTTAGGGCCTTGGTGTTTGTCAGGTGACATCAGTCCATTCCACAGCCAGTTTGACTCAGGTTCTGGAAAAGCTACAGAGTAGTCCTTGGGTACTACTTGGCAGATCTATCTTACTACAGATGGCCCAAGTCTGTTCTGACTTCTAAACTGCCCCATTTTTAGCACTAGTCAGGTACCTCTTAAGATGCTTTTAAAGCTGCAATTACCAGTGCTGCCTCTCTTGTTTCCAGCGTATCACAGTGTGTTGCTAAGTCCAGTGGCAGCAACACTGAAAATAGAGGGTGGATGAAGCAGACGTGTGCCCACGATGATGCTACTGCTCCCTGGCTCGATAGGTGTTTGATTTTTCCTGCTTGCCAGTCAGTTTGGCTTTGTTGCCAGTAGGGAAAATGTTCTTGCATAAAAGAGGGGATAGGCTTCTTTTACTTTCAAACACATTACCAACATTATGGCAGATTTAAGGGCTTGGATCTGAGGATGAACGACTTAGGATTTTTGCTGATATCAGATAAACTGACTCATTGTGGCCGACTGTCAATGCCAATATCGATACATGCAGATGTTTTTTTCATCTAAAAAAACATAGAAGTAACATCTTAGTGTACTTACTCTTATTGTGATGGCCAACTGACAGGAGCAGATATAAACTACAATGCTTTGTAGTTGCTTTGTACACATTCACTTGGCAAAATAAGCAAAATACTTTAACTTGCTCATGAAACACAGCAAATTTATTTTTAATGCAACATTTAAAGGAAAAGTAAACTCTGTCAATGGTTATTTTATTTTCTTTCATTTTAAAGCCTTTACAGTGGTCCCTTGTCCTATTGTGGTTCACTTTTCGCGGTCTCACTGAATCGCAGAATTTTTAAATTGTATTTGGTATCGGTATAGGTATTATTACATATTTGTTATTTAAATTATTTTGCGGTAAATAAGCATTTTCTAGCCTAAAAAAATCAAAAACAGTCTAAAAAATATACATAATAATAACATATTAAAAGAAAATTAAATTGAAATAAAATGGCAGCATACAGCGCTGGGCACTGATTGGCTCAGCGACCGTAGCATCTGTCTCCTCCATCTACCATGTATAGTAGTGTTCAGCATCTCTCCTTGTCCATTCTCACTGTGCAGTGCATTCATATCATCGTCATCAGTACTGCACAGCCAATTCATCATCATCTTTATCATCTAAGTTGTAGTATATTCACTGAATATAGAATTTTATATGTTGTTAAAATTACATAGGTTTAAGACTGTAGAAAGTGTTTAAGCACAGGAAGTGTTTAAAAGAGTGTGGGAAAAGTTAATAACAGTGTTGGAAAGGTTTATAAGAGTATGGGGAGGGTTTATTAAGAATTTAATTATATATAAATAATAAATTAATAATATATAATTTCCACAGGAAACCCTCACCCACTCCACTGCTGAACATCCAGGGACTTGACATAGAGAGAGTGAGGACCTACAACTACCTGGGTGTTCACTACAAAGACAAACTAGACTGGACAGATAACACTGACTCTCTGTATAAGAAGGGTCAGTGTCGTCTATACCTGCTGAGGAGACTCGCATCATTTGGTGTGAGCAGGCCACTGCTGAGGACCTTTTATGACACTGTGGTGGCATCCATGGTCTTCTATGCAGTGGTGTGCTGGGGAGGGGGGTGCTCTGAGCGTGATAAGAACAGACTCAACAGACTGATAAAAAAGAGCAGCTCAGTCTGTGGCTGCCCCCTGGACTCCATGGAGGTGGTGGGAGAGAGGAGGGCTCTGGCCAAACTGTCTACTGTCATTGGAAACACCTCCCACCCTCTGCATCAGACTGTGAACTCCTAAAGAAGCACTTTCAGTGACAGATTGTTACACCCTAAATGTAAGAAGGTACGTTTCCGCAGGTTCTTTATTCCAGCATCTGTCAGACTGTACAATGCGGCCTTATACACAGGTCTACCTCTGTTACTGCTGCACTTTTTCCCCTTACATACGCATACAATTTACGTGCAATAACTGTTTCAACCTCATCCTCATGTATATAGTCATCTTAAAAAAAAAAATCCATCTTCTGTGTATATAATGTTGTCTGCGTTTTTGCACTGTGTCTTTCTAATTCATTCTTCTTTTTTTTAAAGTTTTTTTTTGGCCTTTTTTTTGGCTTTATTTAGGCACAGTGAGAGAGAGACAGGAAACAGGGTAGAAGAGTTGGGGGAAGACATGCAGCAAAGGGCCGCGAGCGGGAATCGAAACCGGGCCGCTGCATCGGGGACCAGCCCTGTACATGGGTCACCCTCTTAACACGTTGAGCTATACGGGCGCCCTGTTTCTAATTTATTTTTGTACTGCCTTTATACTTTTTCTCATTTGGAGCTGCTGTGATGGTGAACTTTCCCCACTGTGGGATCAACAAAGTTTATCTTACTTGTCTTCAAATAAATATGGTCGTTACTTTACGGATTTTCATCTATCACGGGGGGGGGTCTGGAACATAACCCCCAATAAAAGAAGGACCACCGCATTGGCAGATGCCCATGATGGTGCCAATATCCTCATATTTCCTAAGTCATATCATTCAAATCACAAAAAAACATAGTTTCATTTTTACCCATAGTGTTATGCATCTTGCCATAAAAATTCCCATACAATGGAGGTCAAAAGCATTTTCTTTGCAGCACTCAAAGCATGAAATCATTAAAACTGAAAAACAACACCAGTCTTGTTTCAAACTCTGTTCAACAGCTCTCACACTGCCAATCTAACTCTTTTCTACACTGTTACATGACGAGGAAAACTATTCACAGTGAGCTTTGTGGAGTGCCTCTATTTATGTTACTAAGACCTCCGTGACATTTTGCCCACTCAGGTCCAAGTATCATTTCCTCCCCCTACAGCTGAAAAAAAAAGGAAAGCCCATGAACACAGCTTGAAAAAGGTTTGACATTCTTACACTAAAAAAATCTAGCATATTAACCTTTATATTTATCACAGTTCTTGCCCCGACACACAAACTGCTGAAGCATGAAAAGTACATTAAAACGAGTGTTTGCTTTGTTTCCTACAAAAGTTCTTTTGTGCACTGCTTGTTAAATAATACAACCCACATAATGAGAGCTTCTGATGAAATAAAATTATATTTTTCATATAGGCTAGAGGTATTAGCAAATCATCTGTTGCTTTCATAAGGCAGAGATGTAATAATATATAAATTTCACATCTAATTACCATTTTTATGCATGAGGAATGTTTATTTACACATCATATCTCATGTTTTCTCAAGCATTATTTTCTCTGCGGTTAATGTGCTTTGATCTGGAGGGTGGAGGTGCATATTTAGCTGTAATAAAGATTAAATGTAATGTTTAGAATGTGAATTAGTGTGGAAGCATTAGACAAAACTAAATGACAAATTTATTCCAAGCTCAGGCATTAACTTTACTGTATAAAGAAATGCAAGATCCCTTCTTAATAACGATAAAAGTTATGGTCTTGTAGCCTCTGCAAAATCACTGCCTATAAGAAAAGTAAAAAAACTTTCCTGAATTTGAGAAGTTTAATTCTCTTTGGATTTAGAAATAAATCAATACAGGCTGTTTTGATTGCTAGATACCACCAGACCTTTCTCTTGCACAGGAACAGTACAAATACTATATGGCTGTAGGTCTGGCAATGTGAGACTGCTTATCTCTTAATCCCTGGTAAGAAAAAGGAACTTTCCTCACTATACTGTTACTACTGTGCTAACTGAACTACATCTGGTACACACAGAAACTGAGATTTCTCAGAGTTATAGCACGCCAATTATAAACTGCTAGTTTGTCGTTGTGCAAATTCAGAACCAGATGTTCAAATGAAGATAGCAGTTTGGTTTTCAAACGCACTCCTGTTTTTGGATGTTGGACTGATTAATGCCAATTTTCTTCTCTAGTTAACATAAGTGCAAATAATGATTTCTAAAGACTGGAGAAAAAGCAAGGCCAACCATAGAGACACTCTCAGCTGTTGTGTTGGTTGGGAGCACTTTACTTTGCATATTTACAGCTGTGGTACCTTGGATTGGGTCAGGGGGACAGATGGAGGGACGAGTGTGGACTGCAAAGAATACAGAGTTTGACAATCTGTCATTGATGCTGGCATCCTTTTTCTCTTGTGATAAACAGCATCTCTGTGTGTAATCCAATCTGTCTTTTGGCCTTTTGTTGCCAACATGGAGTGCTACAATGAGCTGTGCGGGAGCTGACAACAGACTTACCTGTGGTTCTTTTTGCAGTCTGATGTGCATCCCCTTGTGGCCAGACAAAGCCCTCTTCTCCACGGCATGATGCCTGAAGTGATAATAATCTCCAAAAACCTGCACCGACACAAAGAGAGAGGCAATGAGTTCACCTGCAGCAACAGGATGGCCAGATAACACTCTGTGCTCAACAAGGCATTCATGTGCACACGAGCAAATGTGGACATTGTGTTCATCCCGAAAGGAGCCGAAAACAGACATGGTCATTGGGACATAAGAGCCTGGAAACATTTACAACCAAATGAGCATTTTTTTTTTTTTTTTTTTTTACTCTGCTGGTGTGTACAAATGTGAGCGTCTTCAAATTATTGCATATGAAATCACTTCATTAGCACCCATCACATATACCGTGAATCTTAACCGCAGAAGTGCTGTAAAAGCCACATGAGATTTGCAGTCTCATGTGTCTGAGAACTGTCTGTTATTGTTATGTAAATGAGGTGCTAACATTTCAACAGGCGGTTCAGTGTTAGATACCTGTTCGGTAAGGATAGCAACAGATCCTCGGATCATGTCGAGGATGTTTAGAAGGCATGATAAAAGAGCCTGTCAATTCCACACAGCAGCAAAAACCAGAGTAACAGAAGCTAATTTGGAAGTGACGTGAATGAGATTCAGCTCTCTAACGGATTGGAAAAACAATGTCAGACTCCAGTCTAAAGACATTCTGCAGATGGACACCATCAAAAATGATTAGACATGTCCATTACAACTATTCTGAAGCATTCCTCATACTGCTGTTGTTGTTCCCTTACACATCCTACACATAAAACAGCTTTTAAAGAAGAGTGATTGGGTGGCAGCTGTCACCAAACTGCCCTGAAACCTCGAGGGATGCTTTCTTTTATTCAGCAACACAAGCAGCAGTCTAAATCTCAGCTATTCATATCCAGGACAGCTGACCTGAGAGCAAGACAGACACTAATTAATAAGGACATCCGGGGATAAGTGCAATAAAAGATAAAAATAACCAAACAAAAAAATGGAAGGAGATGAGGAACAACCCAGCCACTCTTTGCATGGGTATTCACAAGAGAGCAACCTCCATTTGAAGAGGAAGAATTGCAATCTGTACAGTAGTGCCACTGGGGACTGGCTCACCTTCACGAGCCCAGTGGAGCAGAGGAAGAGAGGGGGGAAGAGGAGGAGGAGGTGGGAATGATGGAGGGAGGCAAGGGTGGGAGGGAGACGCAGGGTTTGACAGGCCGACCATGCAGGATGGATGTGTGTGAGGAGGGAGAAGAGCAGACGCAGCAGGATGGAAGGCTCTCCTGGGGCTGGAGGCTGATTCTGCAGGCAGGCTGTCTGCGAGCAGACCAGACTGGAGGCTGAGACTTAGAGGGTCTGGCATCACTGATACTAAGCTGCCATCCTAGCCCCAGCCAATTTGACTTCATTTGTCAAATATTTGTAATTATGACTTGATTTTATTTCACTTCTTGTCATCATTTCCACAAAATCCAGACTTAATTTACTCAGTTATGCAAAAATGATCTTTTTTTCCCCCCTCGGAGTTCACACTGCATTTAATTATGAGTAGAAAAGATGAATAAGACTGATATTGTGAGGAGACAACTTTGCAAAAGAACAATCCTGAAATGATTAAAAATGTGAAAGAAAAAATTCCAATATGAAAGACTTCTTCACTGATTTAAACTGTGCTAAAACGTGTGAAATAGCCCTTGATTGAGTCACACAAAACCTGATAATAACCCTTAAACTCCCAGACAGCAAGCAGGTGTACACATGTCAAATACATTTACAGACTGTTGAGCCAGGTCCTGGGTTGATGCTGACTTCATGACATTGTCATTAAATTAGACACTCATTAAACGACCTTACAGACGCCCGGTTTCTAAAATACCATCAAGGCAAAAAAGGAAAAAGCCGCTGAATGATACGCGATTGAGGTGTGATGAAAGATGTGACCCAAGAAATTAATGAGACCCACTTACACAGTGATTGCAGTGGGGCAGAAAGCTAATTTTGTGCTGCACTGGGGTGGCTTTTCTGTGGAACAAACCTATTTCCTAGAGTGCTGATGTCCTCATTTAGACCAAGAGTCTACGGGTCTTGGGAAATTGAGATGGGGACGGAAATGTTGGTGTAGCTACACATGGGTGTGGCTGAGTCATACTTCTCCAAAGCCTAAACTAGACTGAATCATATGGGGTGTATATGTGTGTGGGTGTGTGTGTCAGCGATAATAATTGAGAGCACTGTAGGTCATTAGTCACCCTGCCACTATGCTCTGAGTCTGCATTAGAGGATCGCTGCCCTTTACACCCCTCGCTGGGCAGTGCCAGAAGTTGCTATCTCATGTGTTTCTCACTTTAGCTGTTTTGCTCCCGTTTTCTTCCTCAATACCTGAATATTAATCAACGGTGTGCATTGTAATTAAAATAACTCCATGGAACAAGGTCGGCAACTAACAACTATATGACATACTGATCAATTAAACAATTAATTTTCCCATGTTTTTCAATCAGTTCTGTAACAAGTCATTAACTTGTGACAAAAAAAATCCCAGAGCACAAGGTGGTATCTACAAATTGCTTATTTTGTCTCAGCAATGATCCAAAGAATAAATATATTTAAAAACAGAAAAGAAAATTCTTATATTTGAGAAGGTGGCACCAATGAACACTTTGTAATCTTGATTAAAAAAAAAGATTTAAATGAACTGCTTCCAATTAGTGACTCTGACCACTCCATCAATAAATCGAAAGTTTATAGTACATACTCCTCTATGCATAGTTCCCGGTCTACACAGGAGACTATTTTGAAATGTTCTGTGGGAGAACAGAGAGAAAATGTGCCAAATGTATGTTTTGAAGACATGCCCACAGGTTTTTCTCTAGTCAAATCCAAATCTGCACATCATACCGGAAGAACCATCCTTCAGATATATTTTACCAGAGGCATGTATGTAGAGCAAGTAGTCCAAGTATGAAGTATAAAAATAAGACAGAACTGTTGACATCAGCAACAAAGTTGTAATCTACTAAATGAGTTGATTAAGACATTATATGTGAACAAAGTAAAAGCCAACAAAAGCTGATAACAGACTTTAATGGAATATTAATATAATCTTTGTGAATTATGCGAACAAGATTTTTCCCTTATGAATGATTTAGACATCATATTTTAATAAAATACATATTATTAACTTTCTATTTGATGAAAAAGCATATTTCAGTAAAATGTATCCTCGAGAATTGTGAAGTAGGGCATTGTGAAAAGACAGATTACAGTATAAATGTCCTCATAAATGTCAGGGAGAGTAACCCTTTTAATGTAATTCTTCTAGATATATTAAATGGAAAAAAAATAACTTACCATTTTACTTTCTCTGAAAGACCTGAGCTCCAGCGTAATTGTCAAGTGAAGCTTACATTTCAGTGTTCATGTTATTCATCTTGAAATCCACTGTGACCAGAATGTTACTAAAATTATAAATTTTTCAAAACTAGTTTTTACAACATGAAAAGTAAAATCAGATTTGATGACAGAAGACATGTACATACTTTCATTCCTTTTCATTTCCTTTCTTTTTTTTAAAAAAGCAAGTCTATTTATACTTTTATGACAAACAAAGGCAGTAAAATGCACTGCCCGCTCAGCTTCAAACCGCAGAGACACACAGTAACTAGCTGTTGAATATAGTGAAGTATTTAACAATTAAAGAGCAAGTTATTTCCCTCAGGAGGCGGAGAAGACAAAAACAGAATTAAAAGCTATTAAATATTGAACTTATACAATGGACAGAAACATAATTCTAAATATCTTAAAATATAAACATAATTTATAAGAATAATAAATGATTTTCCTATTGTTTTGCTGTAATACAAAGATTATATGGGTCACTATATAATTGCAGGACTTTTTGTAACATAGTTGACAAGTATCATAGTTGACATTTGTGCTGTTTTCAGGCTTAAAGTTAACATTTCTTTTATTCTAATCAAACACCACATGGCATTTTTAGACAAAGATTCTTCTAAATATTACAAATACATTTGAGTAAAATTCAAATTGAAAGTTATTCATAAAGATATTGTAGTAAACCTGTTGACATGCCATAAATCTACACTTGACTCACACACTACTTTCTATTAAATAAGTCAGAAAGCCTTGGAGTCTGGCCAGTTTTTTCTTCAGGAGGAAATGACATCATGTGGAGCAGATCATGTGATCTGGAATTAACACACTTCCTTGAGAGGTGATTTTCTAATGGGGAACTTAGTTGAAAGTGATTTCTGGGACACTGATACAATTTGTTGTTTTCCATATAAAATTTGACATATTGCCAAAACCAGAAATATCTGTCATGATTATCTTGACTTAATAAAAAGAACACAATCAAAACTATTTTTGAATAAACCCATTTATTATTGTTTAGCTAATTAGAAGGTGGTTGTTATTAAATTTGGACAGTTATTTAGCTGACATTTTAGTGATATCCAGTCATTTTTTATCAATAAGTGATTGCTTCAATAACAAATAATTATGGAATTTGTAAAGACATGATCATAATGAACATAAAAAATATTAGTTTTTTTTTTATTTTTAATGTATGCAAGATATATTCCATGGACTTCAAAAGTCCCTCAATTATATATTGACCCATATGTCTCTGACAGGAAATTAGCTTTTCTTTCTAGCTCAAGAATGGTTTGTAACCAATACTGTCAACAAATACTATTTGTTTCATTATTCTCATGCAGAGTTTCTGGGTCTAACATTTGTGGCTGAGTTACTCCAATACTAGAATCTGCCACCTGCCATTGTGTAGCAATTTTTGAGTATTGCTGTAGGTTAGCTGGTGTGCTGGGGTGGAGGTCAGTGGAGAAGAGGCGGATTTGTGATAGAGGGGGGTTAAAAGTAACAAAAAGTCTGTACAAAAGTCAAAATGCAACTGTAGCTTACACAAAGGGACAGCCCTCTTGTGGTGGACTTTGCAGGAGTCCATCTGTGATTCTGCAGGCATCAGCGCCAAGACAGATCTCTCAGTGTTATGTTAATTAGCATTTAGCATGGAAAAATATTCCTCTATGTCTAGTCATGCTTGGTACCTCCTGCACAGCCACAAGAAGAACTTGAATTATGTGACTGTTTTCAGCATGACATTATTTATGGACTGAGATTTGTCTAAATTGGGTTCATCTGATGTGAATGTCAAGTATTTCAAGCTTGTAATTTGAACAACTTTGAACCTGCAAGAGTGGGCACTTCTGCGATACAGACAGATGTGGGAGTCTACACGTTGGCTGAATTTGACTGCAACTGACATTAAGATCGCTTATCAAAAGCTTTCAGTCAGTCGGAGAGCGATGTGAGGCATCAAAGAGGCATCAAGCAGTTGCACTTGTTTTTTTCATAATTTCTTCAGCTCACTCACCACATCAGTGTTTTCACTTTGGCTTTTTATTAGTCTAATAATACTTTACTTGCCATACTCTCTCTATCTATCACTCACTGTTGGGCAACGGAAGTTAAAAGACACTGTTTACCGCAGGGTGTTCTGTATCAGAGGTCATATTTACAGTATTTTTCTACAATTCACCAGAGGGTTCAAGCAGCAATCTGCTGACGTTATCGGACAGAGTGGTTGTTAAGACTTCAAGGTGACTGAAAGCAATGTCACTGTGTGTCTCTTCCATCCTGTATTCTGCTCTGTCCTGTTCTGGCCCATGCCATGGTGGCTGCCTTGCTCTCCAGCCATCTCCAGCCACAGTTGTTAAGTCAATATTGGCCAGAGGGGATTGGCTTCAGATCAGTGGTGCTGAAAAGAGGAATGTAGCAAGCTTTCGCTGAGCTGTAACCTCATGTTACTTCACATTGCGGTGTATGTGCATACAAGTGTTCAGGCAACTCTCCAATGTTACGAACCGATTTAAAACGAGGGAAAGTTTTCTGTTCGCTCTCATCAACCTAGCAAGGATAAAATTATGCACTGCACTTGTTGAGAAATGTGCGTGAAATTTGTTTCATGCCAGACAGTCTGTGGTTGTCTCAAATGATAGGTGATGGAAAAGGCACACAATGAAATCTAATTTTTCTTATCACCAAACTATAATTCTGCAGGGAGACTCATAAGAATTCTAATATTCAGAGAGCCGGTGATGTAGAAACTGCAGTGAATGAGACGAGCTGTGTGGAATCCAGCCGTCTAATACAATACAATGTGTGTGTTGTATGCCTTCAGCATGGGGACTGAAAACAAATATTATGTATCGAGCTTGGGAGCTTAAAGACCCACTATGCTGATATTGACTGTGACAGAGTACCACATTAAGTGTATTCCCTTAAGCTTGGGAAAAGTGCATAGAGGCAAATCAACCTTATTGGAATTGGCGTCAATCAAACCCATCTTTCAAAGAAGAACAGCGGCGTCAATGGCTGGACACAGCGGCATTAACAGTATTTCACTCTAAACACTGAGCACCTTAATTCACAGCCTGTAATACTTTATACAGAATAAATCCACTAACCTTGATGAAAACTGCTTCAGTAGGCACATAAATGTGTGACACACCATGCTCTTGTGCTCCTCTGTACTGCAGGAAGCTACTCGGAGGCAGCTTCCATTGCACATCTGAGATAGAAATGTCAGTGGCACAGCAGAGCTCATTGATTGCCACACAGCCCACCATTCCTTGCCCTTCTTTCGCTTTCCCATTTATGCATGCTGCCTTTCCTTTTATTTATGTTGCTTATGCACACAAAACACATAAAAAAGTAAAACCCTACAGAAATAGGTGCTTCTTTTTTGCTTATAAACACAGCAAATGTGTTGCTGTCATGTTGGTGTGGTGTGATATTTGCTTGTGGGCAATTAAAACAGTCATGTTGCTGGTGTCCACTGAGCCACTGGACTGCCATCTTTTGGAGTAACTACAGCTGAAACTCTGGGGTTTCGCTTAGTGGGAGTAGCTCATTATTTTACTCTGAAATAGAAGCTAATTGAGTGTTTTCAAATGAAGGGTAATTATTTGCTTGCATCTTAGCTCTAATTCTGCACGCTGCCCGCCTTGATTCCATTCACCAGCTCAGGAGACTAACTGTCTTGGGAAAAGCTGAGCCACAAAAAACAGCTTTGGCTAATTATGTGGCCAAAAAGCAAATATTTAACAAAATGCCTACGAGGACCGTCCCTCCAGTAGTCGTGAAATAACGAAACAGAAGCAGCATGGAGGTGCGAAAAGCAATGCGGACTATAGAATGCCTGTTCCTCAATAACAATAAAGAATAGTTATAAGAGTAGCTGTGGTAACAACACAAAGACCTTGAAGGCAAAGAGATGCTAAATCATAGTGTGCCCAGCCAGACCTTTTCCTATTCTGGGAGGGCAAGACACAGTGGAATATGAAAGAAAGGAGGGAAATGAAAGTGAGGCAAGAGAAAGAATAATATCACAGGAGAACAGATAAATGGAGAAGGTGGAGAACTAGGCAAGAAACGGCCACAAAAGCCATGCGTCAGTAAGAGAGCAGAAATACGAAGTCCCTGCTGATGTCTGACCTTTGGCTAATATTACCATAAAACTACATTTATACGGTTCTGGTTCTATAAGTGACTACTGCCTTACAACCCAAATCATTGATGATATCAGCCTCTGTGATTCTCCGCCTGAATAAACATGATGAATCACCACTCATGTCTTGATGCAAAAGGGTTAGAGTTAGATTAGAGGAGAAAATTAAATAGCTAGAGTTTATGAATCTTGTGCATTTACTGTAGACATAAAAAAAAATGTAGAAAAAGTAGCATGCCTGATGTAGCTTATCTCTATGGTGTGATTTATTCAGAGAACAGATAAGGGACAGAGGAGCGAGATGGGGCTTATCAAAAACCAAACACACACAAGTGCTGAGCTACATCATCACTCAGCCAAACCTTGCTAAGAGAGGCATTGATACATCCAGCTAGCATCTTGAACTCACAAACACACTGAGGTTCAAAGTAATTCACAGGAGTGCAAGCAAGGGCACGCGCACACACACGCACGCACGCACGCACGCACGCACGCACGCACGCACGCACGCACGCACGCACGCACACACGCACGCACGCACACACACACACACAGCAGAAATTCTGAGCTATGGCCTTAAGAACTGAGAGCAATAAAAAAAGAGCGATGGAAAGTGTGTATGTGTCTGAGAAAGACATATTAAATATTTCAGATCACTCCTTGCCTTTTTAATTTGAGATTTGTCCCACTAGGCCGATTCCTAAGTCTCAAATGGAAAAAATGTGCGAACCAAATTAGTACACACCCACTTTTAACTATGTTTTACCAGAGCGTTGAATATTCATGTAGTCAAGGGAGAGCCACATCCATTCCTTTTAGCCAATGGTTTCTTCTTGTATCGGTAACATCAATAATCATACAGTTAACCTGCTTTGATTTTACAGAGCAATGGTCTGACAAGCCCAGGGGTGAAGGAAGCTAGGCATCACTCCATGAAATACTGCCGTTACCATTCATCGAGCAAGAAATAGAGAGCAAAAAAGCAAGTGACAGACAGCATGGAAGGAAAAACAGAAGAGTGGGGATGAGAGGTAGGCTAACACACTTTCAGATGCATTGGTAAACAGAATCTTTGCTAAAACTGGGGCCACGGGGGGCCTCCTCCTCTTGCCATAGGGAAAAGCCGGAGAAGATGTTATGATACATGAAAACAACTTCGGCGGAAAGCAAAGGATTGAGATCAAACTGGGTTAATTTTCAAGCCGTTGGGAGAGCGGTAGAGTAAATAGACATTCTGAAAAGATGAGCAGGATCAGTGCTCCTTGGATCTGAAGAAGCTATGGGAACAAATGTGCCACCGCACTGAGTGCATCTGACTAAGAACTTAGGCGATGAAGTGCGGCATTATGTAAATAAAGAGTAAGAAGAAAAATGCTCGAGTGAGTAAAAAAAATAAAAATAAAAAAAAACTCACTGCACCTGAAAATCTCTTGCAATACTTAGTATATAACAGTGTATAGTAGTCAAAGGTGTTGGACTGCACAAGTATAGCCTGAATGCTGCTAGCCTTCAGTTTATGACTGAAGGCAGCATGTCATCTTGATTGCCATGTCATAAAATATTAAAAGCAATTCTTGTTAGAGGTGAATGGCACGCACAAGCTGCACTTGACTCAGTCATGCAAAAAAACAAACAAAAAAAACCCCAAAACATTCCTCACTACTCCTTCACTTATTTATGTTAATAGTACCCTGATGCTTGATGACTTTGTTTTACCCTTTAGTCTGCTGGGTCATGAACGACCGGACTTTCCCAAAAAAAAGAAAGGCCTGATACTTGTTAGTACAAAAACTACAGTCCATGGAAAATCAATGTGAAGAGCACTCAAAGGGTTGTCCTATTGATTTTTCATAGACACAGATCAGTCAATCTATCAATGGATGCAAGAGGGGAGTCAGGGTGAGGCGCCGTGGGTGTACAGCATAACAGTGATGGACTACTGAAAAGGAAATGTGCAAAACGTCCTCTGCCTAGTATGTGTCCTTCACTTCAAGGGCTCAGCTAAAGAAAGTGGAAACTGTCAGCACCTTCAAACATGCAGCAATAAGACGCAACCCTGCTGCATAAAAAACAAAGCCCTGGAGAGAAAAAAATCACCTTACATTGTCACTTAAACTTCACAGAACAATGAAGAAACTCTTGCGAGCACATGCACAACTTATACAGACACAAATACACCTTCTCTTTCTCTGTCTTCCACTCTCCGTGTGTGATGAGGTCAATAAAAAAAGACAACTCCAGCCCCCAGCTGTCCCCTCCGGCTTGTTCCTCAGACTGTGGCCTGGCATGGAGCACCAAGATACTGTGAGGCTGCTGGATTATTCATTTGCAGAGTGTAACTCAGCCCACTGCTCTTTCCCACATCACCTATACTAAATTCCCTGGTGCCAGTGCAGCCTCTGACAGGCTTCGTCACCCTAGTTTTCAGGAACTGAAGTAAATAGGTTCCACTTCCATTTCCATTCAGCTCTCGTCGGTTTAATCCCTTTACTCTCTGTCTTTCACTCACCCCTTAGTAACTCTTCCTCTGGTTCCATCTATTAATACTGACATGAACTGTGCTTACATTGTATCCCCTTCCTCATATTGAGAGCTTTATTAAAATTACTAGTGTCTTCCTATCTGCTCATCATAAACTTGAATGATTCAGACTCAGACTGTATGTGAGCACGTTAGGAATGATCACAGTTGTCTATGTTATTCCATCTTATTGTGGATTCTGTTTTTGTAGCATTTTCCTGAGGTGTGGTGATGTCTCTCACCTTGCCTGCACCATTTCAGCATTTTGCAGCACACTGCAGTGGGTTGAAAAGTGCAGTAGGTTTGGTGTGTCATTGGTAATCCGGCGGCAGACTGCAATTTCGGTGTCAAGATTGTGCTGGCTGCTGCCTGTCTGTTCAGGGTCAATAACACACCTCTATCCTTTGGTCTCTTTTGTCATGTTAATAGATGGAGGAACACATCATATCATTATTTCCAGAAACCACATCAGCTACCTTTATTTGTGTGCCTCTCTCACATTTAATTAGTCATTCATTTCAACAGTACAAAACATCTAATTGCAAAGACAATGTGTATTTCAATTCCAATTATGGCAATAATGCCAGCGAAACATTATTATTCCAAATAAGTGCCATTCCACACAGGAGCCATGGTAACCACTTGAATGTCAATATGTCTAGAAATGCAAACATAAAAACAGAATTACCTCTCATCTCATCTTACCTTTGCAGCATATTTAGGCTGCAGAATATCACCGCCATGAAAATGTTAGTTTGCTTTGACTGCACATCATGTTGAAGGCAGCCTTTTGTTCTCCTTTTTTTTTTTTTTTTTTTTTTTTACATAGGATAAGAAAAGCTATGCTAGACTATGTATGATAATGAATTTCTTATGTCACCCAGATGAATTGTTTGCTTTGTGTGCTCTGTATCCTGCACCTTCACTCACACAAATAGCTGCTTTCTGTGTCCTTCTGAGCCATTGCAAACATTTTAGGGTGAGTGTGGCAGTGATTAATAGTAATAGTGTCTATTTTGATTTTTTGGATTTGATTTACCAATAACGAAATGACATTTAAAAAAAAATAAAAATAACTAGTGCATTGAATTTCATGACATCTAGCTCACACACAAACAGCACTCTCTAGAGTCAGTGGTTGGTCTGTCTGGTTTGAGTTACTGTAGAAACACGATGGCACAACATAACGGGTATGTAGATATGAAAAGCTCATTTGAAAAAAGTCACAGGTTAGAGACATTCCAATACATTGTTTTTTCCCCCGATGTGATCCTGTAAATTAGTTATTTGATATTTAGTGTCAGCAGATACAGAGTCCCAATCTGATACCATTTTCCTAGATAATACACACTTCAAGTACATTAAAGTTCTTCACATCAGTTTAGCTAGAATATACACAACCATTCAAAATTTTGGGGTCACCTAGACAATTTCATGTTTTCCATGAAAATTCACACTTTTATCCACGTGCTAACATAATCGCCCAAGGATTTTCTAATCATCAATTAGCCTTTCAACACCATTAGCTAACACAATGTAGCATTAGAACACAGGAGTGATGGTTGCTGGAAATGTTCCTCTGTACCCCTATGGAGATATTCCATTAAAAATCAGCCATTTCTAGCTAGAACAGTCATTTACCACATCTACAATGTCTAGACTTTATTTCTAATTCAATTAATGCTATCTTTATTGAGAAAAATGCTTTTCTTTCAAAAATAAGGACATTTCTAAGTGACCCCAAACTTTTGAATGGTAGGGTAACCATCAATGGGCACCATGACCGAGACTTCAATGACACTAAAATAATTTTCCTAAAAAGTAACATAAAAACTGCCTGTGATAATGTAGTATTTATGGTTATTGTAACTTTCAGAATATTTATGGAACAACTACGGCTTGCAGAACTTTTTAACTTGTGTACAACAAAAACAAGTGAATTTTGCCTGAAGTAAAGGATTTTGCCAACTAAATCCAATCCAATGTGCCTTTAAATGCTTAAAGATAGAACAAAAACAACAAAATGTGATGAACACAAGGTGTGACCAAAAACACCACAAAGCATAATCATATTTTAGCAATCACAGTGAGATCTATACCAAATACAGGATGTACTGTTCCAATTATCATGTGGTTTGACTTTGAATAATTGCTTTTAATTAAATAGTCACATAACATATTATTACTCTGCTTGTGCATACCGGGAAGTGTACTCAAAAGAACAAGTAACTAGATTCTTCAGAGTGGCCTTGTAGACAAAGAACAGGCTCTCATGCTTCAAGCCACAAAGTCCCACTGTTCAATTCCAAGACATAATGCGCAAGGGCCATAGAAGTGGAAGAGCAAGATCACTCTGAGAGTGAAGGGATCTGTGCGTCTTTGAACCAAGCCTCGTTCAAATTCATGGAACATTATGGCCTTTCCTTGAACCTCAAAGTACAGACACACAAGGACATCAAAACATAGTGTATTCAGATTTGGAGAACTGGGGTCTCCACATATTGAAAATAGAAACTTGAGCTTTACATATTCTCATGACAGCCTGAAATAACCGCTGTATGGGAGCTGGCTTTGTCCTGAAATCTGATGGGATAGATGAGCTTTTTAAAGCACTGGATTATTATGAGTCAGAGCATAAATACATCATAAACAACAGACAAAACATGTATGAAATCATCCATGTGAGCATGCATAACCAAGCTGTGTTTTATTAGATTTGAACTTTGTCTGGAAGGCATTCAACACTCTCTGCACTTGTGCCATGATATGAAATTGCACCTTTTTTTTTTAATGAAAACAAAGTAACAACAGTCACTGTTATATGTATAGAGCACTTTGTAAAGCGCACCGAACATCAAGGACTGTTGTGCAGTACTAACAAAAGACTGCTGCCATGGTAATATTTGCCATTCCCTTTAAAGCTGGTAAAAAGGTAAGAAAAGAGCCGCACATAAGAGTAATACACAGACATACACGAGTACATTGTGTTTTTTATAGCTATGCTTACCCATGTGTGAAACCCTTGCCCTTCAACTTACACCCCCACCAGAACTGACGGGGTGGAAGCCATTAAGTGTCTCATCACCCCATTTAACAATTTCTTTGTGTTTCTGTTCGTTGTCAGCAAAGCATAAACATGGGGTGTGACAGTGTTGACACGACAATGATCTAAGTGACCAAGCATAAATGACACTATTAAAAAGAGCTTCCCCACAAAGGGAAGTAAGCTGCACCAAGATTGCTTTGTTATGGTGCTATTTAAGGCTCTGCCTTTCAAAGGTCATGACATTTATAACCATTTCATCTCAACATTGCACAAGTGGGATGAGTAGAAAAAAGGATTTACAAACTAAATGCTTATAATGATTTGACAACAAATTACAAATGTCATCTAAAACAGAAATACAATTTAAACAACTGGAATATAATTTGTGAACATATTGCTTGCAATAAGCAGAAAAAGAATTTCAGGAAAGCTGTTTAAAATAACACATCACTGCAGGGTATAAAAATGTAATGCAGCAGAAATGGGAGGACTGAACTACCACTAATACCTGCCATGTGGGGGGGTGTACGTATTTGTGTGGCTGCACTGAAAACATGAGAGAACAGCGCATTTAATATAAAAGACTCTTGTGCAAGGTCCCCCGATAGCCTTCATAGCAATGATAAATGGGTGAAGCATTCTGCTCAGCTACATCATATGACTAGCACAGTTAGGATTTGTGCAAGCACGTTTAGGATTTTTTCCATTACACTTACTGGGAAGGATTTCTGAAAAACAGAACAGTGGGACTAACATCTGTGGTCCATTAATTTTTTTAACCTCATTTTGTTTTTCAATTTTGTTTCATACATCCACAACAGAGCCGCAACATCTTCTAAGAGCTGAATTGAGACAGCCTGGTGTGCAGCGCTGTTTGTTCTTTCACAATCCTCCTACAACACAAAACAACAACAATGGAGCAAGAAGCAGAATGCCATTAGCTTTATAATGAAAACCTGATGAAAAGAGTTTGAGTTTCAGTCATTCGTGACAGCCCCTATGATGTATTCACCGAATAGCTTGAAAGAAATCTTCTCAATTATGTATGATCATCTCTCAACAAAACTTACTCCACCCCTGCAATGCTTTAGAAGGGTGACCACACGATGCCATGCTTGCTATGACAATAAAATCCATTTGCCTGATAACTTCACCTAAAGTAATCCTACGTTTGGAACCAGCATGATTTTTTTTGTTGTTTTAGCAAAACTATATCACACGCAGTGGTGTAGCAAGTGAATCTTTTACATTGCCGAAAGGTGTTGTCTGGAAAATTAAAAATTTTGTATTACAGCATTCTCAATCAGTTCTACTATGCAACATCTGAGATGAATACCCCGCAGCCTTCAGTGCAGTACAAATTCAGCACAGATGGAGGTTGGACGCATGGACTGGAGGTGGGAACATAACAACAGCTACCACTGTACACAAAAAGTAGACATAAATAATGCAGTCATCGTTCCCATTACAGTATAATGCAGACTAGGAGTTTATAGTGCTATGCAAGCTCTTAATGAGGAGCAATGAGTGCATTGTTATATGTATATATAAACTTGCATGTCCACTTCTTGGGACAAAACCATAAATCAAATGTGTGTGAAATTGTCTTTGTTTTACCAGAAGTGAGGAACACAATAGGAAACAAAGGTACTTTTTAGCTGGCACAGGTAAATAAGAGACAGTAGACAGAAACTCTGTATCTAATAAATAAGCCCTGTATAGGCCATTTTCCACAGTTGCAGCTTAAATGGCTGAATATCTGAGAAAAACTCTTTATCAAGGACTAAGAGACCGAAGGTTGTAGTGCCATCTGAATGAAAAACCTCTGATATGTTTCAGGTCAACAGCTCCATTCTTTCATGTCAGTTTTATTTTGGAGAATACAATCTGAGGAACCCCTACATCGTTTAAATTTTACAGAGAGCTGCTCATGTGGCACTGCAGTCGGTCTTTGCCTACAAAAGATTCTAAAAGAGAATGAGAATGGCATGAACACTGCAAAAGTATTCCCCATTCATCCTCTCCCGTGAATGGTATTCCTTCCACATGGCAGGACCTCTTTCTACATTATTCAGGCTGAGAATGATCAAGCCATATTATAACTACTACACACAACTCATGTCTTTAGGTGAGGAGCCTGCATGACAGGATCTACGCATCCATCCACCCCTACATGAAAATTCTCTAATAGCTTCCATGGATCATTAACCAGTAATTACACAAATGTTCAGATTTGGATTTATATATAACGCTTCTATTTCTAAATGTAACTTGCCATATGAGTAAAGTACAAAGGTGTATTCATTGAACCACTTCTTTGTCTGCTTCAGTCACAAATAATAATTAACTAATGCTTATAACTTGTATATAAATAATGCATGGCATGACATAATAGCCACTGTTCACTGTAAACACTTATTGAAGCTAAACTAATCCACCTGCGATCTGTAAACTCTGGGAAGAGGCTACCTGATCACTAATAGTGCCTGAGTCGGGCAGGCCCAGCTGCCGTGTTATTTCGCCATCAGTCTTTGTCTTGTCTCAGCTAAATTGCATCAGTTTGCAATTGACCAAGTGTCACGCTTCAGAGAGGAGCCTGATATCTCTAGCCTCACAGACCTTTTACTTCTCTATTCTACTTTCCTCAAAAGGTCATACTTTTACTTTTATGGCAGCACAAGGTACACGTTGCTCTACACAACTTTTTCTGGCATCATATCAACTTGTCAGATTTTCTTTAAGACGAGGGAGGGGAAAGGAGAGAAGGAAGGCTGACGGACCACAGTCTGGGGCTTGGCTGTGACTATTTGCTAAGCACGCACTTATTTTGTGTTTTACTCATTAATAGAAAAAGAATACTTTCTTCCCCTCCTACACAAATCCTTAAACACACAGCACACAGTAGTGAGGTCATGGACCACGATCATTTGTAACCTCCTGCTTTTCAGTGATTTTTCTGTTTTTATTGAACCAAAAGCAAAATAAAAGAAATAGCATGCTGGTCTTTGACAGATGCACCAGTTTCATGTGAAACTTCACATGCATCCCAAGTGTGTGAATCCATAACTGGATTGGCCTCTGACATGTAGACTCACTTTTCTTCTTCGTTGCGTGTGCTAGATGAATCACTTGCCACTTTGATGCATCAGAGTTGAGCGGAAAACTTGTATCATCTAGAGAGTTTGATATGAATGTATGATGAAGCTTTCCAAGGCAAACGTCTGCAAATTATTTATAAGTACATAGGATTAGCCCACGAGATTCAATTTACAGTCAGTGCTCCCAGGAAGGTTCTGAAACTGTGTGCATAATGCATTTATTTAACTACAATATATCATCACTGCTGGTGGGTTTTTAATCAATATCTCCTCAAATTAGAAGGAAACACCAACTGTTGTGAATGCACTGCAGACTTTGAACGATGAACCCTGCTGAATTTCTGTTCATAACTCCCTTTTATCAAAATTAACTCTGCGTATCGAGCTCTGAATTACATTTTATGGGGTCTTCAAATATTTATGCCAAATTGACTGGCTGCATGTTAAAAATAATCACAAATATAATCCAAATTATTATGCTGGCATGCAAACAGGACAAGAAATTTGAGAAATGAAAAACAAAATGCCAAAACATCAAATAAACATAACGTTATGAGTTATCCAGAGTTACGAGACATTTCATGATAGATGTCAGAATCTGGGAATACAGCAGAAAAAAAATTATTATTTCCTAATAACTTGTCTTGTGTCCTCAGTCACAGTCAAATTACTTATTGTTTGTACATTTGCAGGGTTCAGACAGCACTGGCTTGGCTGTTTCATATTTTAGAGCAAGGGGGGATGAGATGAGGCATGCAGGGATTCTCACAGCAGAATGTAATACTGGCTGAGCACTAATCTGATCTCTCGCTCGCATCTCTGGGTAACAATTCAGGCCTCTCCTCCATCTGTACTGTTTTATTTCTAATTCTTATTCTTACTGAAATTCTCCTGCACATATTACATTTCTAATAACGTTTTTTCCAAAGCCAGGATTGGAATGCTCTGGTGAAAAAAGAAAGAAGTAGAAGGGAAATGTAATATGATTGTACTGTGTCAACTGTGAGAAAAAAACATGGCTGAACAGGACTTCTGGACTTGGAAAAGGGAAGGTATGAATTTAACATTTTAAACTGGAACCGACTGGAAGTGATAGCAAATGCTTGTACTGCTGTAGGTGAGCTACTTATTTTCCTGCATTGCTTGAGTACTCCTGTTGCTGTTATGCAGAATGTTTCTATTCCCCATGTGGCGAGCCCAAGGTCATCTCAGGGCATGTGCGTTGTAACCTGTGTGCAGCATCAGGGATGAGTGCCGGAGCTCTACAGTAGAAGTGCAAAGAAACCGGAGCTTTTATTGGATATTAAAAAGGCTTAGGAGGTGTGTGGATTGCTGGCTTGACAGCAATTAAATTTAATGACTGGAGCTGGCAATTTACTTCTTGAGGCAGTGTTGTTATTTTTCTTTATTGATGTGGTCTAGCTCAATTTTGAGAAAAACTATTTGAGTCAGTAATTTTTAACTAAACCGATTCTCCTATACTGATTAGTAATGACAACAACAATACAAAAAAAGCAAGAGGACTTGCAAACATTAATTAAATTAGTTTACTTATGATTACCTAAACGGGGTTCAGCATATATTTGACTTTGAGCAGTTATGTGACTTTTAGTTGTGTACAGTGGCAGCAGTAGATGTAGTTGTGACATTAACAGCAGCAGTCAAAACATTTGTTGATGGTGGCAGCAAAGTAGTCACAGTAATGCCAGTAACAATGACAGTGCCAGCTTCAGCTGTTCAGTCCTGGCAAATGAGTATTTTCATTTCAATTTGATTATTGCATTTCAGAATGTTTGATAGGGACTGTCGCTGAAAGCAGAAGAATTGGGTTATTTCTTTTGGCAGGTCGATGGATTGATTTGGCATAATTTATACTTGATGCATTGTTCCGACAAACAAATTTTTACACTTTCTCCAGAGCAATTCAGCTGTTGTGCATTTTAATGTTCCACAGCGATATTGTAAATGTCTTTAGATACTCTGACATGAGGGAGCTTGAGCCACTACATGAGCCACTTATAAACTGCACATGCGGTCGATGCCTACTGCAGAAAATAGTCTGTAACGTACACCTGACTGCTGCATGCAGAGGCTATTTACTTGATAGTTATTTTTCCTAAGTACAAATATGCAACAGCCAAGCATTAGCAGGAATGAAACCTGCACATACATACTGTATATGTCTGCAATACACATTTGATAGTTTCCTCACATGCAGTTCCAGTCAAGAGTTTGGACAGTTAAAAATTCAAGGGTTTCTCTTTACTGTTGGTTTACCAAATGCTTTACTATAAGCTACATTACAGAAAAATACTGAAGATTATGAAAATTTTGTTATACATACAGTACACAACAAGCGTTAAACAAGCCAAAATATTTTAAATTCTTCAGGCAGCCACTGTTTGCCTCGAATTTTGCACACTATTAAAAGTATCTCAACCAGTTTTATGAGAAAGTCACCTCACATGGTTTCAATTAACAGGAGCTTTGTCAAAAGTTAATATGATTGTGGAATTTCCTGCCTTTTAAATGCCTTTGTGGTGAGGTAGTATTGGTATTCAGCAAATTGTCCTATTCGACTACTGCAGTTCATGTTATGACAAGGACTGCTTAACAAAGTCAAAGGAAAGGACAGTCTATGATTATTTGAAGACATGAAGGTCAGCAAGTCCAGAAAATGTGAAGAAGTTTGAAAGTTTCTTCAAGTGCAGTGGCAGAAACCATCAAACGCTATGATGAAACTAGCTCTCATGAGGACCGCCCCAGGAAAGACAGACCAAGAGTTACCTCTGCAGCAGAGAAGTTCATTAGAGTCTGCAGCATCAGAAATCACCAAGAGGCACCTCAGATTATAGCCCACATCAGTAGTTCCCAAACTTCAAGCATCAGGCACATTTCAACATCAACTCTTTGGAGGAGACTGCATGACTCAGGCAGTCGTGTCAGAATTGCTGCAAAGAAACCACTACTGAGGGAGACCAATAAGACGAAGAGAACTGATTGGGAAAAGGAAACATGAATATTACACCAGTAGAAATCTGTACTTTGCTCTGATGAGTCAAAATTTTGGGTTGAGATTTCGGGTTTCAGCTGCCATGTCTTTGTGAGGTGCAGAGGAAAAGGACAGATCTCGTCTACATGTGCGGTTCCCGCTGTGAAGCACGGAGGAGGAGGTGTGATGGTGTTGGGGAGGGGGCTTTGCTGGTGACACTGCTGCCAATTTATGCAGAATTTAAGACTCATTTTCCTAGCATGGCTGCCGCAACAATCTGCAGTGACAAAGCTCACCTCCAGGCTGTGTAAGGGCTATTTAAGGAAAGTGATGGAGTGCTGATTCAGATGACCTGACCTGTGTATGCTTTGGGATAAGTTGGGCTGCAGACAGAGGGCAAAGCAGCCTACAAGTATTTAGCATATGTGGGAACTCCTTCAAGACTAATGGAAAAGCATTTCGGATGATGACCTATTTCAGCTGTGATATCTTCACGACATTTCTACAAATAATAAAATGGTAAAAACAAAGCTAAACCATTAAATCAGTAGATGTGTCTAAATTTTTGACTTCACTTTCCTCACAGCGCTGTTCTTTTCAATGTCCTTTTTCCTGTGTTTTCCTTTCTGTTATGTCTAAAAATTAAATAAACAGAGTGATGAAAAACGGGCAGTTATAACTGTTCCAGAGATATGTTGAATTGACAGTCTAAAGAGCTATTTCTAAAACTAAGCACAAACTAAAATTTCAAAACTAACCATTAAACATCAGTCAGACTCAACAAAACCCTGGCATTAAAACACAACAAATGCTATTTGCTAGCAGGCTCATGTGGTGAATGAAATCAGTACTATTTTCGCTGAGGAGTGATGCAATTATAGACAAGAACAGATATTCTTCCATGTAAAATCTGAAACACAAAGAGTTCTGCAGTAGCCTGTCATGCAGGATCCTTACATAGGGCTCACAAGAACTTTTTATTTGTGATGATACCTGCTCATGGGCTGGAATGAAATTCAGCTTCTGGAACAGCCTTGAACCTGTCTCTGGGTAAGAAAAAAAAAATCATGGCACAGTGTGATGCCAGAGAGAGCTGAACAGTTGCTGCTGTACTCTTATTTAATGTTCAGGTGTTTTAACTCTCTAAATTTCCCCAAAGACAATCAACTACAAGCACAAAAATGTGTAAATAAAAGCATAAGGGGAAACAGGACGATATCTAAGCTGAGCGCAAACTGGGCCCACACATCAAAAATGATTTATTCATGTAGTCACAAGACATGTAAAACATGTCATTTACATTTCACCACATTTTAAAAAATCACTATATATCTGAGAACATCTGTTTAAGCGTATTATTTTAGTCACAGGAGAGTACAAGGTAGCAAAAGTTTTGGCCAATGCGGCTGAGGCTGAATTATACTGAATTTAAATTCTTCCCTGAGAGCAAAAGCGAATGCCTTGCAAAAGGAAAGTTCCATCCTTTATATACTCCAAGCCATCCTCAGTCAATAATGGGCAGATTATGAATTTGAGTAGTCTTAAAAAAGCCTTCCCTGAAGAAAAGAGCCCTGAATGAAGGCCGATGATGCACACGCATCGCTAACTCCATATCTCAGAAGAACAGAAAGCAGTCTGATTGACTTAATCCTTTTCCACACACTTGATCTGTACTGTCTGGTCTTTGAGTCATTCAGCCATCCTTTTCACTACAACAACCACAATCCCATCCACCACTTTTCTGCAGTCCAGAACCTGAATGCAAACTTGTTAACAATGCAGTGGTAGTGGCAGGCGTAACTAGAATCAGAGTTTTCTGGGTCAAAGATTCTTGAGTTATAAAACAGAAATTTTTAGAGCCTTTTGAATAGTGATATCAGTGGATTTCTGGCACAGCACCAACCCATTTCTCTGAGACATTTTTGGAAACAACTAAAAGGCCTGTGGCTGCAGGCACCATATAATGAAGTGGTGCATTTAAATGAGAGACAGCTCAGGGACAAGGAGGTACACTTCACTCAGTAAACACTGAAATAAAGTAGAAGCTTGAGAATGCAGAAAGGGAGGAGAGAGGACTTTAAGAGTGAAGACAGGGTTCACTGGAAAGGAAGTAAGGAAAAGAGAGGTGACCAGACTTGCAAACAGTCAGCAAATATTTGACATTTTAAGATAGGAAGAGATTAGAGAGATATATAAGCTGATATTGGATATCCACAGTACGCAATGTAGAAAAAGATGCTTGTGTTGATTTCGAAATGGTGTCATCACACAGGTTGTCCAGAGGCGTGCCCTTTGACGCCATTGTTTACAACATTCTCAGTACTATCTGTAGAGTATGCATCACAGCTGAGGAGATGGTGATGCTCACTCAAGCAGTGTCTTCACGGTAAGTTCTTAACAAGCTTGTAAAATACATTGCTGAAAAGTTAATAAATAATAGTCCCATGATTCTCCCTTTTCAATATAATCCCAAAAACTATAATGAAACTCCAGTATTGGTCAGGCTCCAGAAGAAATAAAACAAGGCAGGCTGTAAAAATGGCAAAAAGTCACAAAAAGAAATGAGAGCAAAGAAACATTTCCCAGTGGATTTTATAGGATATGATAGAGACTGGTTGATGCAGGTATAAAATACCTCAAAACAAAAAACACAGAGTAAAGCGGAGTACAAACTGTCAGTAGATTTTTCATTTTTATCATATTTACTGACTACTATAAATTCAGGAAAGAAAGGTAAATAATAAAAAGAAGAAGACAAGCACACAAAAAAGACCCATCACTTTCTAAAGACTCGTTTAAATTTTCAGAACTGAGCACAAATTGCAGCTGTCCACTCCCAACTGAAAATTGCTCCTAATTATGAAATTTGTGGCTTTGAGATGTAGGGAAACGCATGGCATTGTATTGCCAACAAAAAATGAACCCCCCCCCCCCTCTCTGCACTGGAGTCAATCTGCTGGAAATAATATGCTGGCAATTTTCTCCATGGCAACCTAATGCCAGAACAGGCTGTAGAGTCGTGTGCCAGTTTGCTGACAGTCACAAGAGCTTTACAGTACGGCTGTGAGGCAGTGAGCAGGAGCAGAAGGTTACACCAAACCCTGAGATAACTAACCATCACTATGGTAAATGCACACAGACACTTACACACATGTGTGTTTGCATCATCTCAAAGGGAATAACCCTAACCTCTATTCATTTCTAAAACACTTACCATAAACCTAACCATGACCACTACTTCCCAAAAGCTTGTCCTAACAATAAACTGTGTTTTCCCCCTAAAATTAAATGCTTTTCTTTTTACGGAAAGACTCTTTGTCCCTAAAAGGCAGCTGTGTTCCCACAATATAACTGTGTAAACAGATTTATGCCCTTGCAACATGAATAATACAAGCACAAACACACGCAAAGACAAAAAGACAGCTATAGCCTTACACTACCTTATACAAAAGAGAATGATCACAGGTTTGACTTGGTGAGGTTTACAATTCTAAATCAAAGCAGAACAAAGAGCAGAAAGAACTGGGACCAAAGAAGAGGGAAAAAATGAGGAAGGAAAGAAACAAATGACTGAAAATGAAGGATCTGGGCCCCTCCTGAATATCTGGTGTTTCTGAAAGCCCATTTCATGCAGTGTAATGATGCTGGGAGAGGAAATGGTGCTACGGGAGCAGAAATAAATTAGGACATTGTCTGTCAATCTATCAGAATGAAAATTAACATTTTGAATTAATAAAGAAGAAAACATTGAGTGTATTACCTAACAAGCTGAAAATGTAAATACATTAAGAGCAACACTGTTCATTTTATGTCTTATCTCATTATAGGCAGAGAGTGAACACTGCACAAATAAAGAAAAACAACATTTATAAAACACATTAAGCTAAGTGTTCAATTTCATAACTATACTTTATGTACTACACCGCTATTTTCCCTATATTATATGTTAGTTAATTATCAAAGGTGACATCAAACTGAGCTTCTGTTGTATAAATAATCAGTCATCTTCATCCTATCTCAACCAAGATTCCTTTCAATTTTTCAGTTTTGTTAGTTTTGTTATCATCATGTTAATGAGGGTGCACTGAAGTCAAAGCATGCCAATTATTTGCTAAAAATGGCTCAAACTCCATGCTTAGCCAATTAAATTAAATTTTAATGTGAATACTTGTTTACATTGACCATTAGGCAATGTAAGATTCATCAGTTCTGCAAGATGTAAAATCTTCACTCCTCCAAAGTGAATAGTTATCGCAGTGACAAAATTGTTTGCTTATGAAAAAAATAAAGAACAGAAGAAAAAAAGACAAACAAGCCAGTCTAAGAATGAGTTAAGACAACAGTCTGGCAGAGCAAAAAAGCTTGGATTTCTGGCGACAATCTTACTCTTTCTTATAATAATCTCTTGGTACCATTATTATATATTAACACCTCTGCAAACTCTATTGAGATTCATTAGCACCAACGGCAAGGCTTCACAACTTTTATTCAAGGAAGCACTCCCTATTTTCTCTTCAAAGTCCTGCGGGAAATTGAAGACAACAAAGACTGCAGGTACAGACATTGACTGACTATGTGCTGCAGAAGAGCCTAGTGTAGAATAGGTTTATGAGTGAGAGTATCTTTAAGAGTGTTCAAGTGTGTGAATAAGAACATCTCAGAACAGGTATGCACTGGAGGAAAACAACAGGGACAGACTGAGATGTAAACCTGGAGAGGGAAAGAAGGAGACAGTTTTGAGGTTGCTTTTATGAAATTATTACCTTAAAATAAGTACACACACACACACACGAGCCTTCCATTTGCACTTAAGGCAAATGAAGAAAAGAAAAAAAGCAACGACACTGTCTGATATAACCAGCCTGTCTGACAGAGCTCACTTTACAAACCCGAATCAAACAGAATATAATTGAACTCTTCTCTCTGTGTTCTTCAAAGTATCAGTGCCATATTTCTGCGTGCACTCAGTGCTGATGTGTTGTGACCATCTCCCACATCCACCAGATAAATAGATGGCAGACAGGAAAGGAGTGATTGACAGTGAGATATATTTCATAAATTTATTTAGTTGTATTTCAAGCCAATACAGCTTGTTGAATCAAACCAAGAAAGAGAGAGAAAACTGGCCGGTAGGTTGGTGCATCACAAAGTTGGCAGGATGTCATGCGCAGAGTAATGGACAGAAGTCTTGGATTGCATTAAATTCCACCTAGCATAGAGTGTTTATGTGTTTGTGTGTTTTTCAAAAACAGGATTTTTGAAGAATATTATAGCCCCATCAATTTCCACGAGACGACTGCTCACTACCTGGAAATAACACGCAAGGTTTGCAACAGAAAAGCCGGTGGGCTGTTTTCCTCCAGTTTTGAAGGGGGCTCTACCAGTTTAGCAGACAGTGGGAAGCTGGATAACAAAAACCGTTATTCCAGATTACGCTTCCCACATGTTTTGAGTGAGTTATCTATAAATAGAGAGAGACCGGGAGACCCAGATAGAGAGAGAGATAGAAAGACAAAGAGACACAGAGAGAGGCTCTGGCTTTAGACGTCTACTCCAGGGTGATTCAGTCTGTCAACGCCCACAGAGCCTGCCCATGCTCATAAAAACAATGATTCGGACTCGGCTCACCAAGAACACAACATGACATTTAGCGCTAAACCCTGGTCCGGAACTCCCACATAGACAAAAAGCATTATTGAAAAAAAAAAAAAAAAGCACACACACATATATATGTTATTGCACAAATTGCAGAGAAACAGATATAATAAAACTCTGTGACAACCTGTAAAATGCTGATGCACACTGGGAAGCCTCGATGACATTTACTTTTAAACCCTGGCATCCAACACACACACACACACTTCCATTCCCTTACACCCACTAAAAAGAAATTTAGACTGAAGCATAATGAGCGAATCTGCAAATATATAAACACGTACAAAGACGGCAAGGCATTTCTAAGTATTGCAGTGAACAAATAATCAGTCATGTGATGAGCCTATAATCACATTAGTGATAAAAAAAAATCCCATTACCTCCTGATTATACATCAGCCTCTTTGTTCTCTTCATGTGCCCTGTAGAATAACCACCAAGGATGATGGGAAAATGACTAAGTTGTTCCCTGTCTAGGCCCCCAGTCCAAACCCTTACCCTCATATAACCCACACTAAACTGTCAGTGTGCACATTCTGCACATACACCCATTAGATTATCGTTCTCTCATCACACCTACTCAAGGACTAAACACTAAAATAAAGCTTATTTGGGTGCCTCTGTGAAACAATGACTGAAGATGTACTCCCACAAAATCTAATTCCAGACAGTGGATAATACTAAATTTCAACCTTCCAGCACTCATGCTTTTCAGTTCATAACACTACACTAGCTCTCCTTTTTTTAATTTTGTTTTTTTTTGTTAGTGTCTCCCACACACAACTCATAGCCATCAAGCTGTCACTATGTGCTTCCTTTTTACCCTTTTTATTTTTTTGATAATTGCTAATTGTCTCAATCCTTTCTACACTCTTTTCTCCTCTGCTTCCATACTCACCTTCTCAAACTAGCAGGCATCTCCAGTCCTGTTGGAATATCTTCCTCTCACATAAAAACTGCAAAGAGAAGCTTCCCTATGGTGGTGTCATGTACAAAAAACAAAAGAAAGGTAGTGAAAGGTTGACTGGAGTGAGATGAGCAGGATGTTTTCAGGGCTAACTACTATATGTGAAATAGGGTTATACTTCTCTTTCACTCTCCGGGGCTTGAGCACCTTTAAGTCACATGAACTAAATTGACAACCTGCCATATGGCGTCAGAGCTTTAGCAACAGAGAGTCATCTGTGAGGATTCAGTTTGTGCCTTCTTCCAGCATCTCTTCCTTTGACGCAATCACTAATTAACAGAAGGGGAGAAGGAGCAAAACATCTAGCCATTAATCTAGTGCTATAATAGGCAGCGTAGGGGCTCCAAATGTTATTTTTTTGCTGGGGTGAAATGAGGGAGCAAGAGACAAACAGGAGAATGAAAGCAATTAATGATTTTTTGGAGAAAGCGATCGCATAAGGGCAATATAGAGAGAAAGAAGAATTGTGTTGTTCAGCAATAAGATGCTTTGTTTTGTTTTATAACATTACTTATTGAGAATATATGTGAATTCTTTGGGCAGACAAATTGAAAATGTCATTTCATCCAATTCATGAGGACTATAGATTGATGTGCTATCTAGAACCAGCAAACAATTAAAAATAAATGTCTGTTAGGGGCTAGTATAAATAATGTAAGCTTTTTGTCACTCTGCAGTAAAACAGCTTTAGAATGCTTTCGACTGGAACAACTGCAACTACCCAGTCAATATGAAAGCAGCTTCAGACACAAGCAGAATATAAGTCCTTAGACAAGCTCAATGTTAAGTCACATGGATATGATTGAATATAACAGAGTGGACGATAAGAAGCATTTAATGCTGACACATGTCTAATCTTTTCCAGATTGTCATAAACCCACATGACAACTGCTCGCTAGACTAACAGAAATACTAAAAACATCTCGCTTTGCACTGCAGACAAAGCTTTATCTTTGACAACGTAAAGAAAGTAAAGATAAGCCTGAATTAATTTTGCAAACCTCTCTTTCAGAAAATCCTCTTTATTTGAGGTGGGTAGAGGTGGGATGGGAATATGCAGAACCTCCTACGCATATTCCTAAGAAGTAATCCAGAGGGCTGTTCACTGGTGTGTGTAGCACACAGGCAGCTTCACAAAGACACATGCAAATGAAGTTAAGTCTTAAGTGGAGCAACAGGAGAAGACAGGACCAAGTAGCAATTCACTGTCAAGTGCTGAACACAAATATGAAAACGCTCAACCTTGGAAGCATTTTGATATTCAGGGGACCTGACATACCAGTGAAAGAACGATAAGTCACTTCTGCTTCTCCCTCTCGCCTCCATATTTTTCACCTCTTCTGACTATTGTTTTTCTTTGCCCTATCTAAAAACTGTGACACAACAGCTCAATTAATTAAAATTACTTGGCAATCCCAAAAACAAAAGCTAATAGCAAGCAATAAAATTATACTGCCTACATCATAATTAAACATAACAACCTTCTTTTAGACAGCCTTGTTATTCCCGTCTATTTCTACCACTACTCCGTAAACACAACTGTCTGCCAATGTGTTAGGAAGTCATGCCTGCCCTACTTAAGCTGGAAGAAGTTGAGGAGGCCACACTTCAGCAATCTGCTGCACAAACAGGGTGGCCTGGAGGTGTTATGTCAGGCTCTCTGATGCTCAGCCTTGATGTGCAATCATTTCGTAACACTGATGTTCACGTGTCTTGGAAGTCATAGCTGTGTTTGTCTACATTTTCACGTGAGGTTGTATAGGTAGCGTATTTAACATGAGAGAGACAAACACAAACATACGGTATACACAGTATAATAGTCTTTCTGTGATACACAGCAGGTACAACTCACATTTCCGTGGTTGATGAAACCATGTTCCCTGGCGATGCGGTCAGCCTCCCCTGGTCCCCCATTAATGTGGACAGCCCAAGTGTTGGTGTAGACCTCTGCGGCATCAATCCACTTCAGTTCAGCTGTCAGCAGGACAAGACCTGTCCGTAAGAGCAGCAGGGCCACCCTGGCATCCATTAAAAGGAGAACTCTTCTCAGGGCAGTCTATCCGTCCGTCTGTCACAGCTTCAGAGGCAGAGTGGGGCTGCTCTACCTTACAGCAGCAAAGTAGAACAGTGGCCTAGAGATGAGAGGACAGAGCAAGCTATAAACAAAAATATGGCCTTCTTAAATGGGTCACTCTTGGACCTGAATTACCTACTGCAGATAGCATTCAGAAAACAAAAAAACTGCAGAGCTATCGGGTCAAAACTGCAGCAAAAATAAATAGCACACCCACAGGCCTTATCATGCGTCATGTTCAGCTCACTGTCCACTGTCAAACTGAGGGAAAAAAGCATCTTAATACATGTGCAAAGCATACATATTAGGTCAAAACAGACAAAGAATGTGCCAAAAACAAATTTATTTTTCACTCCCCCTTCATTTTTGCAGACCTGAAATGGTAATGTATGATAATGATATACAGCAGGCATGTTGCTGCAATACAGGAAGAGCTCCAAGCAAACCAATACACAGCTAATAGCAAGCAAGACAGGAAAGGCTTCTGAGAGAGAGCATATTTAAATTCTGACTCACACACGGCCGTAATTTTAGGATATTTCAAAATTGAAATTCAAGCAACTACTTACTAGGTACGAAAAGGTGATGTTTAAAAATTTTAATTAAATACTAAAATAACAAGTATGATAAAAAGGATCATTATTGGGGCAGATGTTCAAGTGAGAAAGATTTTCAGACTTGGACATTCTGCTGGCCTTTGATGTGCAGCTCTTTGAGTCCCAGGAAAAAAGCTGGTAAGACACACATAAAAAGGAAAGCTTTAAGGTAACGGACTCAGGGTAAGAAGAAAGATAAGGTCTGGGTATCTGTTAAGTATATCAGTTCATCCTGAGAAAGATGAAGAGGAGGGAGATGATGCAGGCCTAAATGCCCGTACTGTTTCACTGCTGATCCCCCCAACATGGTATCACAATGCCATTCAGTGAGCCAATCCCTGCTAGGAGTTGAATATCCAATATAAAACCTCTTAGTAGATATAGAAAGGGTATTAGGGTGGCAGTAATTCTTTCTTTAACCTTGTAATGATATTAAATCCATTTGTCTGTCCTACACTTTAGTCTGAAGCAAGACGTCTTGACAACTACAAAGCAGAGATAGCGACAAAGTTAAAAAAACCCAACATGAAGTGCACGAATAAAATGTGGAGCCACCGCACTGTGACTCTGATGGATGACACTGTCTTAAACAACCAAATTCTTCAACAGTTGTTTAATTTGTTTAAAATTTGGCAACCAAAACCCCCAGCATATATCATATAGTGCCACCAATCAGATACCTTTTAGTCTTCCTTTGCCAGGCCATTGTTTAAAATGTAGTGGTCTGGCTTCACCACACTATCATCTTTCTGTGGAAATAAAACACTGCGGCTTGCTTGTATTTCTTTACACCATTCACAGTCATTACAGGGCGGGGGTAAGCAGAAGATGCAGCTTTGGTTTTTCCTTAAAATAGTGACAGGTGGAATTGTTGTGGAGGAGCATTTGCATGCAGGGAGACAAACACTTTGATTAAAATGGATAATCCACCAAAACAATCTAGCAGGGCTGCCTTGCGTGATCGAAAACCCTTGCCAAAATTAAAATTTTCAGTGTGTCGGGGCTGCTGTTCTGAGGTTGCTATTGCAGTTTACCGTGGTGAAGAAAACGGCAAACTACAGAGGGCAGGAGGAGGGACAAAGCTGACTGACATAATCAGTAGAGTATACCCACAGCCTACATCTGGTAAGTCAAATTAAGTACCATTAAATAAGACGGTGATCACTCATTGCCTTTAAAGCAGCACTTATTCTACTAGGTACACTTGGGCACAGTTTGTCAAGATACTTAGCAGGTAGGCTGTTCCAAGCACCTTGGAGTACTCTCTCTGTCCATTTGTGTACTGCCAGGCCCATTGAATGATGTTCAGATCATAAGTCTGAGGGAGCCACACCATCTGTTTCAAGGCTCCTTGTTGTTTTGTCCCTTAAGATGTGATGAATAGAAAGATGGCAGTGCCTATAAGCAGTGTGGTGGAATTCCTTGTGCACAATAATAAGAACAGTAAAAAAAAAAAAAAAAAAAAAAAAGGCTCAAGGCATCACATACAGTCTAGTTATACTAGGGAACGATTTGAGAATATGATGACATGCTATTTTTCAAATGCAGTATCTTTGTCAATAGATTTACAATGTAACTAAATTTCTTTTCAGACATGATAGATATGTGCTGTCTTCATTAATATTTTTAAGTGACAGCAGTTTGTCATTCAGACAAAGGTCACTCTTGCATTAGTGTTCCTCACAGCTTTATTCAGTGATGGAGACAGCCACGATACACACGGTATATGTAAGATTAGACCGTACATCGAGCAACATAATGAACAACAATGCAGTAAAAAACAAAAGACTAAATCAAAATCCCTTGTGTAACAAATTATTCAGCTGCAGTACAAGCACTGTGACTCTGTGAGTGACAATTCACCTGTCTGATGTGAGGGAAAGTACCCAGTGTCACTTGCCGTCAGATCCTGTCTCCATGTCTGGGCTAATTTATAATTAAAGAAGTTACTTCTGTTGCTCCACTTGCACAAATGCACACAACTCCCTCTGTCTTTGGTGATGCTCAGGCAGAAAGACAAATAGTTGAAAGCAACAAACTAAATTCAGCGCTTGCTCACGTTTTGTCAAAATTCAGATTATATCCATTATTAGTGAGTCTCAGAAATCCAACCTGTTACAGCTTCTGTTTTGATTGCAATGAAGTTGTTCATAATTGACATTTCAGTTTGTAAAAGGTGTGAAATTGCAGAGCAAATTGAACGAAAAAAGGTGTTTTGTGATTTTGGCAAGCAAACTGTGTCTTTGGCACAGCATTTGAAAGACAGCCTTCCACAAACCACTTTACTCATCTCCAAGTTTGCCTATCTGCAGACCTGTGCTGTGTTGAAAGTGAGATGGAAACGATATTAGGTTTAACCTTGTAAAATTGCCATTATGACCTTTAAGAAAAATTTACCAGGGTGCTAATTCAGAAAGGCATGTTCAGATGCCATCTACAAAATGGAAAGGAGTGAATGTCAGAAAGGGGCTTAAGAATATCACATGCTTGCGGGAAACCAGAAACCACACCTTTTTTGGGGGCAAACACGTGCTTACATATGCACTGAAGTAATGTTTAGAAAACACAATTTGGTTATGACATTGCAAAAATAAGAGTGAGCAAGCTAGGCCAGGCTATTAAGTATATATTTAGTGAAAAATTCAAACTGCAAGATGCTCTTCAAAAAGCTGAAAGAAAATACCACCTTAAAAGGCTCCAATTTCAGTGAGTAGATCACTATTGATTGCCCGTAGTCAGTATGAGTGTTTTTAAATAACTGGTCCTCTCTTGAGAATAAAATCTACAAACTCTAGCTGTTGTTTTTCTAAGTTCCTTCCTAAAAGTGGCAAACATTTCTTAACATTCTAAGAAAGAAATTGCCCTTTCCCTCTTCATTCTCCCAAACAATTATTCTGGTTCCGGTGAGTTATAAGCATCCAAACTATTCAAAGAGGAGAGACTCACTGAACGTGTCTGCGCCTTCACAGATATATTTGGGAGTGGGTGTGATTTGAGCGCAGCAGGAGAGGTGGTGGATACATGACCAGGGGCTGTCACTCTTCCTGTGGAGCAATTCTTCTGTGCTCATTAGATGCAATGCTGGAGCCACAAAAACAGGAGCATGGGTCTGCTGTCAGAGGCAGGCTGAGAGAGAGAGGAGTCGACGGACAGATAGGAGGAGAGAAAGGAGGAGTGGGTGTGGAGTGTTCCTCCCCCCTTACAGCATTGCAGAAAATAACGAGCGCATTATAACACAACGCCCAAAACACGTTCTCAAAAACATAGCCTGGAGAGGAGTTAACAAGAGGCTGCTTACTCTTACAATATACATCAAAGGCCCAAAACTGAGATGAAACTTCAACCTTCAAACCACAGGAGAACTAAGACTTCAGAATCTAAACTACAATAAAAACAGAAAAGCAGTTGCATAACCTCAAACAAGATTAGTGCCTCATTGGAGTAAATGAACCATTGGATATGCAGGGGTGAATAAATGACCTGTGGTATGCTAACATAACATGAAAGCTTTGAAATATTGAGCATACGCCTTCTGTTTCAAACTGCTGACAGACCCGTGAATGCAGTTCAGTATGTCACGGTGATGAGGAGGGCATGTAATTTTGATCAAGGATAGCCTGTGTTTCACAAGACACCTTCTCACGCCTGGATCGCAAGAGCAGCAGCAACAACAGGTCACGGCCGTCACTCAAAACACTTGGCATCGACGTTCTGTCTTGGAAATTCATAATGAGCCATCCCCGCCTGTCCTTCATCATCGACAGCTCAGGTGCCCTTGAGGAGCATGCTTCACTTGTGGAGCTGCTCGATGGCCAGCAGAACGAGGCTTTGTTGTACAAAGTAACCACAGTGATTCCTGTGTTTTGACACCTAATCACGATTCGACTATGCTGAGAAGAGAGGGAGCTGGATCAGAAATGCATCCACATGTACAATAATTATTGTTTTGATAACCTCATTAAGTCCTCGGCCAACAGCCTGTGGAGAATAAAGCGCTAAAGATTAAAGGTTCTCTTTTAATTAAACACGTAAAACATAAATTAATAAAGGCATTACGGAAAAGTTTTGTGTTCAGGTTTGTGTTATTACAAATTTTGATATTAAGATTTTCAGTTTTTCTGCACGCGTCTAAATATCGGTCATCTACCTCCTTGAATACTAATAGTTGATATAAGCATATATCGACCCCTAATTAATATGGAGATATAATATACCATATCTACAAATTGTTATTGAAATTATTATGCTCTTCTTGCTCAGCTCACAGGCTTTATTATCTGATATGGTCATCTAAACTCTTTTGAATATTTACATTACTGCTCAACAGATACATAAGCTGAAAGTATATTTTTGGCCAAACTGGCTTATCTCAGACAGATTAACTCTGATAATAGTTCTAGCATACAAACATTTTTATAGGTTGCAGGAGCATGTGGCCATCATTTTTTAAAATTCATATTTATTTCATACCAGCTGTGTTTACAGATATTTGTAATAATCTACATAATTTGGTTTCAAATAAGGGTTAGTGTTCATTTCTTTGTTCATTTCTATGTTATATTGATGGCTAGTACCATCTTACATAAAAAGCTTATTGTTCAACTGTAAAATACCTGTGCAATAAGTGTCTTTGTCACAGCTCTCCAATGATCAAATTTGAGGGATCCTTGCCAAATAGTTCACATAAAAAATAATATAATCAAAAAAATGATTAGTTCTTTTCAAACACTCAGATGTCCATACTCGTATTGGACTGAAAAATCTCGTACTTGTAGCTGGGTGGAATGATTAATGAATGACTGACCCATCATTTCCAATGCTAATTAAAATACCAGCCATCACACAAATGGAACCACATTCCCAGTATCATGCCACACGTCTAAAGAACAGAAAATTGCCAGTTTCATTTTCCTATACTCATCTGGAAAACACTTGATCCCCCGCTGCTCCACAGCTACTGCTTAGTGAACAGCAGGAAAAGTCTACTGTCACACGAACATTTCCAACAGTGCAAATGGTACGCATCTGACAAAGACAATGTGCATTCAGTTACCTTTTTTACATTAGTATCAATCTGGAAAGATGCAATAAATGTGGGGATGAACAGCCAATTTCCATTGGTAATGACAAGTACACGAAGCTGTGACAGACCATATGCAGCACTCCAGCTCTATTTCAGGCTGCCCACCAGCCAAATCAACACCCACCATGTGCTCTGGGATGCCCTCTCACAGAAAAACCAAGGCACACAACCGAGCTGCAGCATTTGTGAAGTACCACTGACAGCCAAGTATCCTCTCCTGAGAGGGAAAATTGCTCCAAGTTAGAGTGTGATTGGAAAACCAGAGGCACTGCACAAGCATGTTGTGCTCTATCAGGACAGCAGCACACAGCTGGAAGTGAGCTGTATGCTGATCATCTGGGGCACACCTTGAAGTGAGTGAGAACACCATCACTGAGAACCAGTAAAGCCAGTTCCGTCCTGACTCCCACTGTCTAGGACTCAGAGATGGAAAAACTTGATAAAATGTTGTCTAGAACAGCAGCAATGTGTCCAGGAGAAAAAATCAATTCTGTAAGTAATATCCCACAGAGAGATCCAACCCATTTTTAACAGCCATCTGAATCTTGGCATTGTTCCGTGATAAACTTTCCCTCATCCACAACCCTTCTCTGCCCTAGTTTATAGATGAGTTATATTGTTGACAAGTTTGTCTTCCTACTTCTTTCTCCTCCGCTGCACTCCTGTTTTATGCCTCTTATAAAATGTGTGCTCCTAAGAGCTCACAGCTGAGAAATTACCAGTACTGTTAAACCCGCTACTGGTGATGAACCAACTGAGCTGGAAAGTTGGTGTTTTGGGTAGAGGCAGTCTAGCTTCCTCCGGTGGTATAAACACAAGAACAAACCCTTTTCTTAAAGCTTTGATCACGAAACTGGCCTGGGCGAGATGCAGGCCTAACAAAGAGAGGAACAAGAAGATTAGTTTTGTAGGGTAATCTTTTGATGTGGTGTGGTAGTGGAATCCGATGGAGGATGCTGGGAGCAATGCCGTTTGCCTCAATAGCTGGTGACCTTGACTTCCTCCCTTGTTGAGATCCCAGTGGGAATTGCAATAGATGTAATAACAACGCTAAACTTAGGGCAACGTAGGGGGCTGAGTTAGGTCACTTAAGGTGCAGCTTTTCAGCTTATTTGTTCAAACTGATCAGTTTGCTTCTGTTCGAACAAGCACATACTCAGTATTTGATGTCAGTTTGAATAGGAATTGTGCGCAGCCAGGTCTGCACAATTTCAGCCTTGTCTGAGAGGCAGCACTAACTGAAATTAATTACAGCAATTCGCACCTTACACAGATAAAAGTACTTGATGAGTTTTTTAGTCCATTGAAGCTTCAGGGTGAATGTAGACAAAGAAAACTGTAAGAGTGTGTGCGCAAGAGAGGAGACAGAAGAGGGTGGAATACAAAAAACACACACACACATCTGAATTAACCCAGTCAGGTACTGCAGAAAAAATGCTATAAATAAAACAGTTAGAGCAAACATGATATCTTACCAACAGTAAACTTCAGAGAGGAAGCGCTTCAGGATCAGTTATCCCGCTAAGTCATATTTCCTTCAGCATTAAAAAAAAAAAAAACAAACACGTCCACCTAACACTGGAATTTGAAAAAAAGAAGCCCAGACTGGGGGGAAGGATTCACCTGACTGGGAAGACTGGTGTTGGCAGCGCTGGCAGAGACTTGTGCTGAGATGCTGTCCGCAAATACTCCCATTGTTCCCACCCACTCTGTCACAGCTGAGCTCCCCTCCCGGCTTTGAACACTAGTGGGTTTTAATTTTTTTGTTTTTAACTAGCGAAACAATAAAGAAGGTGTGTGTCTCAACAGTTACCTTAGCAAGTCAGAGAGCAGCACGGACCGAGACGTCATGCCTCCTCCTCGTCCTCCTCTTCTCGCTCCGGGCGGAGACTCCCCTTTCTCCTGCGGTTCGACTTTCAACTTTACATCTAAGCTGACGCCGTACGTCCTCTACTTGGTCCGGGAGACGAGTTTCAATGCTATCCGCACTCACCCATCCTCTGCCAAAAGTGCTGTGTTTCAACTATCCCGTCCTGTGTGCCATCCGCCACCAACTTGCCACCACCATGGTTATATTTTGCCAGTTAACTTCACCCGTCGCACCCAGTAATTTCTTAAACGGCTTTCCCTAAAGGTTTCAGTCATGTCAAGTGGTTTGCTTTTATGCCTAGAGTTCGCTGGCAAATAATTCACACAAATAAAATGAATGCACGGATTAAAAAAGGGAGAAAATAAGTGGCTACGTGCCAACACAATATAACGCTTCACTATTGGATGGAGATGACAACAAACTGCCACTAACCCTTTCTCTCCAGGAAATACGTAATTATCGTGTACGCTCGATATGTCTCACCGCAGCTATTGACGGGGGCGGCTCTTTGTTTCTTTGCCATTCGAAGCGTATATAAACGTAACCTAAAGTCACGTTTATCTGTTTTTTATTCGACAATGACAGTTTGCTTTTTAAAATTAAATTGAGAATGCTTTATTGGTACGAGTATATGGCCAAATGAGTAAAAAAAAATGTGCATATCGAACAAAAAAGGAAACTCGATTAATGTTGTTATCTAATATTAAGATTATATGAATGTTATCATTGCTACAAGTATTTTTAACAGTTATCAATATTATTTTATCATTACAACAGATTACATAGAAAATTTTCAATGTATGAATACTCACTGGTCGTTACAAAGCTAATCCGGGCCGCACCTGTAAACAAAACACGCGTACTTGTTTTCCCCAACTAGGCGCTCTAACCGCTGTGTCCGACCGCCATCTTGCGGAAATGCACCGGACTTACACACGCCGACAGAGCAGCACACCGAACGGTAGACGGCGCCACAACACAAAGCTCTCAGTCCGACTCTAGCTCGCATGGTTGTGTCTACACCGTTACAGCCTGGTATGAGTGGAAACCAGCCCGCTTTCAGTAGCTCCCGTGTTAACACGGACCAAAGTTATCCCGGAATAAGGACAGCACGCATGTGCCGTCAACCCGGATGTAGATATTCTAGTGCGCGTCTATTCCCCATTTCTCCAAGTTATGACAAATTTGCACCGAGAGAGAATTGTATATCTTAGCACGGGGCCGGACAAAGCCATTCCAAACCTGTCCAAACCGGGTTAAGTAGCCGTGACACGCATCGACCTACATGGATGGCACATCAGAGTGACAACTCCACAACAGCCTGTGTCCGAAGAGCTGCACTTTTGATTTACGGTGAGCGAACATAAGTGGGCAAAATATCGTACATATATGCTCTAAACTATGACATTAAGGTTGCATTTCAGTGCCAACGTTTCTTAGTGTTCCTGAAGTTGAGATGGCAGCTAGACTACACGTTTATTATATCGCCTCATCCTGTGTTGCAGAATACGGTCTGTAACTTAGATGATGGACTTTCGGGGCAGGAGGCATGAGAGGGGCAGCAACTGGACTGACCCGGAGATAGTGGAGCTGCTCCAGCTGTGGTCCGATGAGTCGGTGCAGATTGAACTGGAGAGCTCATTGCGCAACCAGCGTGTGTTTGACCGCATAGCACACATTTTGCGTGAAAAAGGCATCTACCGCACAGGCGATCAATGCAGAGAGAAGATCAAGAAGATGAAACTGGAATACCGCCGCATTAAGGACAACCACAAAATGAGGTCTTGGAAGTTCTATGATGTGATGGACAGAGTGCTGGCGAACCGACCGGCGATCACCTATTCTTCCCTGGGTGGAGCTGTCATAGCTCAACAGGTGTTTCAGAGCCCAGGTGGGCCTGACTCTTACCTGCAAGGAGTTCCAGCAGGCTCCTTTGGTCCTACGTCCTCAGGTGGGTTTCTGTTTGGCCAGCCTCCAAAAATTGGAGATCCATTGGATATTAAATGTGAAGATGTTGAGGAGAGCATGCTGAACTCTGGTGTTGCGCCCCCTGAGATGTACTATGGATCTGGAGATGACCAAGAAACAGATGGGCAATCTCTACTGGAGACAGAGGACGCACTGGGTCGGCCAGAGAGCTCATCTAATGCGAGAATCTCCCCCTCAGGTTGTCAATCCAAATACTAACATTATTATTATTGTCACTGTTAAAATCAGCATACAATTAGAAGGTCATAGCTAGTTGTAAAGTTATGTCTCTTCTTTCTATTCCCAGGTTTTAGTGACCTTAACATTGCTGGCTCTGCTACAGCTGCTACTCAGGCTGCAGATGGCCCCGTGGCACAGGACACATCTGGCCTTCCCAGCAAGGAGGGTTCTCTTCCTTCAACATCTGTGAGGCAGAGGAAGCGTCGCCGGGGTGGCAAGACATCGTGGGGCCATGGGGGAGGTAGATGCGGTGGTCAGGAGAACTTGGATAAAGCCCTGGCAAGCTTCCTGAGCTGGCAGCAGTCTACAGAGGAGCGTCTCCTCTCGCTGGAGGAGGCCCGGTTGGAAAGGGAGTTGCAGGCGGAGGAGCGGAGGGAGCAGCGGGAGGAGAGGAGGGCGGAACAGGAGCGTCAGCATGAGCTCCGCCTGTTCAGCATGCTCACGGGGGCCTTGTTTGCTGCCAGACAGGGTGCTCCGACCACAGCGCCCACAGAGCCCTCCGCCTCCCCCTCAGCTCATCTGTCAACTCTGCTGATGACCACCGCTGCCCCCTCTGTCTCGTCATCTTCATCTCAGCCACCTTCAGAAGCTCCCACAACGCAGGCAGTTTCCACTCAGGAGACAGAAAAGTCACAGCCCGCATCTGTCAAATCATGCAAAATGTCTCAGAATACTTTGGCAACACTGAGATGTGCAGAGACTCCTGGACACAGTGTTTACCTGTCCAGTCGTGGTAATAGCATCCGACAGCACCAAGGCATTCTCCAGGAGGGATATGCCCAGTACGGGCTGGACAGACACCACGACACAGACAACCCTGATGTAAGTGGGCATCGTGACGTAAATACCAGTCACAGGTTCTGGACTGTCTGATTTGTACAAAAAATAACATTGTAAAGATTGTTTACTTTTCTTGGCCTTTTCCAGGGTGTAATCAACATGGGTACAAGTGAGAACAAACTGTGCTATGATCTTCTTCACACACGGGTAAGATAAATCTAATATTCACCTCCTGGTATAATGGTGTGATGCTGTATAGTTTAACGTACGACAATATATTTCTTTATATATTTTTACTTCATTCTAAATTATTCTGTTTGCATTCTCAAATACTTTGATTTGCCTTTCTGCTACAGTTGACCAAGCCTGACATGCTGCACATGGACCCGTCCTTGCTACAGTATTCAGACTGGAGGGGACATTATTTGTAAGGCATATAAGCAGAGCTTTGTTACATTGCTCATAGTAAAATTACACTTTAAACATTTCAAGATAAACATTAACCTTCTGACCTTCTTTCCATTTGCTCTCTTTCAGCCTGAGAGAAGAAGTCGCGAAGTTCCTAACTCACTACTGCTGTTCTCCAAACCCACTGAAAGCTGACAGTGTGAGTGAAGAGTATTGCCTTTATTGCTGGAACACAACATAAGTAATATGAAGCACATGTGCAAGACAATAGCTGTAGTCATTTGAATATATTAAAACTGTAGAGAGTTTGGGGAAAGCCTATAAATAACAGAGATAAAATGTAACAATTACTCACACCCTGTATGTGCAGTAAGCACAATCATGAGCTTCTTGCACATTTAAATATTTACCTTCTTTTCAACAATAAGTCAGTGGGAAATATGAAACTTCTTACAACATTTGTATGATGACTTTAAATAGTAGGGAGTTTGCATCTAAAGGTTTGACGTGCAAAATGCTGTGCAAAAGCTAGAAAACATAATGAATCTCTAAGAGTTTAAACTACTGAACAGTATAAACAAAGAAACTATTTGTCACATTGACTGGTTGCACTTTAGACTGCAAATTTTTATTTATTGTTTTTACCTAAAATAATCATCTACTTTAAAATGAAATAAAGCTTAAGCATGACAGATTACATTACATTGATTTCTTGTGAACTTTTCCACTACAGACAAATATAGTGGATGGAAATAAGATTAAATAATCACACGGATGTCCAGCAAATTATGTAATTCTCCACCAACAAACCTTTTTTCCAAGCTTATACTGCTGCAACAGATGACACTGAATTATCATCATCATCAAAAATGAAGTCAATGGATCCAAATAACTTATCTGATTAATGATTATAAAGATGCCCAGTGCCACAAATGAACTAACTGACTACGTTTAGGATGACCAGCTCAATTTTCAGATGTAATGAATGTCTCTTCTTACGAGGTGGATGCATTTATCAGGCCTCCTTCTGTGTCTTAATTGGGTCCTTCCGTGGATGTTTGTGTTTGTTCAGGTTGTGGTGATGAATGGCTGTGGTTCCCTCTTCTCATGTATTGCTGCAGTAATTTGTGACCCTAAAGGTAAGTGCACAAACAATACACACACACAACACATCCATATCAATACTCTATGAATTTAAATGCATGTGTAATAGAGAGTGGAAATGTAGCCAATTTTCTTTTTTTTGTTGTTTCATTTTTTTGTATTAAAAATGATCATTATATAAAGTAGAACAGAGAATGGGGAAGATTTCACATAATCATTTCAACAAAGTAGTTATTTAGGCAGCTACATGAATTGCATATTGTTCAGTGCCACTGCAGGCAAGGCCTAATTTTGAGCAATGGGGTATATCTGTTTTGCTCAGTAACTAACTTAATATAAAAATCATGAGTCTGAAAAGAAGCCCATTGTCACGAAGTCAAAGTGAACCATTCATTTCAGCTAATTTGCCTGACAAAATTAGATCAGAGAATGTTACTCTTTGGGTGAATTTCTTCCACATTAGCAATGAAACTGACCACAACTACTTGCTTGATATGGTCATTTAAAATAAGTAATATACACATCTGTTGCACATTTGTGATGTTTTATTCATTTAAATACAATTAGGCATTCATAAGTTCTGTTTTGCAAGGAGTTAATATGTATACATACACTCACTAGCCACTTTATTAGGTACACCTTGCTAGTAAAAGGTCAGACTCCCTTTTGCCTTCAGAACTGCCTTAATTCTTTGTGCCATACTTTCAACAAGGTGTTAGAAACATTCCGCAGAGATTTTGGTCCACATTGACATGATAGCATCACGCAGTTGCAGCACATTTGTCGACTGCACATCTACGATGCAAATCTCCTGTTCCACCACATCGCAAAGGTTCTATTGAATTGAGATCTGGTGACTGTGGAGGCTGTTGGAGTACAGTGAACTCATTGTTATGTTCAAGAAACCAGTTTGAGATGATTTGAGCTTTGTGACATCAGAAGATGGTCCACTGCGGACATAGAGGGATGGACATGGTTAGCAACAATACTCAGTTAGGTTGTGGCGTTTAAACGATGCTCAGTTGGTATTAAGGGGCCCAGAGTGTGCCAAGAAAATATCCCCCACACCATTACACGACCACCACCAGCCTGAACCACTGATACAAGGCAGGATGGATTCACGCTTTTATGTTGTTTACATCAAGTTCTGACCATCTGAACGTAACAGCTGAAATCGAGACTCATCAAACCAGGCAAAGTTTTTCCAATCTTCTGTTGTCCAATTTTGGTGAGCCTGTGTGAACTGTAGGCTCAGTTTCCTGTTTTTAGCTGACAGGAGTGGCACCCAGTGTGGCCTTCAGCTGCTGTAACCCATCTTCTTTAAGGTTGTTGTGCATTCATAGGTGCTATTCTGCATTCCTTGGTTTGTAAAATGAGGTTATTTGAGTTACAGTTGCCTTTCTATCGCCAGTCTGCCCATTCTCCTCTGACCTCTCACATCAACAAGGCATTTTCATCCACATAACTGCCGCTCACTGAATATTTCCTCTTTTTTGGATCATTCTCTGTAAAGTCTGAAGATGGTTGTGCGTGAAAATCATGTATATGTACACGTGTGTATGTATGTATTTACATGCTGTGTCTGTTTCTATGTTGTAGATGCCATTCTCATGCCTACTCCTTTCTATGGTGTTATCACTGAAGATCTACATTTGTATAGTGACGTAAAGCTCTTCCACGTTCCTCTTGATTGTGAGGTAGGATCACACAACCTAGTGTACTTGCAGCCATTGCGTTTGAAATCTTTGTTAAACATGTGTGTTTTGTTGTATTCACCTCTGCAACAGAGTGTATTCTCAGTCAGCCAGTTAAAATGTTGATGTTTTTTTTTCTTTTCCTCTTGTTCCTTTTTATTTATAGCCTGATAGCGAAGACAGTCGACCCTTCCGCCTCACTGTGGGGAAACTAGAAGAAGGTCTGCAAAGGGCTAAGCAAGCGGTAACTCATGAGAGCATGTTTTCTTAAGCACTTGGCCTTAATGAATATTTTAAAAAAAGACAGAAACACTCCAGAAATACTCGGGCAAAGTTCCCAGTTTAGGTAAACACCTTGGAATGCTCTATTTTTCTCAGAGATTTGTTTTTCTAGCTTTATCTCTACAGACTGTGCAGATACACTGCATCAGTTTATGTCTACTTAGAAAATGCACTTCTTTTTTAAGGGGTTGATCATTCGAGCTGTTATCCTGATGAACCCCCACAACCCACTGGCTGAGATCTACACCCTAAAGGACATGATTGGCTTCTTGGAGTTTGCCAAAAGGTATGTTTGCCCCACTATTGTACCACACTGTGACCTATCACTGTAATCCTCCTGGTCTGCAGTCCTGTGGTTCTTTGAAACACATTGCCAATTCACTGCATATATTTCCTGCTGTGATCTCTTTTACTTTACGGCCGAGAGCTCTGTCCCCGTGTGTGGAATATCAAGCGCTCTTGATTGAGTTTTATCACCTCTCCTAACCATCAGCATATTGTCAAGTGCAGCCATGTGCCAAAGAGTCTCCTGCATCATCTATTGTTTTCTAAATGATCTTGCCAGTGTAATTCTCTCCAAAGACCCTTCCAGGCACTGAGCTGTTGTAACCATAAACCACAGTGCTTTTACAGTGGCATGGAATGCTGAAGGAAACATTTCGCATTTATATTGCCTTTTCCTTGTCATAAACAGTCATTAACAATACAAAACCGAGGATTATTAATGCTGCATTGAAGATATGTATATATTTACATTATTTTTCTCTCCCTCATTTCCTCCTTTAGACATGAGCTCCACGCCATTGTGGATGAAGTGTACATGCTGACGGTCTTTGATGAATCTGTCACCTTTCACAGTGTCCTCAGTATAGACAGGTACTAACCTCGGCATGATTATTCTATTAGGCCCTTAATCATCACAATTGTGGCCGAAGACACCCTCTTATCTCCTGATGATGTGCCCTTATTTCAGTTTGCCCGACCCACAGAGGACACATGTAATGTGGGGGATGAGCAAGGTATGTACTGTGCTGAGGTGTCAGACTGTGAGACTTTTTATATTCCTCCAGACAATACAGTGAAATCTTTTCCTCAGTGGGTGTTTGCATTCACAGTTCTCTTTCACTGACTTGGTGTTGTCCTTTCTAGGACTTTGCAATGGCAGGAATCAGAATAGGCACTCTGTACACTGAGAACAGTGACCTTGTGGAGGCTATGGCCCAGCTGGGCTCCTTTCATGGTATCCCTGGGCCCACCCAGCACCAGGTAGCACAACTGCTTCAGGACAGAGGTATGATCCAAGCTAGTAACGACAGATTTCGTCTGATGTCAGATTTGTCAGCTCATTTTGGGCAAAAAAGTAAAAATTCACACTTTTATAATCAGCTGCCTTTACTCAAAGCAAGCAGTTTGTGTACGGGTGAGTTTAAATTCATATATGCAAATTATTTTTGATGCAAGCTTTTCATCAATCCAAATGTGTGCTTCTTTGTGCTTCTTTCACCGCTCGCAAGGAATATCAGTCCCCCTTTTCAGCTTTCTCTGATGTGACAGGAACACAGCATGGGGTTCTGCTCCACACCAAGCTGCATAAAGACTTGTAACATTTAATTTACACTTGCCTATTGTCACTTCACATTCTCTTGTTGTAGAGTGGATCAATGAGGAATTTTTGCCTGAGAACAGACGCAGACTAAAAGCCGCTCACAACTATCTGACCGGAGAGCTGCTCAGTATGGGCATCCCCTACCTGGACAGGCCTGCTGCACTGTACGTCTGGGCTGACTTCAGAAAGGTAACAAGACCAAAGTTAGATTAAAACATTGCAGATTAATAATATAGTTCCAACTGGAGCTTAGACAAATGCATGTCACACAATTTATTCCTGTTGAATTCCACTTTTCTTCTCATTTCTTGAAAACAATGTGTGAATTTTTCCAAGGCTTAACATGACATCCCTGTTTTTCCGTTTTGGTAGTATCTCAGAGAGTCATCGTTTGAGGAGGAGTTGTCCCTTTGGAGGCAGTTCCTCAGACACAAGGTGGTATTGAGCTGTGGACAGGCGTTCTCCTGCTCCACACCCGGCTGGTTCCGCATAGTCTTTGCAGATCATCAGCATCACCTTCAGCTCGGTCAGTCTGTAGTGCGTCATGTACAATACATACCGCATGTTTCATTTTTAAAACTTTTTATGCCTGCTCAGTTGTTCAGCTAGGCTCTGTCCTAAATTATGCATCGGTAAGAACAGTGTATTATTGCAACTTTGCCAGACAGCTATGTGCTTAAATAGCATAAGAATCTTCTTTATTTTACAAGCGTGTTTCAGCACCTGGCTGTGATCAGACTGATTTAAAGAATGTGTAAAAATACAACAACCTATATATAGTATACAGACTTTAGAAGACTAAATTAGTCATCTAATTAAAGCTAGAAAAATGGCCAAAAAGCAAAAAAAAAAAACATCTCAGGATCACAGAAAATGATCCAATTAAGACCAGAATATCAATTGTGTAAATATGTAAAATTGCAGTTAGAACAGTTAAGCCAATTAAAGACAGTAAAAATGTAATTAAACAATTAGGAAAGTGCTGTTGATTTCCGAGATTGTAAATGCAGAAATCCTTTTTTCCTTCCTAAAATTGTTAATGTCACTCCCGTCTTAGTCTGAAATTGCCCATGTTCCCAATTCCAGGAAAGGAAAAATGTCAGGGTTCTAGGTCATGACAGATAACCACATTTAACCTTTTTTCACACTCTTTGTTAACTCTCAGTTTTAGGTACTTACCCAAATTTTGTATTCTATTTTAATTTTTCTCACGGTACTTTGTGACAGTGTGATGTTTTTAGGTCTTAGTTTTATGTTGCTGTAAACTTTAATTGGAAAAGTTGGATTTACAACGTCCTTTAGAGGCCAGCAGTTTATGTGTCTGTCCCTAATTGACCATATCCCAATCTCCGCACTCATGAACTCACAGACCATTAAATCATCAAGTGTATGAAGGCACCCTCTCCCCTCCGTCTATATAAGTCCACATATCTGCAGACTTTTTGAAGGGACTTGACCGTAGTTTATAGCAAAAGTTGATCTACTTGTATAAACACGGTTTTCCTGCCTCCCATACAATGTAAACAAACTAAGCACTGATGATGTAGGGAAGATCCAGGAATCGTCAAACATCTGCATAGGATTTAAAGCTGTTCATGGCTTTCTTGGATTTTGATAGTTGGGTAAAATTTATTAACACTGAAATGCCACAAACAGGGAGTGACAGCTCTTTCTATGAAATGGCAATTGTGTTTCCAAGTAATATGTGCTGTCACAATAGTTGGTTTCATTTCTCTTTTTTATAAATTTAGAGCCTTCATGAACTCACACACTCAAATACTACAGCACCACAAGAACGTGATGTAAGTCTGTAAGGCTTTAGTGATTAGGCCTTAAATTTATATAAAGGCTGTGCTTGTGGCAGATTCTGTAAATCACTCTGACGAAGGCCATGTGTTCAGTTGTGTTTAAATGAAGAGGATCCTTCCATTTATTCACCTGCCGCTTCAGAGTTGTTTCTCCACAGTAAATTATTTACTGAAAAGTTGATATCAGTTTTTCAAGTTTTCAAATAATGTGGCTGTTCTCTCTAACTCTTATTTTCTGCCTTCAACTAAATATTGATTGGAACATGTCTATTATTTCATTCATTCAGTCAATGGTTTGTTGTTATTCCAGATCATCTTCAGCTCTGTATCTTGCACTAGGTATTGATTGGATAATAGGTACTGACTGCTCTGTAAATGTTTTGTGTAATTTCAGGCCTGAAGCGAATTAGGGAGGCTTTCAAAGAAAATGAAGGAAAAACGACCAGCCCCGACTCACTCTCTGTCAAAGAAACAGTTGAGGACAGCAAAAAGTCAGTGAAAGAGGACAGCGTAGATTCAGACAATGCCGCCATTGTGAATTCAACATCATCACCCCAGAGCAAGTCATCAGACCAGCTGAAAGACGGGGACAGCCCTGTTCCTGACACAGGCTCCCTGGCCACTGAGGAGTTTGAGTTGCTGGATAACCAAGCATCCAAACCTGCAGACAGTCTGAACTCACTTATTGGTACTCTCAGGCATCAGATCAGTTCCTCTGATTGGCTGGAGAAAAACACTCCAGAGCTGTCTGCTGGGGAGGACCCAGAAATTCTTGATGTATTCAAGGCCCTGCTGCAAAGAGCCAAAAAGTAAGCTTAGGATAAACAGACACGAATGTGGCTGCCAAATTTCGAGAGGCAGTACTTGAGCATCCTTCTTGCTCTGCGCGTTTGTGTTGAAAAGCTCGACACAGACACCTGACACAAGGTCAAGTCTGATGCCTCTTTCTGACAAGTGAAATAGCTATGAGCAGAGTAAAGAGAAAAAGTGGAGGAACATAGTGCATTAAAGGTCGGGATGTAAGAATGAGAGAGAATACTTTTCTAAATGCATCTTCAGGCCTTACTGTTACGCTGCTAAAAGAGATTGCCTTGTTTTTTGTAATCTACAGTCACATATGTGTTTATTTCCTCACATTCTAAGTGAATGCCAAATGTCAATCAACCAAAATCAGTCTCAAACGTAAGTCTTGCATCTTATGAGCTGTACATCATATTATTTTGTGTCATACGCGATTTATTTTGTCACAATACTGTAAAGTTAATGATCTGTGAATAAAGCTAATGAATTATAGGCCATTTAACCCGTTGAAATCCAGTTTTATTGTTTTAACAAAACGTGCCCTGAAAGAACTTCAGAGTGGCATCTTGCAAACTTTCATTTGGGTGGTCTGTGGGTGCCGTTCCGTTGCAGCAAAGGAAAGCGAAGGGGGTGGTAGTTGAGTGACGAAGCGGAGACACATTTGAGGTTGATGTCAGCTGCATACATCGCGCCCAGCTGTGTGAAACTAAGAGTGGGATTTCCTTCAATGTTATGTGATGCACAGTGACCCGTCAACACCCCCCACACAGTTTCTACATGACATAAACAAATGTGTGAGTGGGATACTGCTGTTACAGAGTACCCCCCCAAGTATCAAGGGACTTTATTCTAATTTCCCCTAAATGCCCAGTTTTTATTTCCTTTTGCTTTTCCTTAACCACACAAACTTCTGCTTCCTCAAACATTGAATGGCTGTTGTTGAAGCTTTCACTTTCTCTACAGTGTGACTTTGTAACGTACAGTGGAGAATTCACGGGGAAATTTCACCCACGGCTGGGGGAGTTTCCATTGCAGCAGAGGCGGAGTTACACTGAGGGGTTTGATCTATGAGTTAGGGCTTGTGGTCATAAGCAGCAAGTTAATCATGTGGCAGGCTGTTGACAGTGTTTGTACAGTAGTGTTGGCACAATAGTCGTGGCTGTTGTACTCTAAACTTTGACTTGCATATAGACTTAAATCAGAGTGTGACTTAACATCCTTGTTCCTGTCGACTTTTGTTCCTTCATCTACAACAAAGGTAAGACAGTACTTTGATGCATTCTTAAAGCCGATTTAAAGGATCTGGGTACGAAGGTTAGTTTTGAGACAGATTTTTCCCTCCATAACTGAACTTCAGTACACTTTAATTATACTGCCGTGTTCCCTGCTCCTTTCTCTTTCAGTGGTGTGGAAATGAAGTTTCTTGAGCTGGGGGACTCCATCAGTCGCTTCAGATTTGCTCAGTCCTGTTTGGGCTTAGCAGGTTGCCTGTGCGTGTGCTATGCAGTCTGCACACCATTCTGGCTGAATGGGAGGGGGCTGTGGACCGAGTGGAATAACACCACAAGTGACCTGATCAAACCAAACCGTAAAGATGATATCGTCTTCAGCGGTGAGTAAAAAGATGCATACCCATCTCTGACATCTTACTGCAGTCAAGCCATCAAATTTTTCATCTGTCCAAAAGCTGTCAGTGTGGGTTAGGTTAAAGGTTTGAATAAAATATGTTCGGGAAGGCCGAATATTTAAAGAAAGATAGGGTTATAAACATGTCAGTGCGGTGTGGTTTTTATAAGACACTGACTCTGCGAGAAATCAGCCTTAGGGGCAATTTTTTTACCCCTCTACAGGGGCAAAACACTGGGTTACTGAGGAGCTTCTCAGCAGCAATAAACAAGTTTGAGCGTGCTCCTTGTGCAATTGCATTCTTTGCATCTGCTGAAGTGCTCACATTTTGGCTCAAGGCAAATGTGCAGCTATCTAGGTGAGCTGAAACTTGTCAGGTGAATCTTATTTCCAGTTATTGACTAACAGAGGAGCTCTCCTGTCATATTTCTTTATTTTCTTTTTGTAATGAATTAGTAAAGGTCTTCTTCCCTCACTATATATGGCGGCACATGTATGCAGCAAACTCATAATCCACTTCCAGCTGTCTGCTGTCTTTTTAGGTTTTTGTGGGAAGCTGTTATAACCTCTACAGCAGATGTTAAAATATTGATTGTATACTAGGAGACTAAAAAATGGCAACACAACCAAGTATTGTTCACTATGCCAGGTAGATACTAACTTTAACCAGTGAATTATCAGCATTGTTGATGGTATAAACAAATGACTGAGGCCTCCACGACTTCACACGTGTGTTCTAAACAATCTTATTGAAGCGAAATGGTATGGATGCGGCCTTTGCGATTTTGCAGTGCCAGATTCATCTTAACTCCTGGGTAATCCAAAAGTGAGCAGAGAGGTGGAGGATGAGCGGGGTTCAGGCGAGCTATGTAAATGCGATGCACCCACTTGTCACTCAAAGCACGGATACCCTTAATTATGCACAACTAGAACCCTTAATACAGTTTAATGGAGTGAGTCATTTGAAATTCCCTGTTCATCATGAACAGGGAATTCAGCTATAGAGACCTAAACCATTTTCTGTACCAGGCTGTAAACGTGTTTTTTCTGCTGTGCAAGTTGAGCATTTTAACATGGGGGGTCTATGGGGATTGACTCGGTTTTGGACCCAGCCTCAAGTGGCCTTTTGAGGAACTGCAGTTTTTGGCATGACATTACAAAACGGTTAGCTTTTACCCCAAAAGTTCAGGTAGTTCCACTTAATTCAACTGTAGACTAACATAGTTGGCAGTGTGCTGATTTAGCAACACATTAGTTTAACATCAGACAACTACTGTAATAGCTAGCTTAGTTTACAATAAACTAGTGCTGTCAAACAATTAGAATGTTTAATCAGATTAATCATAGGGTCGCTGTGGATTAATTTAGATTAATCATGATGGAATAGCACTAATTTTTAATCTATGATATATATATATATATATATATATATATATATATATATATATATATATATATATATATATATCCTTCACTTTTCTCACTGAGATGGCCAACGCACTGTTTAGCATCTTCATTTTGAGTTGCTGGGTTCAACCACTACCGAATCAACTGCCCATTTGCGCATGTGCAACGGTAAGTCTACGTGGACAAACGGCCCAAAATGTATTGCAAGATTTTGAGGGATTTTGAGTCATTGTGGGTTAATTGCGTTAAAATTTTTATTAATTAGATTAATAATGATGATGGATTAATCTGCGTGAACGCATTCATTTTGACAGCCCTACAATAAAATTACATTAAAAACTAAACCGAAAGCAGATGTAATAGTAATTGTAGCTACAATAAAGCTCCAAGAAAGACATCTGGGCTTCAGATGAGATATCAATACAAATATTTGCTTGGTCACAAATGACTGATGGTGTGTGCCAGTAGTGGTACTAGCAACACCCAGAACCAGCTGCTGGTCATTTACAACAAAAAGTAACAGTGTCCTGTCACTGGAGACTCTGTAAAGCACAAACATACTTTCAGAATGACCCTAAAATAGTGTAAAAATATCTCCACATACACGAGCAACCTGAAAAAGTACGAGCTCTTGATTTCACTCGCCTTGTTCCTGTGGTAGACAGGGTCATGTTGTGGGGGGCTTCCATGTGAGTGTGTAATGATTCATCACGCTGTCTACTTGTAGCAGAAATGTCAGGTGTAAAGTACATCAGTCTAGTCAACTATTCTTATTTTGGTATGTGTGCGTGTTGTTTTGTGTCTTCCAGCTCTGGAAGCAGAGAGAGTGTTTGGAGTTCTTTCCACCCTGATGGCTGTGAGCACCGGTGCTCTGTGTCTGGTGTTTGCCCTCTGCTGGACGTCTCAGACAGTGCGTTCCTACTCCAACACTCGTTCCCTCCTCATGGCAGGACAGGCGCTTTACCCCACCACCCTGCTGCTGCTCACCATGGCCTCCACAGGTATGCAACAGGAATACAGAATTCTCACAATGTTGGAAACACACACACATACACACCATGATTTATGTTTTATTTTATAGACACTAGACCACGTTGTTTCAACAAGATATACTCCTCAAGTGAAGTCGTAAAAATACACCCATTTCCACTTAACTTCCAAATAGCCTTTCAGTTCGGGTATTTCATGTCAAACACACACCTACAGAAATTCTTCCATGTACTTTTACATTCCCTGCAGGGCAGCAGCTTTTAAAGAGACTTTTTACTTTCCCTGAAATTGCACTTCATTATCACGCAAACTCTTTTTTTGAAGCTCCAGGCATGTAATAATTGATCCTAATGACTTTTTTACTTTTTGTGGCAATGCTACTTGATTTGACTCATTTTTCCCACCTGTCCACAGGCTTCTTCTTCCTCCTAAGCTGGTCGTTTTTCACCTATCAGCACCGGGAAGAAATCCGCCAGGACTTCTCCAGGCTCGGCTCTTCCTACTGGCTTGGGGCTTTAGGTTGGTTCCTGCTGTTGATCGTGGAGATGATAGTCTTTATCGCTGAACAAGCTATTGTGCCAGACATATTACCAGACTTAGAGAAGGCTGTGGAATCATGGCGGATTTCTGCTCAACTGAAGGCTGCAAAACGGTCTTTCAGTGACGGTTATTGCCCTGTAACCCACAGCAGCACCATGGTTCCAAAGAGGTATATGTCAGCACCTTGAACTGAGAAATAAGAACCTGATAGAGAAAATGATTGAATACGTGTCAGTTGAACTTGGCTCACACAGACTCAGGGCTGGGATTCAGTGCTGGCAAGAGGAATTAAGATTCTCTGAATGCTGAAAGTCAGTCGGACTGAAGGCTCCGACGTCCTGAAGTGCTGATTGTGGTTGTCATTCTGAAGTTTGTTTTTCAGTGTGGACTGAAATAAAATGGAAACACACGAAGGAGCAGAAATACTGACTGGCCCCCAAATGGATGATCATAGCTGCTCTCTGACAAAGTGATATGTAAACTTGTGTTTGCAAAATTTTATGGTTTGATTAAGTTTGCACTTCAGCCAGGAACAAATCCAGGAGTGAAGGACTTCCTGTTGAATGTATGTGAACAAAACACTGTCAGAAAACATCAGTTTGCTACTTTTAACTGAAAATTTCAGTAGCTCCTGCAATGATGAATGTCAAAATAGGTTGTGTGAGACTTCCAGCAGTTTCCATTCTAAAGTATATCAAAAGGAAACTTTGTATTTGTGGGGTTTACTATTTAAAATTTGTAAGGTCTTCACTTTACTATGTAAAGTGCTATGGGATGACACATGTTGTGAATTGGTGCTATTTAAATAAAATTGAACTGAATTAAATTAATATGTCAGTTTAATGTGCAAAATATATGTTAATTGGCACATGATGAGTGCTGCGAAATGACAAATACACTTTATGCTGCAGTGTTACTGTTCCTTTTATTTTTATCAGGGAGACATACATAGTCCAAGATTCATATCAAGTTTAAATCATTCAAATATTACACATATCTCTATATACATGTATACCATATATATCACCCAATGGTCTAAGATACATTTTAATGCTATTGACCTTTCAGCTACTGCTCTCCATTAAATTTTCAATTACATTTTAAGCAAAACATTCCTGAACTGAAAAACAAATGAACAAAGAAGCTGTCATTCTCACTCATCTGTTCATAACGATACACTCACAGCACAATCTATTTGGTGATCCTGTAGAATCAATATTTTATAGAAGGGTAATTAAAGTAAGTCTGGTCTCCGTGGACCCATATACCCGACCCATTTTGTCCACCATCTCAGAAATTTCTGATTGCATCTTTATAGAAAATGTCAGTCTTTCCATAATGTAAATGTCATTTATAACTTTATACCAATCATCTAATGTTGGAGCGTCTGGTTGTAAACACTTCTTAGTCAAGGACTTCTTCCCTAGAACAAGTAATACTCTCATTAAGTATTTGTCTGCAGCAGATTGAGTATGCAGTACTGCAGCTCCCAAATACAGTGTGAAAACGTCAAATGGAATAATTATTTGAAATAGCGTTTCCAAACATTTATGAACTTCTTGCTAAAAAGATGTGAGTTTCGGGCAATCCCAGAATATGTGGTAATGATTGGCTGTAGTTGAACCACAGAAACTCCAACAGTTTGTTCCAACGCCTTGATTTCTCTTCTGTACAGCGGTAATAAAGAACCTCATGATAGTTTTCCACCGTAATTCCATCCAGCTGTGTAAATGAGTAGTTTTCCATTGTTATTTACAAATATTCTCCCATTCTTCTTCAGATATCAGCACTCCTCCTTCTCTTTCCCATTTACTTTTAACATGTTAGGTGTTTGGGTTTGAGGAGACATGAAAATTATCTGGATATTAGTCTGCAGTGTTACTGTTTCAGTTCCTTGTTTGCTGTTCAACAATCCCTTTTTTGTTTTCAGTTAACAGTC